>NC_090824.1:62067500-62388333 GCF_028021215.1 Eschrichtius robustus | reverse complement strand
GGCCGTGTCTGTGTGATCCTAAAGCAAGTTGGCTGATGTGGGACTAAACCGCAGGATTAATCTTCCTGGTCTATCATAGTAGGCATCAACTTTTCAAGTTTTAAAAAAAAAAAGATTGATGCAGTCTATTAAGCTCTTGTCTCAAGAAACAGTTCACGATCAAACAAACAACAACAACAAAAATCACTGAAATTGTGGCCTCTCAGTGTTACCCATTATGTCAAATGAAATGTTTTTATAGGGCCCGAGCTATCCAGAGGGGATAAATGACCTCACAAAGAGATTAAATGCGTTAATTAAGACAGAGTTCTACCTTTGCTGGTGTTAGCAGTATTTTGGTCAAAAGTAGCACTATTTTAGGAATAAACCCTGAGCAGAGAATTTACAGACCCAAGAAACTGATGACTATACTCTATATATGCAATCAACCTGTCCGACACCTTGTCACTACAGGGCAGCATGCAGCTGATTGACACTCAGCGGGGTATGAAAACCACAAAAGCCAAAGATATTATGATGAGGGCCTCCAGTGCCTGTTTTTGCTTAGACTAGTGATTCTCAGCCTTGCTGGGCATCCTAATCTCCTGGGGAGCTTTTCAAAGAGGAAGGATACAAGGCTCTCACCAGAACCTGAATCTCAAAGGATGGAGCCTACATTTATCTGTATCTATATCACTTTTTTCTTAGGTTCCCTGGATACTCCAGATACTTCTCAGATACTCTAGTTGTGAGCCACTGGTTTAGATCTTGAAGCTGAAATGGTCTCACACAAAACACACAAAACACACACACACACACACACACACACTTCTGTGATAGCCAGTCAAGCTTGCCCATTTTTTCTTACAGACAGAGGTGTAAGAATATTCACAGATATTCTGGGATTATTGGGGTCTCAGCATCTCTAAATTCTTCAATCAGTCTCCAGGGTTTTCTTAAATCTGGTACTATTGCATTATAGTACTTTCCCAACTACCATGGCATTCTTAAAAAGCAGTTTTCCTAAGTGAAGATGAGCCCTCACTCACCACCCTGTGGGACAGCTGGAAACTCTTTCCCTTGCGGTCCTCATTTTAAAGCCAACCCTTCATTTGTGTTCCGTCCTCCGCCCAGCAGTATTCGCTGAGATCCACATTCCTCGTTGATCCCTCTTCCAAGAAATAAGAAGGGGGGAAGGGAATCATTTCTGGAACCCATGGGGAAGAATTAGCCTCCCAGAAACAAAGTCACAGAAGAGCCTCTGAATTCCCTGAGGTAATCTCCATTGAATCAAAACACAAAGAGGGAGGCTAATTCAATTAGCAAGTGATGCCTTGTCCTAGAATAAACTTCTTGGACTAGAAAGGGCGGGGGACCCTTAAGGACTGGTGCCCAGACTGCCAACAGGGAAAACACTGGCAATGCTTGGAGCCTGCCACCCAAGGGACAATGGCTGTTCACTTGAGAATTACTTATTGAAAAAGTAACAAAGTGTTAGGCTCTTTAGGACACAGAGTTGTGTTCACAAGATAAAGTACACTGATAAAGCATGGAAAAGGGGAAGAGATAAAAATATTCTTCAGGGAAATGGGGATCTAAAGTACAAAAGTTAAGAGCTTTTGGGGAACATTTCACGTTCTGACTTTTAAGTGAATTGAAAACACAATTCTTGAAAGAAAGGCATCTTGAGAGTTCACTCAGCGTAGAGCAGGGAGTTCGTATAAGACAATTTTGGGGGGAAGGGGAGGTTATGTATTCAATCTCCAATGTGGTGTCTTGCATGTAATAGAACCAGAGAAATGTTTACTGGATAGAACATTATTTCAGTATAGACTGAGGTCATATTTTCACTCTCTCGAATTTAAAAAAGATACTCAGAATATTAGAGCTGATGCTTTGATCTTGATATTGTCAAACATCTTATCCAGAGTCCCAGTATTACTCTATTTAGATGGGATGGGCAGCTCATGGGGGGGTCGGGTTCTGTTGCTAGGCCCTTGTTCTGTAGTGGCCCCTGAGCAGTCTTGAAGAAACCCAAGGGCTCGGGGTGCACGGTTTGGAAGCCTCCAGCCTAGCACCTCTGTTTTTATAGGTGAGGAAACTCAAATTCAAAGAGTGTGGGAGTCAGAGCCCAGCGCGCTTTCCACCACACCGAGGTGACGTCCTACTAGGAGGCGTTCCTGTCCATTTCTTTACCGTGCCCGTGAATGTTCTGTCCCGGGCCCGTGATGTGCAGTGAAAGAGCATGGGACTGGAGGTCAGACAGACCTGGGTCTGAATGCTGGCTCTACACTTATTTGCCTTGTATTCTTGGCAGATCACTTAATTTCACTGAGCTTCTGCTTCCCTTACCAAGTGGGGATAAAATGCACATTTTAGATCTTAGCAATGTGTGGAAAGTACCTGGTATGTGTCTTGGGCTCAGTATATGTTAGTGCCCTCTTTCAAGCAAGCAATCGAATATCTGAATACAGAGACAAGAGAGGTAGAGGGCACTATCAGAATAATAATAATAATAATAATAATAATGGTCCATAGCACTTACTATTTGCCACATTCCATACTTGGCACATCACATATGTTAACTCATTTAATCCTCAGAATAACCCCACGCAGGAGGTGCTGTGTTTTATCCCCATTTTACAGGGAAGGAATCGAAGGCATAGATGGGTGAAATAAGCTGTTCAAGGTCGCAAAGCTATCAAGTAGGGAAGTCGGGGTGTAAATCCCGATGACATGATTCAGAATCATGCTCTTAATCAACATACCATTACTGCACAGGATAGGAGGCAAGGGAGGACCAGAGTGGAGGGATATGGGAGGGCTTGGTTGGTTTGGGTAAGAGGACCATGAAGATCTGGCATTAAGGGGTGTGCTTACATGGACAGAGATATCTAGGAGAAGGTCTCTCAAGGTTCTAGAGCGAGAAACTGAGGTCTCTCTCCCTCTTTATATATAAAGAGGGAAAGAGGGAGAGAGATCTCTATATATACATATATATATGTAAAGTTTGGGCTATTGCATATATATATATATATATATATATATATATATATATATATATATATAGTGTGTATATATATATATATACACACACACATAGTGTATATTCATATTGCTTCAATACACATACACACACACACACACACACACCACACTTTCATGCATTATCTTATTTAATCTCCACAATAGCATCCTATGAGACAGGGCTGTTATCCAGAAGGTAAAATAACTTGCTCACAGCCATACGCTTTTTAAATCATGGTGCTAGTAAGTGAAACAGCTGGTGGGCCTTTACTGCTGCATGGGTCCCCAAACGTTTTCTCCTACACCAATTGTAAAACTACTTTTCATAACCCTTCCCTACCTTCAAAGGATTTTTACCCACCAGCACTAAAGTCATCTACAGATGTCAACGGTTATGTAATTCTTCACTTGTGGCCTTTCAGGCCTCTTTTCTAAGTTCACAAACGACATCTTAGTATTTTCCTCTGCAGCGAGAACCTCTCCTAGGGAGCCACAGCGACAACCCTCTTTAAACCTATGACCTCTGCCCTATCGTCACTCTTTCGTATAGCACCACAGTGGTTCAAATCCTCTCGGCTGTCCGTAAACAACTGCACTTGTGAGGCAGAAATGACTACTAAAAAGAGTAGTAGAGACCCCCTGTTGAGAGCTCTAATAGGCTCAGCCAGGGACGAGGGAACATTCCTATCCCATCCATATGTGTCCTCTTACGGGGTCAGCTGCATGGTAACAGGCACAATAACAGCTTCAGACAAAAGCCGGGGATGATATTGAACTCACTTTCCCAGGAGAAGCCTTTCTCAGAAGGCCACCACATTCTTGATTACGGACAGCAAGCCTAAGGGGAGTAATGGATTTGAGATTTTTTTTCCATTTTTATAACTAGTGAAAATCATTTGTATACACTCCCCCGGGGCTCTTTTTTTGTTTGGTTAAACTGGGCTTTTAATTTGGAGACGCAAAATGAGGGGATCATCATTACGCACAAAGCCTGTTCCTTTCACTGCAAAGAATATAGCAGAAAGTGTTCTTGCTATGTATTGTCTGAACAAGGCAGGCAGGCTAAAAGCCCTGTGTGTTTTTGACTTGAGTGATCAGATCCCAGCTTTCCAAAAAGTTTTTGAAAGATAAAGCAAATTTTTTGCACCCTGGTTAAAAAAGAGTATTTGTTTTACGCTTAGGATGTTAATGGTGATGACAAATAGAAACCCTGGTGACATCTCCATTTCTACGGAACACTTGAAGCAATTCCACAAGGGCATTTTCTCTGTGGATCCAGTTTTCTTTTCTGTTGCCAATGAGTGTAATTTTAGTGGTAGCGTGTCAAAGTTTATACTCTTGCTTTAAAGCATCTCTTCAACTTGAACGGCATAAGTGAAATCACCCAAGTGTATGGCCTCACTGGTAATATGGCTTTTAAAATATAAGCCCTTCTCCTTTATACCCCTTGTCATTAACTGGTAAATTACTAATTTATTTCCTATTAGAATTTATATAGTTTTCAGCAATTAAGAAGAAAGGCATAATTGCTGACAAACCCAGGGCACTATTTAAATCACTTCCTTGTTGACAACATATTTCTCTTTCCTCAAACTGAATGTCACTGAAATCTGATTTGTGCAGAACCCTTGTGGACGAGCGCGCTGCACCTGTCACCTGGGCGCTAGCATTCTGCTGAGGATCAATTTACATAACCTCATTTAATGGTTCATAAATCATACCCATTAAGCCCAGCTAACAGGAACCGAGGGTTCTAATTTATGCTGCCTTTCATAGCAGAAAATTGGGAGGCTGGAGCCTGTGGATAAAGAACCCAGGTCTTGCCTTTGATTGTTGATTGTGATGGTAAATGTATGGATGATGAGAACAGATTTTCACTTTATTGATTTCCTGCCAAAGCACAGCATGCTTTATTGTGAAAAGGCGCCTTTTGGCAGCAATGCTAAAAGTGGCAGTTGTTTAGGAGCCCTTTGCCAAGATGAGGTCTAAGACAATACAGAGTGGTAAATACGAAAATAATATCAAGCTGAAATGTTATTCTTTGAAAGAAAAAAAGAATCTCTAACCTTTTGGAAATCAGTGACCTTTTCTCCTTAGGAGCACCTCCTCCGATCACCCCCCCCCACCCCAAAGCATGTGAAGCCAAGAATAGGGACAAGATGTTTTTAAGAAATGAAAAAAAACAATGCTTTTCCTCCCCGCTCTACGTCACTTGCTGATGGAGGCTCATGCAAAATAATGCAGATGTCTAGAATCCTTCAGATAATGACATTTCAGCCAGCGCGCTCTACTGGGCCAAGTTTGCAGCCTCTGCACTCTCTCTTCTGCCATGTACTGCTTTTTGGTTGAAAACCCGGAAATACCATTTTTCTCTCTGTTTCATTTTTCCCCCTGTAGGTCAAGATATTGTATCCAACTATATATAGTTCTCTGCAAAATGCAATATATAAAAGGTCATCTTCTCACAAGTGCTTGGGCTGGATTTCAAAATAGCAAAAGTGGTCCTAAGATCATTTTCCAGATGAAAAACATCTCTTAAGTATTGCTGAGGCATACTGATTCCCTTCTCTCATCTCAGTTCTGCCCTATAATGGCCATTGTATATTCTCATTTTACCTTGTTCTCAAAATCTTTGTTAAACATGGTGATTTTTTCCCCAATAAAATGTAGTCTCTCCCCACTCCGCAGCCCCTACCCCCGACTCTCTCCTCAAGGCAGGGCTTTCTGAAACACCACTTTTATTTCAGGTTGTGGATGTTGCTGTGGAGCCTTATTTAACATGCACTACAGACACCGTGGACCCTTCCCAGCCCCATCTTTAAATTCTAAAGCTGACATGTGGAAAATCAGTTGGAGCTAGGCAAGAGAATCAAAAAGCTTGGCAATCATTCTGTCTGCTTTTCCATCCGACATGATATGTCTTCTCCTTTGTTACCGATCCTTCTTCATAAGGGAAAAATCAATGGTATCTGTGTCTTTTCTACTACCTGAGAGGGTTTGTCCACAGTCAGATACATAGTGCTACTAACAGAACGTAATTGGACATGTCGGGTGTAAGCCTATCTGGAACACATTACCTCTGCTCTCCTGGTAACAGAACTCTCCTTTCCCAGGGGAACCCATCCCATATGATGATGGGGTTAAACCTGCTCCCAGCTCTATCCAAAGGGATAGGCCCACAATGTGGGCCTGGCCACTAGGAGGATAACCGTGTCCCTTGTCCAGCAATCGGTTCAGGAATGGTCACTGGACACAATCCCAGGAGCTGTCTGGAATTGCTGTCAGAAGAGACTATCTCTGTTTTCTGGAGATATTAACCTGGTAGTGGATAGAGTGTCCAAGAAATGGAGAGAGAGCAACAGAGCTTCAAAGATGTCATTTGAGCCCCTGGATCCAGCCATGTCTGAAATTAGATGTACCTTTGGGCTTGTACCACATAACTGTGGTGTTCCAATATTGTGATGTACCATAATATTGGCCATATTTTTCAATCTAGTATAGGTACGGTGGCCAGAGAAGGTCCCATTGAAAAGATGATATTTATGTAAAGACCTGAGGGCCTGAGGGAACAAGCCATGTGTGTATCTGGGCGAAGAACATTCCAAACAGAGGGAATAAGTGTAAAGACCCTGAGGTGGCAGAAGTAGGAAACTCAGGGAGCAGGAGGAAGGGGGCCCTTGTGGCTGAAGTGGAATGAGTGTGTGGAGAGCAGGTGAGCTCAAAGCCATCATGGGGAGCTGGGTCTTGGAGAGGGTTTTAAGGCCTCTGGCTTTTACCCCGAGTCAAAGGAGGGGCCACTGGGGGTGGGGCAGCTTGAGCAGAGGAGTGACATAATTTCACTTATGGACTAGATCCGGATCACGCTAATTGCCGAGTTTTGAAAAGACTAAAGGGTCAAGAGTAGAAGGGAGGTGAGTAAGAAATAAGCTCAGCAGGTAGTCTGTGAAAGATCTAGAATGCCAAACAGTGGGTTGGGGTAGTAGTGGGTTCCTCCAAATGGGTACCCAGGATTTCTTATCATCCACAGAGGAAGTAAAGGAGGAAAGGAAATGGGGACTAGTTTCAGCCTGTGAACTATATTCACTGTTCCAGAAAGTTTAACTAAAACATTAAGCTTCTTTGCTTTTGTTTAGAAGCACATACCCTCTTCCTTATGGAAACCTTGGTTAAACCATACTGATAAGAAACTTGGCTTGACTGTCGCTGGTATCATAGGCATTTCTGGGATGCGGTTGGGATACCTGGCTCGTTTTCAGACCTATAGGCCAGGCAGGCACTGCACAGAGACCAGTTCACAAAGACATGTGATTGTGTGGCAACCACAATTATGGGTTACCTACAAACAAACAGTACTTAACTATACTTTCTTAACTTCATTCCTTTTTCACACTGTAAATTATCGATCTTGAAATATTATTGTGCAACCCTTATAACCATTGATTACTGATGAAAACTCAATATTGAAGTGGAAATTATGCTAACACTTACAAAATGCTATTTGTTTGGTACATAGGTGCTTTCAAAACATGCTTTCCATAGGCAGGGTGTATGTTGATTGCTTTCAGTTTAAAAGTAATAATGAAAGATATAGACCCTTTATTGTAATTCTTTTTGGACATGGATTGGGCACAAGTTGTAAATAATAATGTCCTATATTTTGATTTTTTTTAGTTGATATGTAGTTTTGGTATCACAGGGGAAAAAAAGAGGGAGAAAAAAGTTTTCCTGATTTTTAATTTTGAACTTTGCTATGACCTATTTCTTAGAGTCATTAATCTGGAATTATTTTTCAAGCAACTGAAATTTTCAAAGGTCATAAATATTCAACAATCAGAGATTAGTTCATATATTATGGAACATCTGTAAATGGAATATTATATAGCCATTAAAAATGATATTATAAAACATTTATTGAGTGAACAAATTTAAATTGTAAAACTATGGACATGACATGATTACATTTTTAAAAATATGTGTGTGTATGTGTATATACACATATGTGCTAAGTAAAAAACAAGAACATAGACAAAATCTTTTAAGTTATTTCAGTGTGGTGAAACATAGAGTCTGTATTCTAAAAGTGCATCTATATTTTATATAATTAGTATGCATTGTTTGCACGACTTTTACTGCTTGACACAAGAATTAAAGGATACATAAATATGGCAAAGTTACTTTTTATACCAGACATACTAACTTTGGCTTATCAGACAAGATGGGTTTTTGCAAAAGGCAGTCTGAGACCCTTCCAAGAGTTTCCTTGAACAACTCTTTCTGTTGGGTGTTTGAGGGATATCTTTTGGTCATACTGGGTCTCACATTGAACTCTTTTTCATGGAAAACCAATTAACATCATCAAGGACTGAGGTTCCAAGAAATCCAATTTGTGAAACCTGATCTAGACATTTTCAAAATTACAAATCACGGCCATCATTAAGAACTTTCTAGAAAGTGTCTTTTTCACAATGACTAATTCAAAACATTGGAGTGGGCAGGGAAGGACTGACAAAGGTGAAGGAGATGAGTAATTGTTAATGGAAATTATAAATGAGCAACTTGAGAAATAGAAACCCTTTTCTTTTTTGTTCTGATCTTATATCTTGTAAACCAATGAAGCAACATGTCAATAAAAAGATTTGGTTGCATCTGTTAGATTGAACTCTTCAAAACTTTTATTTGGGAGGACTTTTAATAATAAGAATTCACTTATATCCCATGCTTTTGGATTGGAAGAATTAATATAGTTAAAATGGCCATACTACCCTAAGCAATCTACAGGCTTAATGCAATCTCTATTATATTACCCATGACATTTTTCACAGAACTAGAACAAATAATCCTAAAAGTTATATGGAACCACAAAAGACCCAGAATTTCCAAAACAATCCTGAGGAAAAAGAACAAAGCTGGAGGCATAACCCTCCCAGACTTCAGAAAATACTACAAAGCTACAGTAATCAAAACAGTGTGATATTGGCACAAACCCAGACATATAGATCAGTTGAACAGGATAAAGTACCAGAAATAAACCCACACACCTATGCTCAATTAATCTTTGACAAAGGAGGCAAGAATATAGAAGGGAGAAAAGACAGTCTCTTCAGCAAGTGGTGTTGGGAAAGCTGGACAGCTGCACGTAAACCAATGAAGTTAGAACACTCCTTCACACCATATACCAAAATAAACTCAAAATGGCTTAAAGACTTAAATATAAGACATGACACCATAAAACTCCTAGAAGAGATCATAGGCAAAACAGTCTCTGACATAAATTGTACCAGTATTTTCTTAAGTCAGTCTCCCAAGTCAATAGAAATAAAAGCAAAAATAAACAAATGGGACCTAATCAAACTTATAAGTTTTTGCACAGCAAAGGAAATCATCTACAAAACTAAAAAGATAACCTCTGGACTGGGAGATAATATTTGCAAACGATGTGACCAACAAGGGTGTAATTTCCAAAACACACAAATAGCTCCTACAAATCTATAACAAAAAACCAAACAACCCAATCAAAAAATGGGCAGAAGACCTAAATAGACATTTCTCCAGAGAAGACATCCAGATGGCCAATAGGCACATGAAAAGATGCTCAACATCACTTTATTAGAGAAATGTAAATCAAAACTACAATGAGGAACCACCTCACACCGGTCAGAGTGGCTATCATTAAAAAGTCTACAAATAATAAATGCTGGAGAGGGTGTGGAGAAAAGGGAACACTTCTACGCTGTTGGTGGGAATGTAAATTGGTACAGCCACCATGGAGAACAGTATGGAGATTCCTTTAAGAGCTTAAAATAAAGTTACCATATGATCCAGCAATCCCACTCCTGGGCATATATCTGGAGAAGACTCTAATTCTAAAAGATACATGCACACCAATGTTCATAGCAGCACTATTTACAATAGCCAAGACACGGAAGCAACCTAAGTGTCCAAAAGGAATTGATAAAGATGTGGTGTGTGTATATATATGTATATACACACACACACACACACACACACACACATATACATACACACACACACACACACACACAATGGAATATTACTCAGCCATAAAAAATAATGAAATAATGCTATTTGCAGCAACATGGATGGACCTAGAGATTACCATACTAAGTGAAGTAAGTCAGACAAAGAAAGACAAATATGTGATATCACTTATACGTAGAATCTAAAAAAATAGTACAAATGAACTTATTTACAAAACAGAAACAAACTCACAGACACAGAAAACAAACTTACAGTTACCAAAGGGGAAGGGTGGGAGGGATAAATTAGAAGTACGGGATTAACAGATACACACTACCTTATATACAAAAGATAAACAACAAGGATTTACTGTATAGCACAGGGAACTATAGTCAGTATCTTGTAATAACCTATAATGGAAAAGAATTTTAAAAGAATATATATATACGTATATGTATAACTGAATCACTTTGCTGTACACCTGAAACTAACACAATATTGTAAATCAACTATACGTCAATAAAAATAAAATAACAATTTACTTCTCTCTCCCTTTACAATAGAAGCACATTCTTAGATTTAGACTTACTGATGACCCTCTTTATTCATGACCCTGTTCTCTTGCTATCTGCCAAATCTGGAGAGTATAGTTATGGGTTCCTCTGAGTCAAGAGGCTGAAGAAGCTTCTGTAGGCCTGAGGAGTTGAGTCGCATTTCAGGAACAATGCAGAAATAAGTTTCATGTGCTTCATCCTTACTCTCGTGGCTTTCACTGAGAGCATTAGCACTATGTTTGATATTATCAAATAAATAACATTCTATATCAGTATAGATGTTATTTCATTAATGTCGATTTTCCTTGATCATGGAAAATGTATTCTTTCTCTTTAGGGAAGGATTTTTGGTCAGCTGATCTTGTGAGAATGTAGGGATTTGAGAACACTGAGTTGTCTGTATTTCTTCTTTTAAATAAAAGTAGCCCTGATATCATTTAGCAGTTGGATTATATGAAAAATCCCAACACAGCATAGCTCTTCTATTGAAATTGGATTGATTTCTTTAGAGACCATCTGATCTCAAAAGCAGTCTGTAAAAAATCCTCTGGACCTTGAAAGAAACTAAAATTAATGGATTTTTTAAAAATCTAAGCTCTCAGTATTTTGAGCATGAAGATTCCTTCTCCCAGTAATTTGCATCTAAAAACAAAAATGAAATTGTGCATGTCTGTACATATAAAAAAACCTAGTACTCCATTCTTGTGCTGAACTTTTTGATTTCTCTATTTACTAAAGAGAATTACCATATTTTCAAACACGCTAAAGTTTGCTTTGAAATATCTCATCAACCCATAAACCCAAAGTTCTCCAGACTGCATACACTGTTTTAAAATGTGCATAGTTTTTAAAAAAGGAATTGTAATGTGCTTCCCATGTTTATGAGCAGAAACTCATTAACTCTCTCTCCAATACTGTGTTACGGTTCTCAACTGGAATACATATGTCTTTCTCTTGAAGCAACTTGAAGCCAAAACATGAAATTTTGAGATCTTTACAGTAAAGGATAATTATATTTTGGCGATGATTCAAGTTATGAAAAGATTCATTTTAGGGTTTTTTAAATTAGTGACTTTCTCTAAAAGTTTTAAAGCAATTTATTTTGAAAACATTTTGTACTTTTTAGAAATACATATATTGCACGGAGCAACATTTCCCAAATCTTGGTCTTCTGTATACCACATTCTTTGCCTTAGCTGCACATCAACTGTTCATTATTTACTTTACGGTTCGCTTTAAAAGGACGTTAAACCAAATTACATTAGTTATTGTTTTTTATCTTAAGACTCATCCTAAGAAACAATATTCATGTTTAATATATTGATCATTAATTTTTCTGATACAAAATAAAGTTATAGCCATTGAAATAAATATCTTTATGCACATACCCTCAAAGACCAGTGGTAAACATATCCCGGTTTGGGAATGTTGGCATCAAGAAGTTATTACAATATCTCTTTGATAGTTGATTGTATATGTCAACTTGACTGGGCTAAGGGATGCCCAGATTACTAGTAAAACACTATTTCTGAGTGTATCTGTGAGAGTGTTTAGGCAAAGTAAAGAAGATCTCCCTGACCAATGCAGGTAGGCGTCATCCAATCCACTGGGGACCTAAATAGAACAAAAAGGTGGAGGAAAGGTAAATTCTCTTTCTTTTCTTGAGCCGGGACAACCGTCTTCTCCTGCTCTCAGACGTTAGACATCAGAGCTCCCGGTTCTAGGCTTTCAGACTAGGACTTATACTAGCAGCCCACTGTTTCTCAGGTTTTTGGCCTCGGACTGAGTTATACCACCAGCTTTCCTGCTTCTCCAGGGTGGACAGAGATGAAGCTATGAGCAAGTCCTCTCAAGGAATATAGTTTTATATAATTTTGATTTTTGAACTATATGACTACACTGTCTGCTCAAAATGAATAAAATCCAGCCAGAGATTAAGGGAAAAATAAGAAGATTGTCCCTTTGAGGGGGATGGGGGACAGGAGGCAGGAGAACTTGCAGCTGGCACAGTATCAGTCATTTCATCGCAAGGTGAGGGAATTACCAGACAGCTATTTTGATGGACAGGATGTGGCCACTTAGGGTCTGGAGGTCAACCTCAAAATTTGATGAGACCCTATTTGGTATCTTACCAGATGCTGACCCTTGTTCCCAGCCAGGCATTTGAGACAAGAGAAGACATTTAGCACCTAGCATACAGGCTACTGATCTGCAGCCCTGGGATGCATAGACCCTGGGGCCTGGCTAAAGCAGAGCATCTGTAGCTGGGCCCAGAGAACAGTTCTATATTAAGTGGCCATGACCTGTGGCTTTCCCTGATAATTCAACAGCCCCTGGGAGACCTACTACTACTAATGTGTCTTATGTACTAATGCATTTATAGGCATAACGGGATTGGAAAATATGACTCATATATCTGTAGGTATATGTGTTATGGATACACTCAACTCTTGATTATCCACAAGTGGAATTGTCCAGCTGGCAAGGACGGGGTCAGTCAGAAGGCTGGGGCTGGGTACAGAAGATTTGGATATGCACACACAAAGGACAAAAAGTGAGTATACAGAGAAAGGAGAGAGGAAGAGGGCCAAAAACAATAGGAAGTGTTCTGCCTCTCTTTTCACTAACCTGGATATGGAGAGGTCAATCAGAGGCCATGAAATTTTAGGACTCAGAACGACATTAGAAATAAGTTAGTGGAAGTGCTTCAATTTACAAACAAGAAAACTGAATATAAAGCCTCTGGGTGGTAGGTGGAGGGAGGTGTATATATTCACACAGACATAACATGCATGTGTTATCTACACACACAAAGATACACCTTGGAATTCTTTTGTACTTCTCGGGCTTAATTTAATACAGTTTCCTTTAAAATATTATTATTAGCTCATTCTCATTGCTAAAGTGAGTCATGAACATCAGGCGTCTATGTCCATTTATTATTTTGAAGTAACCACTGTGAAAATGATTTCATTTACCTCCAGAATTTGCCCAAAAAAAAAAAAAAAATCCAATGATGACTGAAACCAGTAATGACTATTTTCTGTTTTCTTTTCCCTAAGTAATTGACCATTAATTATAATATCAATAGGCAGTGGGTAAGGAAAGCAGACCCACGTTAGGGCTATATTTCATTTGTAACTGTTTTGTATATATCATAAATCTCTAATATTGGGCTATTGTCACCCATGATGAATTATTGTAAGCATGTCAGCACATGGTGGAAGTCAAGTACATTCAAATACTACTCAGTCAGAATTGAATTTGGCATGATAGTCTCATAAAAGGGGGCTCAATTGAGAGTTTCCACTTGCCTGCTCTAAACTTGTCACTTGTAGGTGCTAAAGAGCTTGTTGTGTTGGTTTAATTAGTCAACAAATCGGTCCTTACTTGATTGCGTGGTCGTATCACATATGTTAACACTTCAGTGTTTGATGGAGATATTAACAAGTGACAAGAGTCTCTTGGTCTGTGGACTTTAAAGAAGAGAAGCTCTTCTATATTATTTCATTTGGCCCTGCCAATATTTATTAGATCATGCAGCCCGCAGGCTGCCAGTTAAAGAAAGACAACACAAACATTTTTCAGGGTTATGCTCATCTGTATCCCAAAGAAGGGTCACTGAACAATCGATGGGAGAAGAGCATAAGTAAGATAAGTGTTTTCTTCCACCGCTTACAAATTCATTATTTGATACAGTTTGCTGCAGACCTCCTTTGAGCTTTTTTCACTTAAAGGTAATTTATGACAAGAACAGAGAGGTTCTTGAAAATGCTATAGCAACTGAAGCTGAATGATACCATGCTGGTGCAAGACGCCGAGTCACCAGAGGCGGGTAAAAAGGATGTTTGCATTTGTATGAAAAACGGTATTAGTTAACATTCACCCATGGTGGATAAAATTCTCATATTAATGGTCAATAAGACATTCAAAGAAAAAGATTCAATAACCAAAATGATTATTCCAAGGAGTGGGGGAAGGAGATAAAAAGTTGGTACCCTGAAAGTTTGCAAAAGACCCGTCTATTCACTTTTTCTATAGCAGAACAAACAAAGGGCCGTACTTGCTTTGAAGGACAGGCTTCATTTGTTCTGTCACCATTCCGTTATGGCTTTTATCTGTGCACTAGCAAGAATCAGGTCTCCATGCCATGTGCAGGAATGATGTAAAGCCTATGAACCAGAGCCATCAGATAGTTCATGTTGGTTGGACATTGCTTTGAAAAAACATTTAAATAACTGTTATCAATTCAAAAATTCCCAGCAGTGACTCAACCAGTGAATATGGCAGGATGTAAAATTATGAGTGAAGGGTTTTCTGTCAAGACTCTCTACTGGGAACTTCTATAATCTAATTGATTTTTATCTTTCTTAGGAAACTGAAAACCCCCAAAATCCTTGTCTCTTTGCCTCACAGAGGATAAAAGTTGCCATTTCTCTTCTTAGAAGAGCTCACATTGATTTATTCAGTATCTAATTATGTGGTGGTCACCATCTTGTTGGTCAGAGACCAACCCTTGTCTCTTCCTTAGCTACCACCGCCAGCTGAAGCCCTGTGGGCCCGGCCTAAGTGTTCACCTACCGGTCAGCTGACAATGGTCTTGAAGTTATGGCAAAGCAAGCGGGGGGTGGGGAGGGGGGCGGGGCGGTGCACATGAAGAGTTGCAAATTCGGAGAGCATAAATAGCCATGGGTTAAGGAAGATTTAATCTAAATAATTAAAAATACTCTTCAGATAGTTATAGCATCTTCCTTCCCGAGGCCACTCCATTTTTAGCCAAGCCCTGGGACTGGAGCAGCTGCAGTGTCCATGACAAAGCCTTTTCCACTCTAAGGTCAGCGGAGAGAGCTGAAAAGGAGGAATGTACTCTTTCTTGTTTACTTTCACCTCAGCTTTTGCTTAGCCTAAGCACCAAACGAAATCACCTTTGGATGATGACGCAACTTCATAACGTCCTCATCCCATCCCCCACCACCCTAAATGCTTTTCGTTAGAGTTACAAATCAACTCCCAGAACCAGCCAATCAGGTTTTGCTGGGAAGCAGGCCTTCCATGAATGCTCGTTGATTAATTGATTGACTGACTAGAGTAAATTATGAGTGTTAGTCTACCCAATAGAAACAAAAAATAATTTGACTGAATGACAGTGTTAATAGTGAAAGGTTAAAGGGGGCAAGATGGGGTGCCCTGTGGGGTAGCACGAATTTACCTTCAGAATGTGGAAGCTTTGACAGACTATTTTCTTTTGAGGAGTAGGAGATGGGAGATGGGTTGGTTGGCTTGCAAAAGATACGGGTGCTCTCAGGGCAAGAAGTTTCCTGCCTGGACTCTGAAGAAAAGAAAAAAGAAGAAAGGCAAAGGATGCAGAGAATGAAAAGCCATTTGATGTGAGGTGAAGAGGGAGGATTAGGAGGAGGGGAGGGGGAGTAAAAGCTGTTATAAGGGAAGCAAAGGAAGGATGAAGGGAAGCAGGAACACGTGTGACTTAATTTAAGGCTCAAACTCCCAGAGCTTCCAAGTTTTCGCTACTACAACAGTGCTATAAAGAACATCCTTTGGAAAATCGTTGGGAGGACTGGAAATACAAGGACCTTCCTTCCTACTTTTTAAATTCTGTAATGTTGGAATTTCATATAATCAAAATGGACTGATTTTATAGTCAGAAAAAACTAATTCAGAAACGTAAAATGAAAAAACAATTCTTGGAGCTGTGACTATTTTCAAAGAGAAGAAAATATCAGCCTATGAGGTTTAGTGATTTAATAACAAGTTATGACTATTAAGTTTTTTTCAGTTCATTTAAGAATATTTACCTCAGCTTCCAGAAATGGTTTGATCTCCTTAAGCCTATCCACTTTCTAAAAAGTTGTAATCTTTTTTTCAGTTCTCAGAGATTGTTACTTGCCGTCCCAGTTGTATAAAACCATTTTTTCCTGTACTGGTAGAAAAACCTTATTTCAATTATTTTTCCAGTCCCGTACTTCCACAGGATGGGGAACTGTTTTTAAAAGTGAAATGGGGGCTTCCCTGGCGGCGCAGTGGTTGAGAGTCCGCCTGCCAATGCAGGGGACACGGGTTCGAGCCCTGGTCTGGGAACATCTCACGTGCCGCGGAGCAACTGGGCCCGTGAGCCACAATTACTGAGCCTGCGCGTCTGGAGCCTGTGCTCCGCAACAAGAGAGGCCGCGATAGTGAGAGGCCCGCGCACCGCGATGAAGAGTGGCCCCCGCTTGCCACAACTAGAGAAAGCCCTCGCACAGAAACGAAGACCCAACACAGCCATAAATAAATAAAATTTAAAAAATTAAAAATAAAAACAAACCCACAATTCTTTAAAAAAAAAAAAAAAAAAAGTGAAATGGGCTGACAGAAAGCAGATCCATGTTGCCTGGGGCCAGGGATGAAGGGTGGAGACCTCCTGCAAAAGGGAACCTGCGAACTTATTGAGGTGATAGAAATGTTCTATATCTTTTTGGGGGGGGGGGGCTTCGTTGCAGCGCGCAGGCTTCTCACTGCAGTGGCTTCTCTTGCTGCGGAGCACAGGCTCTAGGTGCACACGCTTCAGTAGTTGCAGCACGTGGGCTCAGTAGTTGTGGCTCGCGGGCTCTAGAGCACAGGCTCAGTAGTTGTGGTGCACGGGCTTAGTTGCTCTGCGGCATGTGGGATGTGGGATCGAACCCGTGTCCCCTGCATTGGCAGGCGGATTCTTAACCACTGCGCCACCAGGGAAGTCCCGAAATGTTCTACATCTTGATTGAGGTGGTGGTTACGTGACTGTAAACATTTGTCAAAATTCATCAAATGTACATTTTAAATGGGTAAATTTTATTGTATGTAAAACATACCTCAATAAAGCTATTTTTAAAATAGCTTTACAAATAAATTGAACTAGTACTTTTTTATGTGATCATTTACAAGAATATTCCAAATTCTTGGAAGGTTTCAGGAGGTTTCTCTTTTCAAAAGTCCTAGAACTAGTATCAAGAGACGTTTTAAGTTGAAAAGCTAAAAAGACTTTACATATTTAAATGTCATTTTAATCTACTTTAGGCTAGCATAAAAAGAAGAAATACATTTTTTAACCACAGATTCTTATTCAGTAATTCTTGTAGTTCTTTTCTCTTTTAATTTCCCTTGGGGGGAGGTATTGTCATTTTGGTATTGATATTTTGATTAAGACAAATATCCACCCATTCATTAAAAGTTTCTGTCATATAAAGGAATTCAATTTTTTTTTTGATTGGTGCTAGACTCACAGACAGACAGAAATAAGCTGCCCTTCTTCCATTTGATAGCCAGACGCTGCCAGTTGTGGCCAGGGCAGTCATGCTGTTAAATTAGGTCTAATGAAGGAGTAATTGCTTTAGATATAGTGAACCATTTCAAAGAAAACAAGGATTCTAATTGATTTGCAATTTGTTTGGCACATTGCATTGTCTGCGGCTATTGATTAGTCTTCTGGATTTCACACTGCATGTGTTTCCCTTTATTAAGGGAATAACAGGTTGCTGATTACTTTCTTTCTGGGTTTAATGTAGCGGTTAATGTCTACTTTGTTCTTGTGTCATGTCACAGGCGAGGAAGGAATAATAGGCAAGTGGGTGGCCCTTTGCTAAGCAACTTCCCTGCTGTGCTGAGCTGTGTGCTCCGAGACAGGCTGAAAAGCAGATCAAGAGAAAGGGTTAGAATAGCAGGACTCACAAGTTAGGGCCTGAGTCAGGCTAGACCCGGCTCGAAACTTGGCTTTCCCCTTCCAGTCAAAGCATGGCATGGGACGAAGCAGCTGGTGGTAGATTTGTTCTTGTATCATTTGATTATTTGTAGACAGGATATGAATCTATGCCCATCATTTTCTTTAATAGGTATGCATACTAAATGGAAGCAGAAGAAGAATATTTGAGGTTGAGTCCTTTGGGTCCATTTAACCCTTTAGAGAGTGACATTTAGTTGGCACCTGGGAAGCACTTGTTGCCGAAGTGTCGATATGATCATTAAAATGGCTCTTATGTTTATACCAACTGCAGGGGAGGGAGAAAAAGTTCTCAGGGCTGCAGTCATTTCATTGCCCTCAAAGCACAGCGGGAATTATTAGCTTACCCTGGCGTGCCCCTTTGTTTTCCTAGGGCTTTGCTCCTCCAGCAGATACTCATTTAAGGCGAATCCACTGCTTTCTGAAATGTGTTTAGCAGTGGTGCACAGAACGGGCTCTCACTTAGCGGATCTAATCTTTTCACAGCTCAGCTTGTTAATGTAGCAAACTGCCGAAAATGGGAAATGGATTCTTTAATGAGACTGGTTCCTTCGTGGCTTTATTCTCCCAGTTCAACCCTCAGGCATTCATTCGTGTCCCCCCCCACCCCGCCCCGCTGCCCCTCCAAGCCACGATCAGGCACCCCCGCTTCCCACCCAGCAAGCCACCCACTTTCCAGCACGCAGTCCCCCATCTCTAGGCCCCTCGCCTCCTCTCAACCTTCCCAGAGCCCTCAGACGGAAGCTCACAAATAACAAAGAGGTGTGGGCAGTAAAGGCTCCCTTTTCTCTGCATCGGTTACCTCTTTCCTAAGCCAGAGCCCATCTTTTCCTGAGCTCCCAAGC
Source organism: Eschrichtius robustus (assembly GCF_028021215.1). Taxonomy (NCBI): domain Eukaryota; kingdom Metazoa; phylum Chordata; class Mammalia; order Artiodactyla; family Eschrichtiidae; genus Eschrichtius; species Eschrichtius robustus. The sequence goes on along the minus strand of NC_090824.1, from coordinate 62,369,200 downwards.
TCACCAACAAGGCGGTAGAGAGGAGTTGCAGTCAAAGGAGCAAATGCCCAGGGATTGCATCTAAATGTATCAAATAAACACAATTTTGCTATCCTACCCAACACATTTCTATATTTAATATTTTTATGTACTATAGTTTTTGTGCCATATTGGCTTTTATAGTGATCCTAATTACAAAGTGTTTGAAAATGGAGCCAAGAAGTGAAGGCAAACTTGGGCTCTGGTCTTAATTCTTTTTCTTTTACCATTTATAATCCCCTGGAAGACTTTGTACTTCTCCTCCAGAAATCACTCTCCCTTGAAAAAATTCTAAGCAGGTAAAATTCAGGTTAAGGGGAATATTAAAAGCAACTTGGAATTCATAACAGGGCAGTTTTCAGTTGGTAGTATGCATTTGGAAGAGAAAATGAGGAGAGTTTGGCCCATTTTGCTTTGGAGACAATGGATTTGGGAAAGTAAATTATATCTACATGAGCTCAGATCTTCCTTTAGTCCAAATTCATAACTTTTCCTTTTGTGTGTGCCCTCTGGCAGTCTGATGAAGCCTGTGGACCTCTTCTCAGAATGTCTTTAAATGCATAAAATAAAATACCCAGAATGACAAAGAAAGCCAATTATACTGAAATAAAGTTATCAAAACATTTAAAAAGCAAATTTATATATAGGCAATTTTACGATGATTTCTTGTTAATGAATTTATTACTTTAAATAATAAGATCTATGGACAAATCTGGCAGCTCCTGCAATTTTGAAGTCTTATGGAGTAATTCAATTTTGAATATCCGTAATAACCTTAATGTGTTATTAAAGACAAAAAATCCTGTGATCTTCCTTGGCGGCACAATCCCAGGTACTGATAGTCATCGTTTTGATTGCCTGCAGCCCTGAAAGGGGTTATAAACATAAAGATGTATTTTTTCCCATCCAAATTCATGGACCCCTATAGGACCCCTGCTTCCTGCAGTAGTGGCCTCCCCCAGTGCCCCATCAGGTGCCCAGCAGCCTGGCACTGCAGCCCTAGGCAGGGGAAAGAGAGGAGGAATGGGCCCAGTTGGTGGTGCCCGGATCTGACCCCACCACACATAGGACCACACTGAATTTCATGCAGCACAGATGTCCTCCATGCCTTCCTCAATTTTGGCTCCTCCCCATGGCCCATCTACAAAACTCATGTCTGTATCGGTCAAGGCCATACACCAGGGACACATGGAAAGTGGAGAGCCTGGCAAAAGCAAAACAGAACAAGCACACAAATGGTGCCTCTTTGCATTATACGAGTCTGATTATAGACAGATACGTTTATAAGACGTATTATTCAAGAAATAAAATCTGGGGATTGGTAAGCTGTGAAAGTAACAAAGTCAAGATATTACCAAGGAGAACTTAGCTCACATGTAGTTAACTAGGGTTGCCAGACTTAGCAAATGAAAATACAAATCTTACGTAGAACATACTTAGACTAAAAACTTATTTCTTGTTTATCTGAAATTCAGATTTAGCTGGTTCTGCATTTTAGCTGGAAATCCTGAATCAAGGTCTTGTCTAAGGCAAATAAATCCAAATGTAGATTATAATTAAGTGATGGGAAAGAACTTCTGCTTTTACTGGTCAAGCAATTTGAACTAAACTCAGAAGTGGCAAGTTTTGGGTGATTTGTTTTCAAATCAAAGAGGATTTTCAGGATTGAAAGGGGAGTAAAGAGAAGAGAAGGAAGGAATTCCCTGGCGGTCCAGTGGTTAGGACTTGGCCCTTTCACTGTCGGGGCCTGGGTGGGGGAACTAAGATCCCTCGAGCTGAGTGGCATGGCCAAAAAATAATTTAAAAAAAAAGAAAGAGAAGAGAAGAAGTTAAGAGGTGAGGAGGAGGAGTGAGGTGAGTAGAAGGCAGGAGGCAGTGCTGAGTTATCCTGGCTGAGAATCCAGGGCCAGTGGGCTTCTGGCAGGACCTTACTCAGTGACTTCTTCCCCTCTCTGTTCTGACTCTTCTGAAATGGATGAAGCCAACACTACTTGGGCTTGGGCTTCATCCTCATAAGGCATAAATGAACCAAAGCTCAAGAAGGTTAAGCAGCTTGCTGATAGTTGTAGAGCTGTGGCTCAAATCCAGGGCTGACACACCAAAGACCTCATGCTTGCCACCAGAGCCCACCACCTCTAGCCATTAATACCCCAGGATTTGCTTCTCCCTGCTCCTTCCATTGCCACCTCTCCTGTTTCCTACAGAGGACTGAAACTGTCAGGGCCAGTAGGTTTGTGCTGTACGTCAAAAACCATGAAAGCCCCACTCTCTGGGGGCCTTTCCATTGTCCAAGAGAGAGCAGTTAAATGAACCGGCTAGAAAGTGCACTTCCTGAGAAGGAAAAGACAAGCTCAGTCTAGTTCCTTATTAACAACAGCAATGGCAGCAACAACAAGCAGAGCCCCAGCATGACAGCATATCCCAGCCTTTCCTTTCCTCCCTGGTCATGGGAATTTAGACTTGGAGTTTTTGAATTGAGGAGGGCACATTCAGACCCCAATAGCTGTCTGGGGACCCAAGTGCTCTGAAATGACTCATCTCTCCCAGGCTGGTCCTACATCCCAGAAATGTCTGGGGTACCACATTCTAGAGGCCTGAGATAAAGAGCCTTTACACAAGAAGGTGTTATTTTATTAATTCTTTTCATGCTGCAGAGCGCAAGGGCAAAGGCAGCCACAGGCAAACTTCAGACACTCTCTCTGGAAGTCCAGACTTGCTATAAATCACCTGAGACGGTGATGCCATGTCAGCCCAGCCAGGGCCCTGCCACCCTCGCCGGGCAGCATGCCTGTGTTTAAAGCTTCTCCACTTCCCTGAGGGAAGTCTCAGCCATCAACCCCTGGAAACCCAGGATCTCACTATCCCATGCTGATATTCAGATATTTCCCCCCTTTTGTAAAGGCGTTTTCTCGTGCTTTGTCAAAGTGGTATCAATAGATTATTTATATTTTGAACTCTGCTGAGAAGAGGATTATACCAGGACATTTAATGTTAGTTAAGAAAATATAGAAATTACTCCCATGTATGAAAAGCAATGCTTTAAAATGAAAGAAAATAGTTCACTTCTCGCTGTCACAGCAGTAGCGCTGGTAAGTACTTCTAAATTGCTCCACTTTGCTATTGTCTGAGGTCCTTGATAAGCATTCTGCATTTTAAGCTTTATCTATTTCTCATCATTAAAAAGCTCATTAGTTAGTCAGCATACTGGTATTTTCTTTACAGTTCATAAATTCAGATTATAACCTTGTGGCCTATAAATGGTGCCACTCATTAGATCATCCAAAACACTAGTGTGGAGACATTTAATGGGTAAAATTTTAAATTAGATTTCTACATTTAGAAGTCTCCATAAAATACCCAGACTGCCTAAAGTTTAACGAGAAACATAAAATTAATAGCATTTTATTGTATGACACGACTCTGCTTCTCACTGAGCTATTGCAGTGATTGGGTTAGACAGCCTGCAATCAACGCTGCCCATATAGTACTTAAACTAGGACATATGGACTTAGTGCGCCCAAGCGTCAATTTTTGATGCCAAGTTCTTCTTTTCCTGATCTAACATAAGTACCATTTCCTGTTTCCACAGTGGTAAAGTTTTGCAGTGATGTCCCTTCTGATATGGCTTTATTGTGAAGTGAATGTATCTTCATTTGAACCCGGGATCCTGAACACTATTTGGACAGTCTATATACTAGAAACAGCCCACCAGTCACAGACTGACAAGCCACGGGTCAGATAAGAAACCAATGACCTCCACGACCAGGTAACCTCAAGATGTGGAGAGCCTTCCTAAGGATATGGCACAATGCTGGATATCTTGATCTGAGAGCAGTAATTGGGAGGAGGAGAAGAAAGTGGCAAAGTGTGTCGGAAAAGTGGAATCCATACACAAGACACTGTTCTGTCATCCTGGCTTCAACAAAGGAGCAAATGCAACCTTACCAAACTATGCTCTAAACGGAAGCAGAGGGAACTAAGCGCCAGTAAAAACTGGGAATGACACCAAATGAAAAAGAACCAAGAGCAAGCATTTCTGAGGGTCCCTAGAAAACACAGACACACACCCCTACCGCCTCTTCTGTGTTATTATTCTTTCCACTTGATATTTTGCCCTGGACTGAATACCGCTGATCTGAATGGACCCATTATACGTTCATACTGCCATCTTTCCCCAAGGTGACCTACCCAACTTGCAATGCCTCTCTGGGTGTTGTAACAGTGAACTATCTCCTGGTGCAGAGGGTGAGAGAATGAGGCTGAAGGATGACAGCAGGGCAGTTTGGAGGTGGGGGGCAAAGGTGGGGTTGGTTCTGGTTGCGTATCTGTGAGGCGTGGCATTACCCAGCTAAATGCTCTAGGCTGGGTCTGAAGTCTCTTATGCTGGAGAACTTTAGGAATTATGTCTCCTGTCCTGTGCTGCACTTGACAAGTAGGCACGTTAAGTAAGTTTAGCAAAAACACACCGGACTCTTTGCTCCGCTTACAAAAACTATCTAGATTGAGGAGAGTGGTCTCTTTCCTGGCTACTCAGCCCCCTGCTCCTCCATTTTCTTTGTAGTGGCTTTTAACAGTTACCCTTTCCTCAGCCCTCCCTGACCATAACGTAGCATCTGGTTCAGTAATTTTTATTCACTGAAGCCTGTCTTTGAGAATCTTCCGTGATGCCCAAGACCTGAGGTTGCATGGGCCTTTGCCCCTGAAGAAGCACATATGACTCATAGTTTTCTCAATACCAGCCTCGCCCTCTCCCTCGCCGTTCCCGCCTGCCCACCCCCCCACCTTCCGTGTCCACACCCCCCTACCTTCCGCACTCCACTCTCTCGCCCACACTGTGCACACACAGCCCCAAAACACCAGCATCAAGAGTACGATTCCGGAATTCTAGGCTCTATTCCCAACTCTACCAGGCCTGCCTCTAGGAACTTAAACTATTTTCTAACACCATGTGTCTTGGCATCTGTAAATCAAAAAGATAATGACCTAAATACTGTTTTAAGAAGCCAGAAGTGAAGAAAAAGTGCAGGTCATAGAGAATGAAGGCGGTACTCATGCTCTAAGCCAGCATACTTCCTCCATGGAAGCTACAGCTGTTCTTACGTGAGATAAAAACAATCCTCTGGTGAGATGCCTCCTTCTTAGAACACATTTTCCCTTAAATATATTGCCATCATTCTGATGACCTTGCCCCACCACTGAAAATGTCATCCCTATATCTTGACCAGCCTCTTGAGTTGAGGCAAACACCTTGAAATTTTTAGCAAAGCATTTTTATGCTTTGGCTCCAAATTTCCCTTGGTCCACTGTTTTTCAAGAGCCTTAGCTTGTGTGCTTGGCTCCCTTTATACAACAGATATGCTGTTGGGGGTGGACAGTACATTTTTTTGTGGCTGGAATCCTGTTTTAGATACATGCGAGGAGCTCACTACATCAACAAACCAATTGGATGAATTATTTTGTAAAGCAAAAAATCCAACGCATTTCTATTTTAAAGAGTAGAGTTTCTTACGACAAGGCACACCTCAATACGCGCATCTCTTCTGCTGCCTGACCAGGAACACCTGCGACTGCGTGAGGTCTCACCTTAGTTCAACTTGGTAGCAATTTGTTCTCTGGATGTTTGACTCCTGCCTGCTCAACTCTTCTGGGCAGACTCTGCTCATTCCAGTTTCCTCCCACTTAAACAAACAATATGTTGCTACGTTTTACCACCGCAAGTCCAGCCCCGGCCTCTGCCATGGCTCACCTCCCTGACCTCTCCTTCTAAGCCAGGCCTTCCTCAGCCTCTGCAGCCCGCAGGCTGTCCGAAGGCCCAATTCCCCAGGCTTATCCTCACGTCTGCAGAAGCCTTTCTGAGCCCTGACAATCGCCTCGCACCCTACACAGGGTCTCAGCACCTCTCAGGAATCCAGCTGCTGGGCTGCACCCCTCAGGCCTACAAGGCCTGTACTTGCCCAGCTCCAAGACCAAAGAAAGGGCCCAGAGTCAGCGACAGGGACATCCGGGGTTTAACGGGCAGCGGGGGCTTACATGTCAGAAGCAGGTCCTGGAGCAACACCCCACTACGTGCAGCAGGCGGCAGGCGGCAGGCAGGACACGGCGGCTGTGCTTGCTTCCTGGGGCAGGGGGAGGTTACCAGTTAGGGGGATTGACATCAGGTTGGCTCATCGGTTACCAGGGAAACCAGCAGAGTGGCACGCCCCTCACCACCCCTTGATAAGCCTAGTGGAGAGCTCTGATCTAAAGCTAGAACAATCACCAGCTGGGGCAGGGGCAAGTAGGTAGGAAGGTCAGTCAGGTGAGTAGGGTGTAGGTGAAGCAGGCACTGGTTGAGCAGGGGGGATGTACAGAGAGCAAGAGAACAGCCATCTTGGGTGGCCTGACCATACACCAGCACTTTGCCTCTCCCATCACTGCATTTTATAATTCAGGGCTGCAGTGGGTGGTGTTTCTTCATATAATTCAGAGCTTCTGTGGACAGCAATCTGTTTCACTCATTCACACGGTAAACCAGCATGCTACAGCCCAACACCGTAATAAAGCACAGTACACATGATGATAGCTCTTAGCCAGGCCAAGCCTGCACTCTAAGAGGCAGCCCTCTTACCAAGAGGCTGAAAAGGCCCTCCAAACTCAGGAGCCTGGGAGGGAGGGACAGGACAAAGCCTGGCCTACACTGGCTCTGTGCATTAGTTAAGACACCTGGCATGGAAGGGCCATACAGAGTTACTGTCTATGGAAGCCACGGACATCCACTGCCCCCAGCCCCCAATCCTCACCACTCCTCAATAGTCCAATTCCCTGACACTAAATGTGTGATGACTCACAACTGGAGAGAAACACAAACTTATCATATGTACATATTTCATTGGTGTGTGTGATAGGCAGAATAATGGCCCTCCAAAGATGTCTGTGTCCTAAGCCCTGGAACCTGTGGATATGTTACCTTACACAGCAAAAGAGATGTTGTGATTAAGTTAAGGATTTGCGATGGGGAGAGTATCCTGGATTATCCAGGTGGGCCCAATGTAATCGCATAGGTCCTTAAAATTGGAGAATCTCTCCCAGCTGTGGTCAGAGGGAGACATGACTAAGGATGGAGAGTGAGAGGAGGAAATATTGCTGGCTCTGAAGGGCCACAAGCCAAGGAGTATGGGCAGACTCTAGAAGCTGGAAAAGGCAAGGAAAGGAACGCAGCCCTGGTGACACCTTGACTTTAGCCCAGTGAGACCCATTTCAGACTTCTGACCTCCAGAGCTGTATGAAAATAAAATTGTATCGTTTATATCCTTACGTCTGTGGTGATTTGTTGGCCAGCATAGGAGACGAATACAATCTGGAATAGCAGTTTGCTAAAGTTGTTGCCACAGTTTATCTTACTTAAATGCTGTAAAAGCTTTCATCACATCTTTCCCTCCCAGAGGTTTTCTGGAAACAAATTACTCCCTTGCCATTTAACTTTTCTTTTTCTTTTTTCTTTCACACATAGGCTGAGGCTTCACCAGGCTTATTCCACTGGAAGGCTCTAGCGATATTATCCCAGCGTACAGTCCCTGACCAGAACAATCCACACAGGATGCTGCATTTTCTCCCTCAGTAAGGGGGGGGGCGGTGTGGAGGGCATTGTGTGAGGACAGTGAATGCATTAACCGAAGACACACTCCAGGGAAGAAGAATGAAAAGAAGATGTTTTGACCGGCTTGACTATGGCACTTCAGCCCTGGAGTCGTTCCCTCGAGTCTAAATTGCCGCTGACTGGGCAGTTTTCCCTGTAAAAGCTTCAGGATGACCAAGTGTGCTGCGCTGGGGGGAAGGCCCGAGGGGAGAAGACAATAGCTGTGAAAGAATCAGAGATCTTATCCCTATAACCATCCCCTCCCCAACCATGAAAAGTTAAGATAAACCACCAAATGTGGCCTCAGAAAAATGCATAGTCAAGCAGTTGTTTCGCCCCTGCCTGTTGAACATTTGGGTCGCCCAATGCAAATGTTAAAGCTGTGTTCAAACCAGAAAAAATAAAAATAATAAGCTGTCAGAATAATTACTAAGAACATGCAGGGATTATACAAAGTAAACTGCAGCCTGCAAAAAAGAGAATTGCATGTTAGCTAATTGTTAATTTTAGCAATCGCTGTGGCTAATTACCACGGCTCACATTGACTATTAGCTTGATGCCCCAGCACCTGCTTTCTCCAATGAACAGATTTCTTCATCGCTAGCACAGGAGCAAAATGTGTAATTATTGGCCATCATTGGGGCGATTTTTCAGTGATTCTTTTGTGCGATGTGAATAAAGCATAATGACATATTTTATTAGAGGGCAAATAGCTGTTTGTTAATGGAAATGATTTGAAATCCAAAAAACTAGAAGCTAGGAGCATGTTTTCGGTATCAGCGTGAATTCAAATGTATTTTTCTTTTAACTCTTTATAAAAGGAGCATAGAAATCAAATCTAAACTGAGTATAATATATTTAATGATATGTACAAACACAGCATTGATTAATTACCTCAAATGCTTTCACTGGTACACCATTTATTTTGTTTCAGTCATGTGTTAAATTTTAGTATTTCATATTTAAATTCTTATTTCTTGGTCCGAGAGTCTTGGTGAAGCTGGCCTGCGTCACACCTCATTTCCTGCAGATCTCTCTTTTTATTGGTATACGTGGCACTTTCGGAGAGCGCTCTGAAAATCCAGGCTCATTGCTTTGAGAGCTGGGCACACCAACGTCTCACTGAAGAGACAGGCATGAATTAGGTTATCAACACCCAACTGTCAGTCACAGGGTAGATTGTACATTGTAAAGAAGGTGCCCTGAGGACAAGACTGGAACTCTTTCAGGCTTGGAAACGCCCTTCTTTTCTCTTTCATGACAAAATTAATAGTTCTACTACAGAAACCTATCAAAGAATCAAAGTATTGTCCATCTTCATCTAAGGGATAGAAATGATCATATATGCGTGTGTGTGCGTGTATGTGTGCATGTGTGTGTGTGTGTGTGTGTGTGTTTCTCTACTGGAAAACAGTACTTCCATTGGCAATGATGCAACATAGCAAATAGGGTCTTTTCTTTCAACTTTGTCCCTGACAAGGTTCTCAAACCTCCGTCTATAGCCTCCATTTTCTTCTCCCCCCCCCCCCGCCCCCCCCCCCCAGTCTTTGTATTCTTATAATGGGATAATAGTTCTAAATATGGTGCTATGCAGTTGGAGTGTAAAATCCTCTGGAACTCTCAAATACAAAAAAAAAAAATCCATTTAAGAATGGATTAATGAAGAATTAATACTAACATGATCAACATATCCCTGTTGTTTTGATCCAGCTCAGGGGTAAAAAGCTGGTTTGAAGACAGTGTTTAATTCCGCCACATATTTATACCTTATTTGTGTGTCTAACTCTGAACACTCTGTGCTGAAGTCTTCCTAAACCATGACACAAGAAAAGGTGCCTCTTGTTCTCCACAGCAAAGATTAAAGGGCTGTGCTTGAGATGTGTGTTTGCTGAGCTTTCGTCACTCCATTCCACTCAGGTTGGGTTATGAAAGTTGTGTGTTTTCAAAGGTCACTGGAAGGCAAGTCCCTTCTGTCTTCTGAGTGTGGAGAACTGGCTCCTAATTGCCAGGCTTATTGTTTTATTACCACTGTTTACAAACAGGGAGAAACTCCCTTTCTTCCCACAAGCCTCCCCACTAGTTTAAGATGTAGATAAGTTCAGTATTCAGGTTCACTGTTTGACCCATTAAACTGGTATTGAGGTATAATTTGTGTGTTTTCCCAGTACCGTTGCACATAGAATGGGGTTCATTTCCACACGTTTGAATAAATTTATCCAGTTCAGTGAACCTGTTGTGAAGCTCAGCAAAACTCAGTAGGTGGCTTTAAAGTCCTGTAATTAGCCCATTACAGAAAATCTGTACTTTGGATTTTTGCACGTTGGTTAATAAGCATAACATGTTTCATATATAAATAACATTACATTAAATGATGCAATATAAAGGAATTAAAGGCCAATGGAGTTAAACAAAATACTTGAAAGAGACCTCAAATTAGCATGTTTAATTCCAACTCACTGCACAGGAAAAGCCTCTGGCTCTTACTGTACCAGTTCCCCAAGAGCTCAGGATACCGTGGGCAGTGCGCAAGGGGCCGGGCTCTCTATTTGCATGTCCTACCTGTCATCTGTCGACTTTGTGAAGCTTGGGATGGGTTTACATTTACCTCACTTCCTTTCGTTTCTGATCATGGACAAGGAGACGAGTTGAAGGGGTAGAAGGAAAAAGAAAAGAAAAAAAGACTTCAGCCCAGCTGTGACTTCCTGGGATGGGATTTGTGTGAGCACTTCCTCCATGATGAATGGGGGGTGTGGGGGGGAGAGGGCCGGCTGGCTCTTCCTTCCTCTCTGCTTGCTTTTCTCTCTCTCTCCCTCTCTCTCTCTCTCTCTCTCTCTTGCATCTGTTTGACAATCACTTCAGAATGAAGTGTTGTGCGAATGTCACGTAGACGGAATTTACCTTTAGAGTTTCAATCATTTTATCAGAAAGTTTACTGCCAAACAGCCTGTGTAATATTGCCTCACTCTGGCCTATTTGAAAAAGTTTTCCACCTTTCTATGGAATGAAGTTCTATTTCCATTTAAATACCAAATGTAGTGTAACAGTACCGTAAACCTGCTCCTATGAATTAAGAACCAGTACAACACGAAGGTGAAGTCGCTCTACAGTTATATAGAGATTATAACCGAAAAGAGTTGAACTACCACTCAGTTGAGAATGTAAGCTTCACGAAGCCAAGAACCCTGACAGTCTTATTTGCCTTTATATTCCCCTGCCCCAGCACAGTTCATTCATTCATTTATTCATCCACTGTTTATCAATCATCTTCTGCATACCAGGCAATGCAACAGGTTTTGGAGATGGTAAATAAAAAATACTCTGAAGAAAGATACTGGCTAATTGGCCAAAAATCAACCCTGCAAAATTAATTCATCAAATGGTCGATTACTGAATAACTAATTTGTCACATTTATCAAATGTAATTATCTACCAAAAACAAGTTTAACTATACAATTTACAATTTTTATAGGATGGTCTTAGTCAGTTTTTATTTGCTTTTTATAGCAGCATTTTGAAGAACTATAATTTGTCAAAAGCTATGGATAGTTTACTCTTCTTATGGATAAATTTTATATTCATGAAATATTTCATATGTTACCCAAAATTTTAGTTATTTTTCTTAGAAATATTCAGTCTGAAACAGATTTCTTTTTTTAAGTCATTTACAGTTTTGTCAACTCTTTAGCACTTAAAGGATTATTTTTGCCATTTTTCTAAGAGGAATAATGGCCTCAGTATATGATGTTGTTGCTTCATTATTTCCTATTATTATATTTCCTTATAATAATTATTACATTTCCTTCATTTTTTATTTTACCTATCTTTTTAGCATTTTTAGAATTTTTAACTAATCTTTTAAATTCTTTTTTGCAAATTTTAGTTTTATGGTAATATGTAAGTCAAATTTAAACTTTTGTCCTTCATTTAATCATGCCAACCCCTCATGAACCTTCTTACTTCCTTTATGTATCATTGAACACATTTGCCCTTTTATTTCAAATTTTTTGGTGCACTACAATCATGTAAAAGTACCTCAATTTCTCCTTGCTAGAAAATAAAAATTGAATCTTCGGCTACTTCTAATTTCTGTAATTGTCAGATATTTTCAAATTATAACCATGATTAATTAATATTCTTTTTACAATTGCTTGGTGGCATGGTGGACTTAACTTTTGTTTCTGGCAATTAAATTTTTAAATTACAGCATTATACATGGAATGAGACCGTTTCAACTGACTTAGTTTCCCCATCTTTCTGAATGCCACTTAGGATTTCTCTTTAAGCATTTTTACATTCTTTCCCCAATGCCTCAAATGGCATATCAGCCTTGATTTTATATGACTAGCAGTTAGTGTCTAAAATCCCTGTGTTTCATGTTAATTTAGTTACTCTGAATCCCTCTTTAGCAATTTCTTACTTAAGGGAATGAATGTCAGAATTAGGGTACTAATCTTTAAGTTTTGGTTACTGGTTACTAAATACCCTTTCCTGAATATTTAATATATACTCTAAAAGGCTAAACCATTCTATGATCTTTAGCTGTTAACAATCAAACTTTCCTTAAAATGCTTTATGAAGACAAAATTAAAACCAATGAACTAAACCTTCACAGAAATCATCAAAAGCTGTTAAAACATTCTCTCTAATACAATTTGCTGTATAATTTATAACAGAAAAATAATCCACTCTGTTAAACTGGTACATTGCTAAATGCAGCAGTCACTCTGAAAACTGGATTTCAGCAAATTATTTTTGCTGAAATCCAGTGACTCAGAGCTAAAAATACTAAAAAATAAAAATAAAATAACATGGCCCCTGCCCTCATGGAGCTTACAAATGAGAGAGACAGGCATGAATCAAGGAATCCCATTTCCCAGGTTAATGATAACATGAGGGCATATCCTGGGGGAACTGGCCTCATTAGGGAGGCCAGGTCTGGAAGGAGAAATCTAGGCGAAGCTGGGGGATATCGGCCTTCCCAGAAGAGAGAAAAGCATGTGCAAGGCCCAGGCCTGCCGCGTGGATACATAAAAAGGCCCCTACAACTGTCGAATGAATGAACGATCTGTTGTTCGAGACTTCAGATTCGCTGAGCCCTCCCTCAGAAGATGATCCTCCTTGAAGCTTAAGGGTCCCTTGGCCTGCCTCCTGCAGAGTGCCTGGGAGGCCTGCCCAGCTAAGACCAGCAGGGGCACAGGTGCTTCCTCTCACCCACACAGCGACAGCTTCTCTGCCCCTCACCCTACCCTCGGTCCTGTCTCAAAGTTTTCCCAGAACAAGTTTTCCTTGTTGAAGGAGAACAGGAAACTTTCTGGCAGTAGCTGAAGGCATTGTCAGCCGTCACCAGCTCTCCAAAGACAGCATTCCTGGAGAATGTTATTAGTAAGTTTCATCCTAAATAACCCCACAGAAAGTCAGCTCTCAGAGCACTTGCCTACATTTCAGACTTGTTTTCTTAGAATTTACTTCTCTGATGAGGAACACGAGAATCTCTTTGGATGTGGTCTAAAATTCAGAGCCCAGGAACTCACCCTAAACCCACAGAATCAGAATTTTAGGGGAAAGGATCTGGGCCTATTCATTTTAACAACCCCCCCCCAGGTAATTTTACATCCTAAAATTTGAGAACCACTAGTATAAATGCTGAATAAATAAAACTTGCAGAAAATATTGTGGCAGGGTTTATCAGATGGGATTTTACCTGTTTCTTTGAGTAAATGTTTGGTTTGTGTCTCACCTTCGTGTTGGAAAATTTGTATTGGATGAAGGGCATTGCTGTTCTTTCTCTCCTAACACCAAGCGGAAGGTTTCTCCAGGAGCTCTGTTCTGGGCTCCATGTATCAGCATGGATTCGCCTTGCACACACTGGGGCTTGGGGTATCTGGACCTTGGTGTATCCCAGGCTGACAGCCACAGCTCCCAGGTGGGCTAGGGGATCATCTCTTTCACACCTAAGCCCACCTCCCTGGTGTAAACCCATTTCCATGCTCAGCTGTGTGACAGCACCTTCCCTACAAGCGAAGAGAAATGTTTGTGTCTTTACTCAGCCTCCTTTCATTTCCTAACTGCGCCCCAAACTGCCCATACCATATAGAATTAGGTAGAAATGGGATTTTCAGTAAATTATTTTCGGTTGAAGGTGGGTGTTTTTGCTGGACACACAGAGAATCATTGTCTAGAGCCCCTAGAGTTTGATTTGCTCTGGGTAAGCAGTTTCCACAAAAGTGTACAAATATCCCCTGAGTTCAACGGTTCCATGGGAAGTTCACTGAGGAGAGGGGGTGAAGGAAACGGTGAAGCTGGAAAAAAGGAAGAAGAAGGATTAAGACCTCAGATTATGGATGTAAACAGACCTGAGTCCTGCTTCTGCTCTTTCCCAGCATCGCAGTATAACTGGGAAAGACATCCAACCGCTCAGCTCAGCTCCCTCCCAGTGATGTGCGGGTAATAATAGCTTCTCCCTCATGTCTGGTTGTGAGGCTCAAATGAGACAATATTTATAAAGTCCTCAGTACATCTCCTGGCACACAACCCTCAAAAAAATGTCAGCTTTTATAATTTTTTAAAATAAACTATTTCTGCTTGATAACCTGAATGGCAAATAGGCATCCAGGAAAGAGGCCAGGGTTGATTAGAGTTTATCTTTAACCAGACAAGGGGACAAAGTGAGAAATCCCATGATGTCACCCATATTGCACACAACTTTTTTGCCATAGGAGGAGGGGGACTGTTGCAATCTGGTCATTTCTCAAGGAATGAGGCACAACAGAAGCACAATGGACTTTCTGTGTGTGTACCTGAAAGTTTTTGGACTCTATGTTTGGAACTCTTTGCCATCATAATGATGGATCGATGACCAGAATCTTCTCGGTAAAATTTATTCACTGGAGATATTTATTGAACGCTCACAATGCGTAAGGCACTCGAATTGGTTCAGACTGGATCCTACTCCCAAGATGCCTACAGTTAAGCAGGGGTGATGAAATGTGTATAAACAACTGAGAGGTAGAGAGACAAATTGCTTTCATAATTCAGAAGAGGGAGAGATTCCTTCTCAGTAGGACAGCAGAGAAAGCTTCATGGAGGAGAGAGCATTCGACTTAGGCCTTGAACGAGGACAAGGAATTGGACAACCAGATTTGGGAGTGAGGAGACCCCCAAAGAGAAGGCCCACCCCCAGTAAAAGCGGGATGTAGGAGAACAGATATGGAAAACGGGGAGTCATCTGGTTTGAGTGAACTACAATGAGGCCCTCTTCGTTGAAGTTTCCCAAGGAAACTAGTTTACTTGGGAGTTTCCTTGGGAAACAGGAAGAGAAAGTTTCTTTCTTAATGTAGACACTTAAAACAGGAAGCATCCCGTACATAGGTATTCTACTCAATTTTTGAAAGAGAAAGGTTATTTCTTGGTAAATATTCCAGGTGAAAATATTGTCATTAGATTTTTATGGCAATGATATAAAACCTCCAATGATGCAGAGACTAACAGTTCAACATACAACAGATTTTCACTATTTGTGCCACCCTTTTTTTTTCTTTCTTTTTTAAATTAACTATAAAGCCCCCTGTTTACCTCTCAGGGTGTGGTGAAGATTTGTTAGTTGATCACAATGACAGGAAATAGCTTATGAAAAGAATTATCCAGCAGTGCGCTCAGCGGTCCCCCAGATCTGTCTCTTGCTTCAACAGTGTTTGGACAGAACAGACCTAGGTACGCCCCTTGCTCCAGACTCTGACCACCCTCCAACCTTTTTTCCAGTTCCAACCTTCGGAATCAGCCATCAGCTATCCTAGGCCACCGGGACCAGCCAACACTGTTTTTTGAGCTTAGCTCCTTATTACTGATCAAGCATGAGTTCCCAGATCATCAGAATTATTCCACTGATGTGGAGGCCGAAGTCAACCACCCGGTTAACATGCATCTGTGGGGCCTCCCACACCTACCTCTCTCTCCGGGCTTCTATTTCCACCGCGACGATGTGGCTCTGGAGGGCGTGGGCCATTTTTTCCACGAATTGGCCAAGGAGAAGCGCAAGGGCGCCAAGCGTCTCTTGAAAATGCAAAACCAGGGCTGCGGAGGTGCAGAAGCCACCTCAAGAGGAGTGCGGTAAAACCCAGGACGCTGTGGAAGCCGGCATTCTCAGGGCGAGGAACCTGAACCCGCCCCTTTTGGATCTGCATGCCCTGGGTTCTGTCCACGCAGAGCCCCAACTCTATGACTTCCCGGAGAGCCACTTCCTGGAAGAGCAGGTGAAACTCATCAAGAAGATGGGCGACCACGTGATCGCAGGCTGGCTGGTCCCCAGGCTGGACTGGGCGAATATCTCTTCGAAAGGCTCACCCTCACGCACGACTAGGAGCCTCCGAAGCCCAGCCGCCTTTAAGGAGCCCCTGTGGTGTCAGGGCTTCTGCCTGAAGCCCGTCTCTGCAGCCACCAGGCAGCTCTTTAACCACCCTGAGGCCCTCTCCCAAGTCTTGGACCAAATGGAAACAATTAAGGTTTTTGCAGAAAAAAAAAGAAAAATTATCCAGGTGATCACCAAGACCAGAGCATTTTTAATAACAGTTAATATGAAAACGCAGTTGACATTTCTCTCTCTCTCTGTTCTAACATACCAATATCTTTACTTACACAGTTATTTATACAACACTTGTCTGTACCACACAAAGATAGGAATGAAATTTTACCCTTAGTCCACCACATTCTCCTTCTTTGGAAAGTCTCAGGAGGAACATCTCAGGAAGGAATAATTAGAAAAATGTTATAACTCACATTCTTGGGTTTACTATGAATCATTTCAAATGGTAAAACTCTAATTGTGACTTCTTATTTGTTCCATCGGTTAAAAAAAAAATCACGAGGAGCTAAAATAGGACAGAAATCATGTATAATTCTTTCTGGGCAGGGGCTATGCAGTCTGTTAAAGTTCTTAGGCATGAGCATTGGGCAAAGGCAGTAATACAATGACCCAGCACCCTCCCTGGGGCTTGTTGTGAGGGAGTGTAGCAAACAAGCCTTGTTTGTAGAGTGACAGAGGACTGCTATCTGCTTGCTATACGAGAACATCATTTACCCAGATTAGACTAACAGTAACGAACTGGGGCTGTTTCCAACTCTGCAGTGTCGCAGGCTGGATTTAACAGATGAGCTGTGTCATTTGCTAATGAGTTGCCTTCATTAGAGCGTTTGGCAGAGGAATTTTGGGTGTCACTCGATGGTCTGAATAAAAAGTTGCATGTGCTTAGGTCTTAGGTAAAAAAATAATTAGGATAGACTGTTCTTTCATTTCGCTAAAAAATAATCCCAAAACGTAATTTTAAAGACTAAAAAACGTTCTTGAGCTAGAAAAGTTGCCTAGGAAAAAATAAAATGCTTGAAACAAGATCTTATGTAGAATACGTATAATTAGAATATGCCAGTAAAATGTGTGAAGGACGGTAATGAGAAGAAAGGACTTAAAAGTGTGGGAAGAGAACACGTAAGAGACCTGCTAAAGTAGTCACCTCTGATCAGAGAACTTTGCATGGTGGTCAGTGGGTGAAAGGAAATTTCTTCTTTGACTGTTTGAATAGTTAGCCTTTGAATGACTATATATTACCTTAAATTTTTTTAAAAAATAACTTTCGACATGTCAGTCAAGCGTTCTTAGTATCTGCAGTGTTTGCTTTATTATTATTATTATTATTCACTCTGAGCTTACCGCAAATCAATTTTTTCAAGTTGTTGGATTACAAATAAGCGAAAAAATAAATACATAAAGCCCCATGAGAAAGCAGTTGGAGTGGGGAGGGCTGAGGGAGATTAAAACAAAGCTCTTCAGTGCTCTGACTTTTACTCATTCCTTTCTTATATTCTACATTCTAAACCTCATAGAATCTCTCTGCAGGCTTCATAATTTCAGTTTTACCCAACTCATCCACCTTATAATTATGAATATCTGGACATAATTAACTGAATCACTTTGAGAGAAGAAAAAAAATACCCTAGTTAAGGCTAATTGGATGAATCATGAATGGCTGGAAGAATGCATTTCAATAAGGTGAAAAACTTTGGATAAAAATTTAATGAAGTTTCCAATTGCATTTGACCACAGAGAACATTGATAAACATTCATTCCATGCAGATTATTAAATTGTATTGATTTAGAAACTCAAAGTCGCAACACCGCCATTGCCTCCAGAGGAGACCTGATTGCACTTATATGTCACATTCATAAAAAACATGATGCACTAATTGGGAGTCTCCCGCCATCTGCACACTGCTTCCAGGCGCACATGAAATGATCAATGGGAAAGCAGGGTCAGTCCAGGCAGACTGTGAGTGAAATTAAAATAATAAAATGTCTAAACATTTAACTGCAAATAGGAAATCTTTATACCCACCCACACCCTATTCTGTAGCATAAAGCTAAGGCACAATTATTCATATACCTCAAGTAATTTGCAGGCTCCATACAAAATCTCATTTAAAATAAGAAATTGCTATTTCTGCACATTTATTCTACCAAATGCCAGCTAATTGCTGCAATGGCCATTATAAAGAATAATTTTCGCTTAGTGGAAAAAAAAAAGGAATGAAGAGAACATTTTCTGGTTTTGTTCCACTGCGAAGGCTCTATTCAGTGAATACTGAATGCACAGCGTTTCACTGCTACATTTATTATGCTGAGAGGTCAAGTATTACACAGCATCTTGTATTACGCTTTGCATGCTAAGTATTTCACTTCACAAATTGACCCTCCGGTGTACTTACTACATAATGCTTTAAAAACCCAGCTAAAACGCAGAACAATTAGCAATACTTTCACTCCCAGTTAACAATGGGAACACCAATGTAGGTGATTGCATTTACAGTGTAGCTTTCTTCACAAAACATTTTTGACACATTAAGGTACTTTGGAATTGTGCAGTACCAGTCCTCTCTTGTGAATGGCTTTCCACCATTTGCAGAGAGAAACAGTTACTGTATGTTAGCGCTTAATTGAAAAGAATTCAGCCACGGCCTATGAAGCACCAATTAGGGTGATATTATATCATAAAAAGCTGTAATATCCATTTTCAGACCTGTGCATCAGCCAATACAAAGTAGGACACAATTAAAAAGGTATACAGTTTAAACTCTTGAAACTGTTAAATTTAATTAGGAGTTCAGTATGGGGGGGAAAAAAGTGGGGGCATGGTACAGAGAAAAGGAAGTTTGATGCAGAGCTGGAGGACCCGAACACCCTAGACACCCAGGAGGACCACAGAAGATGGTCTTTCCTGTTTAAAACACCTTTCGTTTATAAGTAGAAGGTCTTTGCTTTGCCCCAGCGTCCAGTTTCTGAGGTCCGATGAATATTCATGCTGGTCATCAGGAAGTGCTGCTTTCCAGTAATTCTGGTGTCTGCCGATGCCTGCGAGGGAGAGAGGCAAAACCTGCTCTGGGCCAGGGAAGGGGGAACACGGTATCGATGGTCTCTTGCCCGCACAGATCAAACACAATTAAAAGGGAGTTAACGGCATTGCTTTTCACGAAGAAAGTCACAGGTAATTGTGAAATAAAACGGACATGGCCAGGTCGGTATAAGTGTCTTGGCAGGCTGGGCTCCAAATGTAATGTTTAAATACAGGAACCTGCATGAAATCCCACTTTGAGGTAACAGCCGGCAGGTAATTATCAGTAAAACAACATTATCAAAGTTCTCGTGCATAGCATGTTTGACTGACTGGAGTGCTTCTCCTTACAAATCCCACTAATATCCATTTCAATCTGCTTTAATATGTTCACAAGCTGGGGCTTATTCTGAATTCCACTGGGTAAATGAGGACAGCACACTGAATTTGCATACTATACATATTTCTTTCTTTTATAGAGGGTTTCCAGAGTAATTTTTAAAGGAGACTGCTAACATCCAGAACCCAAAAAAATTCCTCCCCTGTAACTAGAATGAAAATAGAAAGCAGGTCATTTATCTATTTATTCCATTTGAAGCTATACAACAGGTCTATGAAAATGGTCTTTATTATGTCTGAAAAAGAAAAAAGTTATTTTAATAATTTATCAGTGATAATGCAATTTTCTAAGGTTTCAAGGTGTTGAAATGAAAAGTAAATTTATTATTTTTTTTTAAGTTTGTGTTTGAAAAATGCAGGTGAAAAAGTCCTCATCTCTGATTTGAGAAGGTCTCTCTTCAATCCACGAAGTTACTCCAGGCCTTTTTAAAGTTCCACCTCTTTCCCGTCAAACAAATAAGCAGACCTGAAGTGACATTTTATTGATGAGATAAGTTTGGGATGATCTAAAACCAGATATTCCATGTTCCCTTCTTTCTCAACCAACTCTTCATGACCTTTAAAAAATCAGCAAACAGAAAAGAGATGTCTCATTAGAAATCCAAGGGTGCCTCCCCCTCCCAAATCCACTGTCAGTCCCAGATAATTCAGAAGACACAGTATTGGATATTGGAGCAATATCTGATACTCACCTTGGTTTCTAATGCTTTGAATTAAATTAAGACATTAATAAAATAGTGATAGGTATTGTGGAAGTCTGCAGTAAGGTTACATTAAATTGTACAAGCTAGTTTTGTTTTATTGGTTGTACATGTAACAAGAGACATATTTTTACTAGAAGATACTGCCTTTGAAAGCTGGGTCAGTCAGCAGATTCTAAGGTAGTACTAGTATGAAGATGTTTTCTCCTTTAATGAAAATGGAACCAAAATGATGAATGTGATTAACATAAGAGGAATTTTAAGGGATATGATAATGCTCAAGCAATTGCATAGCAATTATACACTGAACAATCTAGATTCTAGACCTTTCTATCCAATCCATCTTCTGTGTTAGATCCCCCTTCCTAAGTGAACAAGATGGGGAGGTTCAGTTTGTATGTTTTACTGACAATTCAGTAGTTTGTTGTATTAAGATTCGTCTGAGATGACAAGAGAGTTTTACAAATGTTTTCCTAAGTTCATTTCTGACTAATGGTATTTCTGAAATTCTCACCCTCTGAGGGGGCTGAAAGAATTAATCATCCCATGTGGTCTGGAACTGATTTGATGATGAAAATTGCTGCTGAGGTATTGAAGATCTATTTTTATTTTTTTCTTCAGGAAGAGAAGTATCTCTTCCTCCACTAATCAGTTCTATCAAAAAGATACCAAATGGTTTAGGCATCTGTACCTCACTTTTCCTTTCATTGTAGTGTTTTATCTTCTTTGTACCCAGAGTTCACTACGCCCTACTGCTCAAGAAATAATCAAATTTTCATTCACTATAAATACCCATCGATACTACAGAAGTAGTAGAAGAAGTAGAACTATACCAGTTGACTTGGAGACATCTTCCTGAGGCATTTCCCAGTGAAAGGGGTATATAATATGATCTATTTTTCAAAAAACATGGCCCCCAAAACCCATTCATGGGAATTTATATATATTATTGTGTACATACATATGCTTACACAGGATTATATGAACATAGATTAAAAATATGCAAAGATAGAAGCTAGTTTGATAACAAGGATTGTGGTACAGGTGGGGGTAGAAGGAAGAGAGATGAGGAGGGAGGAAGTCTGCAAAAGGAGACTCAAGGAAGCTGCTGAACCTGGTTGCAGCCTAGAAATTTTAATAATAATACAGGAGTCTTGCTGTAGCTACTAAGTGACTGCTTTTCTTTAATTGCAGACTTTGTTACCACTGCAAACCATTTTCAGCCTCTTGTCAACCATATTGGAAACAGAGATACCTTAAAACAATTATTTTTAAAAATTGTTAAAAAACTATTTTCCAAAATTTGAAGCTTCCATTCTTAAGTGCAGATATTTAGGTGTCTCTCAAGGTTGCCCAACACTTCAAAGTAGTGGAGATGCCAGAAAAGGAACTCATAGATTTCTGATTTCCATCACTTAGCCCTTACTATTGGCCTAAACTTCCACAGCCAAAGTGGTGAGATGGAGGGAACACATGGCTGAGACTAGTGTCAGCTCCTCAGTGCGCAGCTTAGAGACTTGAGGCCACTTTCTCCCCCTACAGCCTGGTGTACTCATGTATTCTCTAATATACGATCTCAGAGAAGCATACTCTTGTACTTAATAGCACTTCTAAAAATTTGTAGTTATATTCTTATGTGTTTGATTATTTGTTTAATTGACTGTGTCCTCCACTAAAACATAATCTCTATACAGATAGGACAATATATATTACCCCAACACCCAGCGTAGTAGCTGACACATTTCATAAAAATTTACTGATTTAATTGATGAGTGAACACATAAAATGAGGAAAGTGATCTCAAAGTACCCCCCCGACTTTTATAGTATATGATCCTCTAAACGCAAGAGACTTTGATTTTTAAAATTAGGCCATAACTCTGTCATTCTGTCCAAACGTCACCTAGTAGATTAAGTGCCTAAGTGAGCTT
This sequence comes from Eschrichtius robustus, assembly GCF_028021215.1. Classification (NCBI taxonomy): domain Eukaryota; kingdom Metazoa; phylum Chordata; class Mammalia; order Artiodactyla; family Eschrichtiidae; genus Eschrichtius; species Eschrichtius robustus. The sequence goes on along the minus strand of NC_090824.1, from coordinate 62,347,162 downwards.
GGCTCTGTCCTGCATACTTGCTCTGAAAAAAAAGAAAAAATTAGACCTATTCACCATAGCCCCAATCTCTGTCGGGGTCTGCAAGATGCCATTTTATCCACAGCTTTGCATCTTAGCAGAACTACAATTCATACAAGACAGATATTTGTTGTGTGTCCTAAAAAATCGTCAACCTCCCTTGCTATTTTGTTTCTGGATCTTAAAATCCTAACAGTAATCAAAGAATTACTAGAAGGAAGGAATTCATAGAAGGAAGAGGACTTAGAATTGTCTAGTTTGGTGATTTTCAAACTACATTTTAGCAGTGGGACCCTATTTTTCAAAAAGAAATTCTCTACAGAAACTCAGTATTTCTATGTGTTAATTTATATCTATGTAAGTAGATATAAATTTTAGAATGAAGGAAGAGAGAGAGAGAGAGAAAGAAAGAGAGAGAGAGAGAAAAGAAGGAAGGAAAAGAGGAAGGAAGGGGAAAAAATGCTCTGTCCAGGTTGAAGTGAGAAAAGGAACTGCAGAGCCCTCCCCTCCAGCTTCGCCTCCACCTTCACGTTTGGGCTCCCGCTCCACGACCCTCTCTGCCCTCTCCACCTGCCCTGCTGGTCCACAGTGACCCTTAGGTACCATTAAGACCAGACATTACAAATAGTTTGAAAGTCACCAGTTTGAACGAACATCTCCTTTTAACAAATAAGGAAACTAAGACTTGATGACCAAGTCACATTCCTCTTTAGTATTCCAAATCCTTCCTTCTAAAAGTAAACCCACATATACAGTGGAGAAAAGACAGCCTCTTCACTAAATGGTGCTGGGAAAACTGGACAGCTACATGTAAAAGTATGAAATTAGAACACTCCCTAACACCATACACAAAAGTAAACTCAAAATGGATTAAAGACCTAAATGTAAGGCCAGACACTATCAAACTCTTAGAGGAAAACATAGGCAGAACACTCTATGACATAAATCACAGCAAGATCCTTTTTGACCCACCTCCTAGAGAAATGGAAATAAAAACAAAAATAAACAAATGGGACCTAATGAAACTTAAAAGCTTTTGCACAGCAAAGGAAACCATAAACAAGACCAAAAGACAACCCTCAGAATGGGAGAAAATATTTGCAAATGAAGCAACTGACAAAGGATTAATCTCCAAGATTTACAAGCAGCTCATGCAGCTCAATAACAAAAAAACAAACAAACCAATCCAAAAATGGGCAGAAGACCTACATACACATTTCTCCAAAGAAGATATACAGATTGCCAACAAACACATGAAAGAATGCTCAACATCATTAATCATTAGAGAAATGCAAATCAAAACTACAATGAGATATCATCTCACACCGGTCAGAATGGCCATCATCAAAAAATCTAGAAACAATAAATGCTGGAGAGGGTGTGGAGAAAAGGGAACACTCTTGCACTGTTGGTGGGAATGTAAATTGATATAGCCACTATGGAGAACAGTATGGAGGTTCCTTAAAAAACTAAAAATAGAACTACCATACGACCCAGCAATCCCACTACTGGGCACATACCCTGAGAAAACCATAATTCAAAAAGAGTCATGTACCAAAATGTTCATTGCAGCTCTATTTACAATAGCCAGGACATGGAAGCAACCTAAATGTCCATCATCGGATGAATGGATAAAGAAGATGTGGCACATATATACAATGGAATATTACTCAGCCATAAAAAGAAACGAAATGGAGGTATTCGTAGTGAGGTGGATGGAGTTAGAGTCTGTCATACAGAGTGAAGTAAGTCAGAAAGAGAAAAACAAATACAGTATGCTAACACATATGTATGGAATCTAAGGAAAAAAAAAAAAAAAAAAAGGTCATGAAGAACCTAGTGGCAAGACGGGAATAAAGACACGGACCTACTAGAGAATGGACTTGAGGATACGGGGAGGGGGAAGGGTAAGATGTGACAGGGTGAGAGAGTGGCATGGACATATATACACTACCAAATGTAAAATAGATAGCTAGTGGGAAGCAGCCACATAGCACAGGGAGATCAGCTCCGTGCTTTGTGACCACCTAGAGGGGTGGGATAGGGAGGGTTGGAGGGAGGGAGACGCAAGAGGGAAGAGATATGGGAACATATGTATATGTATAACTGATTCACTTTGTTATAAAGCAGAAACTAACACACCATTGTAAAGCAATTATACTCCAATAAAGATGTTAAAAAATAAATAAATAAATAAATAAAAGTAAACCCATTTTTTTGTTTCTTGTTAGTAGATTACTCTGTACGGTTTTCTCCAAGATAATTTTATATGACTCCAGATCATCATTGCTCAGCATATTCTTCCTTTACTTAAACCACCATAATTTAATTTTACTCACATAATTTTTATTTCAATGAAACAATTTTTGAAAATATAAAAACCTCATAAGCACTGCTTTCCTGTTACAAAAATATAAAATTTGTTTTAAAATAAAAAACAATATTGACCATTATAATCACAAGTCTAAATTTTTCTCATGTTTATTATGAAGATACAGAGGAGAATTAAAAGAATTAACATTGTCAAATGAAACAAAGATCTCCTTATCCAAATGGAGAGGATGTAGATATGGTTACTTAACATAAAGCAAAAGCAATGTCTACCAAAGCACAGACGTGAAGTTATTGATCTGGAATTGGCACAATGACAAACTATTCTCAAATATTCCTCTTCCCAATTAAGGTGTCTCTCTTGAACTGATTGAAAGCTGTTTGATAAGTACACTTTTTTCAAGATGGTGTGCTCAGTTGGGGGTCTTTTTATTAAACTGAAATTCCATCATTAGCTTTGACTAGCACCAGCTGCTGTATAAATTCTGCATTGATGTGGACCTCCACTGGTATTCCAAATTTTGCAGGTGAATCTCTGACTCCAAAATCCTCAGTCGTGCAGTATGAATAATTAACATCTGATAAATGCGGAATAGAAAGAGCTCTCATTAGAAGACACAGTAGTAGGTTCATAATCCCATCTCAGCTCCTCAGAACACTGAACCAAACAGGACTTTAGGTGTGGGGGAAAAAGGGCATTTCAACATCTCTCCACTTCCTAATATTTTCCTATGCCTGAGCAGAAATTAGGACACAAGATGATATGTTTTAATTTTGCTGCAAAGTTAAAGACAGAATCCAAGATTTAGCACGGTCCAACTGATGTTTACTTGAGCATTCTAATTGCAGACAAATTCCCAAGGATTTTGGGCTCATACCAGCCATAATTGTTCACCCTTCTGAATAGTTTACAGTTCATCATTACTTTAACACAGAAGAGAAACTTTTGTATTCATGAATCTAATATTATATCTATGAGATCTATGGTAATAATGCAGCACAAAAGAGTTTTACGAAAGTTCCTTGTAATGTTGAATTTTTAAAAATATCTACTTTATATACCAGGTGTGCCTAGTAAGACTTTTCCTAAAAATAGTTGGTATGTTCAGGAGATAAGTTTTAAATCATGATAAACTTGAATCCATGAAATAATAAAATACATTAAAATGAAACATGCCATCACAGTACAGTGGTTGAGAGCAGAATGTTCTGGAGTTCAATTTCTGAGCCTCAGTTTCCTCATCAATAAAATGGGAATAATATTAGTATCAGGCTCATGGGGTTACTTCAAGCACTGAGAGAGTACATGCACGGTAGTTAGCATAGCACAGTATATTCATGATTATGTGATTCATGCACAGGAAACATAATTAGTAAAATAAAGTTGAAAAAAGTTTAGATCTAATATGGATGGACAGAAGACTTACAAACAAAATAATTTTAAGTACCAATCCATAATTTGTGGGGTTTTTTGATGTCTAATTTCTTTTTTCTTTTTACTGAAATATACTTCATTTACAATATTAGTTTCAGATGTACTGCATAGGGATTCAGTATTTTTATAGATTATACTCTATTAAAAGTTATTACAAGATAACGGCTATAATTCCCTGTGCTGTACAATATATCCTTGTTGCTATAATTTGTGTTTTACTAGCTGATCATTCTGAGAGTAAACAGTAAAATAAATTGCATTACTATTATTCACCAAACACCTGCCATAACTTGTAACTCCCCCTCGGCGGATGAATATTTGGTGATAATTACCTCTTAGTTAGTCAGTGGTAAGGATGACTGCACACCCAGATAAACAAAAAAATTATTTTCAGACCATAAGTTTGTATTAGCATGAAGTCAACATGGGTGGGGGGGGAAGCTTTTCAAAGTTCTTTCTAATTTACTTCTACTATACTTGTAGCTGAAACACAGTAAAAACAGATACAGATTAGACTCAGGAAGAACAAGAAAACTAGGTAAAGGGATCACTTGATTCACAGGAAGAGGATCTGCCCAAGAATGAAGTCAGTGCCTTTCTTTTAGTGAATATTCTTCTTAACAACACCTTGGCTTCTGATGACCTCCTTCGTTGTGACTAGTCACTGGAAGCAGCAGGCAAGTCCATTCCTGGACTTGGCACAGAAGCAGTGAGACAGGTAGGGGTTTTCTCTCCCTTGGGCCTGTTCTGGGTAGACATGCGTATTAGCTTTGATGCCAGTGATACTGTGCTAATATATTTGTCCGCATGTGTCACCAGATCTCTTCAGGAGTAACTTATAGCGTTTCTCTTGTCATGGCCAGGAATGGAAGGACCAAAACAATTAAAGGAATAATAATAAGCACTCACTAAATGTTTTTTGTTGCTATTAGTGTTATTTTTATCTTCGGTGGGAATGAGGCAGACAAGGGAGGATTTGTTCCTAGAATCTAGAACGGGCTCTCTCGTGTCAGGGAGGGCGGCACTCATAGGACACGTGCAGCAGAGGGTGGTAAGAGGAGGCCCAGACCCATGAGCACAGTACCTGAAGCTGATGATGACAGACAGGCAGCAGGTGGTGTCTGGGAGGGCTGACAGCCACGGTCAGGGCCTGTGCTTTCCAAACACAACTCCAGGCTGACAGGAGAACCGGTAAGCTCTTTAAACCAGTGCCACCCATCACCCCTGCTGATAAAAGGACCTGACGCTGAGTCCTGAGGCTGGGACCTGAGGCTGGGAGACAGAAAGGTGACATGGGAAAGGTAGGTCAAGAGGGAAAGGGGAGAGGAAGTTAAAGGCCAAGCAGGTGGTGGTTACAGTACATTTCTGAGAGCAGCCACTTGGTATTATGCACTGGAAGAGAGGAGGAAGTAGGTTACAACAGAGACTTTTAGAGGGAATGAGCAGGCTACACTGCTCATGGTCCAGGTGAGCGCTGGGTGTCCCAGCCCATCCCCACTGATCTCTTCCCCCTAAGTCTATGTAATAAATGTCCTTTGGTCCTGATCCTTTAAATGTGATTGCCCTAGACACACTTGGAGGTCCATCCATGATGTAGTTTTAACAGTTTCTGTCTGATTCTGGTGAATCTTAAGAATGCCTGCCTGCATGGGTATTTCTCGCTTAGACTGTAAACTTTTAGAATGTAGGGATCAAATCTATACAATTCCCTCTGAACAGTGTGTAACACTATAGACAAATAGATGATTAATATTTTGAAGATGAAGAAGATGATGCGACTAACAAAATATAATAGATGAATGAGATTCATAAAGCCCCCTTTTTTGGTGATAGTATCAACAGGACTTGAAAAGATAGTACTTTTCAAGTACTAAAAAGATAGTCCTGTGAGAAAACAGCAGTATCACTTCCAATCCTTAATATGAAACTAGCTTTCCATTCCCCTTAAAATGTTTACTGTTGTAATCCCACTTCTAGAAGCCTAGTGTGGAGAAATAGTCAGCAATATGAACAAAGATTTGTTTGTAAACACATGAGCACCTAGATGCTAACTATAGAAAAATGGCCAAGTGAAGCTTGGTACATCTGTAAGATGGGAATATCTAGCAGTCATCAAAAATCATAGTTAATAATAATAACAGAAAAACGCTCACATTAAAATAGCAAGTGAAAAGAGTACATACAGTACGTTTTCAACTGTGTTTTTCTAAAGCATGGAAATATTGGAGAGAAATACACCAAAATGCTAAAAAAAAAAAAAAAAAAAAGTAGAGAATTCCCTGGCAGTCCAGTGGTTAGGACATGGCACTTTCACTGCCGGGACCTGGGTTTAATCTCTGGTTGGGGAACTAAGATCCCACAAGCCACCTGGCACAGCCAAAAAAAAAAGCAGGAGACTGAGAGGAGAGGAGGTGACAGCAGAGAAATGGCTTGAGGGCAAGCAGTGAGGAAACAGATACTAGGTAAAGGGAAACTAAGTTTTTTAACACCTACTCTGTGCTGATCCAGCTTTAGAGTCACATGTCTAGCCACTCAATGGACATCCCACAGCTTCTTTGAACCTCAAATTCAATATGTTCAAAGATGTACTCATCTTCCCCCAAAACTACTCTAGTTTCATGTGCTCTATGTTGGTAAACGACACCACCACCAAAGCCAGAAACATTTGAACTTTAACCAGGTCTTTCCTCTCTCCCTCACCCCCAAAGCACTCTCCCTTGCCCCCTATAGCACTACATTCAGTTGAGATCCTACCATCGCTCACCTGTATCCCCATCCCTCTGCTGCCCCACCACCATCTCTAATCTATCCTTTGGAATGCAGTCCAAGGAATCTTTCTAATATGCAAGTCTAGTTATGTCAGTCCTCCTTAAGACTTTTCCATGGATTTCTACTGTCCCTAAAATAAAGTCTAAACTTCTTAATGTGGCTTGCAAGATCCTCTTCAAGCTTCATTTTCAACACGTCCCCTTCTGCACACCACAGCCCAGCCATACTTCCTGCTCTTCCTCTACTGTAAGTGCTCTCTTTTCTCTCTGGGTGTTTGCAGTGCTTGAAACACCATCTCCTAGCTTCCTGGTTAGATCATTCCAAAGCTTTAGATCTCAGCTTATAATCGCTTCCCCAAGTTCAGGTTAACATCCTTCTTACGGGCATCCATGTATTATAAATGCTCTCAGAACTGACCTCCACTTAACCAACTCACTTGATACACATCATTTCCCCTGTAAAACATAGTGACTATAGCCCTGGCCTCACCACTGATCAAACATGGTAAACTACTCTCTAGTACACCCATCTAACTCTGCTGCCACTAGTTGAATTGAATTGTATGCCTAACAAGAGCCAGATGTGTTTGTTCCAAACTTATACCTGTTTTATTTGTTGTTATATTATTCAACAAAATATTATGTAAATTCATAAAATATGAGTACAGAAGGAAAGTTGTTTTTCTATGAAAAATAATGTAGAAAGACACAAATGTGAGATGCTAAAAAAATGCTGTCACTTTATATGTGTATGTAAAAGCTGTAAATGAGAAAAATCATAAATCTAAACAGACTCTCAGATAGATTTTCAGGTATTTAAGTTCTTTTTTTATTTTTATTTTATATTGGAGTAGAGTTGATTAACAATGTTGTCAGTTATTTAAGTTCTTGTCCCAATTTAAAGAAACTAAAACTGGAAATCAAAATATATATGTTATGGGAGTAGTTTATGCCAGGAAGCTGACCTGGGACTTCAGTTATTGGACATATACTTAAAGAAAATCCTTAGCCCTATATCAAAAGGTTGGCAAAAATAAGGTACATTTATATGCTTTTTTTAAATTGAGGTGAAATTCACATAACATACAATTAACCATTTTAAAGTATACGATTCAGTGGCATTTAGTGCATTCACAATGTTGTACAACCACCACCTCTCTCTCGTTTCAAAACTTTCTCACCACCCCAGAAAAACCCTGTACCCTTTCAGTAATCACTCCCTGATCCCCCTCTCCTGTCCCCTGGCAACCCCTAATCTGCTTAAGTTGAAATAGAACATTTAATGCACGTAGATAATAATTTTTATAATTCTCTACTTTACTGACTTGTTGGATTAATCTATTAACTATTGATCCAACTCAAGTTGGACAAATGTGCTTTCCTTACAGTTCTGTATTATTATTTATCTAGCTGCCTGTCCCCACTCCCCAGGCACTGAGTGCTTGGCAGGCAGTATCCATGTTTGAGCTGTTCTCCATGGGTCTGCAGCACCTGGCACAATGTCTGGCACAAAACGTACTCCAGATTTGTGGGGCTAATTCACATTACCAACAAGTTAAATAATTTGTCCAAGAACATATAGCTAGTAAACGGTGAGACACAATTTAAGCCTAAGTCTCTCACGGCGCACCAAGCAGAAAATGGGGCCTGTTTGGGAGGTGAATTTAGACAGCAATCATGCTAGAGTTGATACTGAGGAGGGCTTACCATGTGCCCAGTGCTGTTCTAAGCCCTTTCCAAGTATTGCATTGTCTAATCCTCCAACAACCCTACAAGATAAATAGTACCATTAGCCCAGAAATTCTGGAGTGGGAGACAGAGAGGCCTAAGCCCAATCCAAGAATCACAGAAAACTAGAGGAAGGTTGTGAGTCCAGGAGTAGTTTAGTCAAATGCCAGGAAAGGACCATCATTTTATCACTTTAGTAACAAGTTTTAGGACTGGTTTTAGGGAAGAAGAAGTTAGGTAAGATGGCTGAGATGAAGCCTTCTCTAGAGTTTGCCCTCCTACACACATATACACTCACACACACACACATACATGCACAGGTCTTGGGTTGTGTCTCACATGTGCTTGGTTAAATAATTCTTGTGGAAGATGCCACTTTTATGCTTTTTGCTCTGTTGAGTACCACTGCATCTTGCAGGTATAATCATATCTACTGTACAGTGGAGGATAGAATTAGGGATGATTGTCTCCTTTTTGCTTATCCATATTCTCTAGTTTTCTGTAACACATATATATTGGTCATGTAGTTAAAAATGAAGTAAAATTAAGCAAGGGTAAATATTCTTCAATCAGAGTTGGTACCCAGTGCCCTGATGGCTCAGTCCTCCTGAAATGTTCACCCTTCTTGAGCACAGGATGGAAGTGCTAAAAGGGAACCAGGGGACCTCTGGTCCCATCTGTTCTTTTGCTCTCTCTGCTTTATCTCTGAACAGATGGATACACTCAACACCTCATGAAAGATTCCTCTGTGCATCAAAGACTCCAACCTGTAATGTTAAATAGTAATAACAATAACAACAGCAACAACAACAATAATAATGTGCCTGAGGCTTGTACAAAATAAATAGGTTGGTTGTTGAATGAGTATTGACACAAAATAGAAGGCTTTAAACAAAATGTTTCTTAGACTGTCGCTCCGTTATCCATTTTTCAATGTGACCCCACATAAATAAATTATACTCTAAAAATCCCACTTTTCACCATATACGAAAATAAACTAAAAATGGATTAAATACATAAATGTAAGACCTGCAACCATAAAACTCCTAGAAGAGAACATAAGTGGAACACTCTTTGACATAAATCGTAGCAATATTTTTTTGGCTGTGTCTCCTCAGTCAAGGGACAGAAAAGCAAAAATAAACAAATGGGACCTAATTAAACCTAAAAGCTTTTGCACAGCAAAGGGAACCATTGACAGAACAAAAAGACAGCCTACAGAATGGGAGAAAACATTTGCAAATGATATGACTAACAAGGGGTTAATATCCAAAATACATAAACAGCTCATACAACTCAGTATTAAAAAACAAAACCCAATTAAAAAATGGGCAGAAGACCTGAATAGACATTTTTCCAAAGAAGACATACAGATGGCCAATAGGCACATGAAAAGATGCTCAACATTGCTAACTATTAGAGAAATGCAAATCAGAACAAAAATATCACCTCACACCTGTAAGAATGGCTATCATCAAAAAATCTACAGATAACAAATGTTAGAGAGGATGTGAAGAAAAGGGAACCCTCCTACACTGTTGGTGGGGATATAACTTGGTGCAGCCACTATGGAAAACAGTATGGAGGTTCCTCTAAAAACTGAAAATAGAGTTACCATATGATCCAGCAATTCTACTCCTGGATATATATCTGGAAAAAATGAAAACTCTAATTTGAAAAGATACATGCACCCCAATATTCATAGCAGCACTATTTACAATAGCCAAGATATAGAAGCAACCCAAATTCCCATCAACAGATGAATGGATAAAGAAGATGTGGTATATGTACTTGCAATAGACTATTACTCTGCCATAAAAAAAAAAAAAAATGAAATTCTGCCATTTACAACAACATGGATGGACCTAGAGAATATTATGCTTAGTGAAATAAGTTAGAGAAAAACAAATACTGTTTGATATCACATATATGTGGAATCTAAAAAATAATACAAATGAATGTATATGCAAAACAGAAACAGACTCACAGATATAGAAAACAAGCAAATGTTTACCAAAGAGAAGAGGGAAGGGGGAGGGACAGGTTAGAGGTATGGGATTAAGATATGCAAACTAGTATGTATAAAATAGATAAGCAACGAGGATATATTGTATAGCACAGGGGATTACACCTATTATCTTGTAATAACTTTTAATGGAGTATAATTTTAAGAATACTGAATCACTATGCTATACACCTGAAACTAATATATATTTTAAATCAACTATACTTCATTTTTTTAAATCCCGTTTTTTGACATGAAAGATTTTAGTAAGCTTTCTTCTAAAAGCATATGGAATTGGGTTGTTTTTTTTTTCTTTCCCAAACCATATAAGAACAATACTCTCGTGCATATAAATCCTGTGAACCGAGTAGGTATTAAAATTTGTAGGGTCTGAATTAAAATATCTCTTTAATAAATGACTTCCTGTAATGTCTCTTTATGTCTTGGCCGTCATCTTCATCATCATCATCACTACAAACATCTAGATTGGACTTGAAGTTTACAAATCATTTCTATACACAGTATCTCTCTCCATAGTTCACCATCTCTCCTTCCATTCATCCGTTTATTTAATTGCTCCCCTGCCCCCCACCCCGACCCATATCATTTAGTCTCTCAGTTGGTCTCAAATCGGTCCTGTGGCAAAGGATCTGAAAAATCCTGGTGACCTGGGAACAACGATTATGGTCACTTCATCTCTCCACTATCCCCATTTTTATTGAGAAGGAAACTGAGGTTCATGGAGGCTGAAGGACTTGCTTAGGATCTCACAGCTGGTTCAGGTACAGAGCCAGGCCCCAATCTCAAATCTGACAGCTCTGCATCTGTTGTTCTTTATTCTACCACACTGCTGTTCATTTCCTTAGTTGCTGGATTTTAATAGTGGTGGCATTTGGCTTGACCTAGAAATTTTAAAATTAAGCCTTTGAGTAGCTACCTTTACCACAAGCCCTAGAAACCAACCCAGGTGTACAAACTTAGTCTGAAAGGAACCCTCCTATCTTATTCCATATCTGCTCACCCTTTTAAATCTAGCATTAAACCTTAAGGACATGCTTTTGAAAAATCAAAATTGGCAGAGAGAGAGAGAAAGGAAAGTAGGTTTTAGTGTTTTCTCTGTATTACAACTGGTGGGAAGGCAACTATGTCTCTCTCCAATCACTAATGTTTAAAAAATTCTTTGAAAATATGCAGTATGAACAAAATGCTCTATTAGGAAGAGGCAAGGTTAGGCAATAGAGGGTGAGGGCAGTACACAGTAAGAGAACCAAGACTATGGTGCTAGACTGAAGTTCTGGATTTGGGGGTTTCAAACCTGTGAGGCATCTTGCCTCAGAGAGTAAGCACATCAGAGCTACAGTATATGTCTGTCTAAGTATGTCGCATGCAATGTTTGGGACATATTTATACTAAAAATTATTCATTGTTTACCTGAAATTAAATGTAACTGGGCATCTTGTATTTATCTAGCCACCCTACCCAGGCGCTGATCCCTAGGGCAGCCTTGGGCCAGGTGCAGAGAATGCTTGTTTGGAGACGTTCCTGAAAAGCCAAGAGCTAGAGCTGAGCTGATATGAGATGTCTGAATTAAGTCCTTGGTTGTATATATACATCTATTTTGTGTGTTTCGTCATCCTCTTGGGTCTTTTGTCTTTGATTGAAAGTCTCTATAAACTGTGCCTGAATACCGTGGCGTTAATCACAACCTCCTGAAGTATTTTCATATTGTGTGTAATAAATGCCCATATACTTAGGATTTCAAGTAAGAAATACTCACCACAATATTTAGTTAAAATTACAAAGGGAGTATAAATTAAGCATCGTTTTGTTAAAGTGTATATTGTAAGTCTTATTTAATTTCCCCATGTTCTTACATGTGTGTTTGTATAACTGTCGTGTCAAGACTTTCACTGATAAAGTATTTCAATTAGCTGCTAAAAGAAATACGTTTACGGAGTTACAACTGATGTACATTTGGGCTAAATACCTATAATCAGAGTTGTTTCTCACCTGAGTCCCTCTTACTGGTGCTATGTAACAAGTAGCCCTGATTGCTGGCAATAGCTGCTTAACGTGTTCACATTTGTGTGGTAATCGCATAAAAATGGTGAGTCACTAGTACTTTGAAAAAGAACCTGATACTAGGTTTAGGTTGAATAAGTTATATGGTCACTTTATCATATCTGGAAGCCTTGTTCCCAAGTCACCAGGATTTTTCAGATCCTTTACCACAGGACTGATTTGAGACCAGCTGAGAGACTAAATGATATGGGTCGGGGCAGAGGGCGGGGGAGCAATTAAAAAAACTGGTGAATGGAAGGTGCTGTCACCTACCTTCATGCTCACCCATCTCCATGTTTCCAGCCTTGCCACTAGCTCCCTGGGTAACCAGGGGTTATCACTTGGGTGTAGTCTTATGGACAAAAATGGCTAAAATGAGCTGAAAAGGTAGGAGCAGCAGCTGTTAGTAGTAGCAGTAGCAGTAGTAGCAGTAGCAGTAGTAGCAGTAGTAGCAGTAGTAGTAGTAGTAGTGGTAGTAGTAGCAGCAGCAGTAGTAGTGAGGAGATTCAGTGCAGAAACGTACAAGGAAGTAAAATCCCCCTCATCATCCAGCAGTCTTTTCTGTCCCTGTGTGGTTTGTGTGATGCTTATATCACTCTTCAACAATCTCCTAACACTGTCTTTTATTATTATGAAATTATCATCAACATTTTTTTTCTCACAAGCTATTTATTCTCTACCTCCTTTTTTCATAACCTCATAATCTCAGTTCATGGACGTGACCAAAGAATTCTCAAGATCTAATTCTATCCTACTATTTTTCCCCAAATCACCATAATGTGGTGTTCTGGGAAATTTAGGGAACACATCCTTGTCAAAGAAAAGTAGCATTTCTGCATAAGACCTTTATTTAAAAGTTAAAGAAGAAAATTTCCACATTGCTCAACTTCATGACTTAAGCAGGTCAACTCAAGATATGGGCAAATCATGCCTTTCCTACAAAGCCATCACGGGAAACCTGAGGTGGCCACTCTGAACCGCCTGCCCTATAGGACGTTTAAAGAATGAAATCTACTCCACATCTTACATATGTCCTGTTTATAAGAAATTTCATCTCTGAGAGCTTTGCAGAGAACCTTCCTCCTAGCTCTGCTGAAAATAATTTCAGTTAGATAGTGGGTCTAAGAATATGGTATGAAAAACTCAGTGGTCTCTATAAAGGTTTCTTTCTCTTGTTCAGTCTCCTTGTCCAGTCCCATGTAATGATCTTTATCCCAAATCAATGCAGCTAAGCACTCCCAAATACCTCAGAGAATACAGAGCTTTGAGAGGGGGGAGTTTTATCTTACAGTGTAAATTTACTTAATATAATTTTTGAATAGACAATACATTCACATCGTTCAAAAATTAAAATGACATAAAAAGGCATGCACTGAGGGACTTCCCTGGTGGCGCAGTGGTTAAGAATCCGCCTGCGAATGCGGGGCACACGGGTTCGGGCGCTGGTCCAGGAGGATCCCACATGCTGCGGAGCGGCTGGGCCCATGCGCCGCAACTGCTGAGCCTGCGCTCTGGAGCCCGCGAGCCACAACTACTGAGCCCGAGAGACGCAGTACTGAAGCCCACACGCCTAGAGCCTGTGCTCTGCAACGGGAGAGGCCACTGCAGTGAGGAGCATGCGCACCGCGGCAGAGAGTGGCCCCCGCTCGCCGCAACTGTAGAGGGCCCACGCGTGGCACCGAAGACCCAACGCAGCCAAAAATAAGTAAATAAATAAATATATTTAAAAAAAAAAAAAAAAGGCATGCATTGAGAAGCTGTGCTTCACCCTCTTTTCCCATCCACCCCACTAATCCCTGATGCCCCCTAGAGGTGAGCACTTCCATTAGTTTCTTTTGGGGTCTTACAATGTTTTTATGCATATACAAGCAAACATTAATTTTCCTATATTTCCTATCTCATTTTCCTATATTTCATATACAAAAGGCAACATATGCTATACATGTTCTGCAGCTTGCTTCTTTCATAGAGAAATATATCCTGAAGATCACTTCCTATCAATACATAGAGAGTGTTTATTAAAACCACATAAAGTGTCCTTGTCGACAGACACTCAAAATGTTCCTTAACATCACAAACAACACTGCAGTGAACAATCGGTCTATGTGTCCTTTTGTACATATACAGCTATATCTGTAGGATACATTTCCAGAAGTGGGACTTCATAGAACTTTTAGTAAATACCTCAGTCTTAACACTTATCAAAGAGTAGCCTGTACTTTAGTTTGTGCTGTCTCTTCACTATTTTATGAGCTTCTGGAAGGCATGAACTCTTTTTCATTCGTCTCTGCATCCACAGCCCCTACATAGCACCTAGCATGTTAATGCTGAATACAAACTAAACTTCCTTGTGTGACTATAACCTTGAGAAGATTAAAGTAACCCTCAACTTAAAAGGCCGAAATCTAGGGTGGAAATTAAGAGGCACTTCCAAGTTTCTATTTAAGGATAAAAATGGGACTCATAAGATACCAGGCCAAATGAAAATATTGAATAAGGAGTAGAAGTTTCAAGGATGAGGACGCCTCTTCAAATCCAGTGACTGGGACATGTCATGTAAAAGTTCTGGGTTTTTTGAACACGGAGAAGCTGAATAGTAAAATGCAGAGGAAGCCTGGAGGACTCCTACCTGATGAGGATTAGCCACGAGTGACTGAGAACAGCACTTCCTTGAAGCCTGCCCCAAGTTGGGAAAAAATGGTTAACCACACACCTGGATAAGAATCTGAGCAGATAAAGAAACTATACTCCAATAAAAATTAATTAAAAAAAAAAAAGAATCTGAGAAGAAAGAGAGCTTGTGCGAGAATGTGTGTGTGTGTGTGCGTGTCTCACATGGTCCTAATTCTCCCCCATCTCCGTTCTCATAATAGCCTGTGGGAATGACTCCTGATTCTGTTTTGCAGCCCTCACATTTGCCAGGAAGACTGCTAGCAAGTCGTGGGGAAAACTCAGACCCGGTCCTAAACTGAGGGCAGCTGTACTTCCCAGCTCGTTCCCTCACTGTCCCAGGGCTGCCCCCATCCAGCCATCGCTGCTACCCTAGCACATAGGCCACAGAAGGGTTCTCTTTCTCCACTAAGCCATCAGAAATCACCTCAGCTGCCACTGAACTATGTTAAGCCAAGCCTGAAGAGATAGAACGGCAGGCGGACGTGTCACACACAGAACTCACCTCAGCGCCTGTTGAAATACCTGCCTCTCAATAGTAAAGTAAATTGATACAACCTCTTTGATTGTATCAATAATACGACAGTATCATTCAAAAATTGTAAATGTGTTTTTACCTAGCAATTTCACTTCAAGCAATTAATTCTACAAATACATTTATAAAAGTACACAAAATACATGTTTGTTGAAGTATTATTTGAAAAAGCAAAAAGTCTTAAAAAACTCTAAATATACATCAATATGGGGATCATTATATCCATAATATCTTATTACCTGATACCCTGTGCAGCTGCTAGAAGAATGAAATAGACCCATGTATAAGGCAATATATAGCCAAAATATATTGCTAAGTGAATAAAAATAAGTTCAGAATAGTAAATATATTGTGTGATGTTATTTGAGATTTAAAAGAGGATGCACTTGCTTATGAATAAAAATGTCTGTTAAAATATATGAGAGGGAGTTCCCTAGTGGTCCAGTGGTTAGGAATCAGCGTTTTCACTCCTGGGGACGGGTTCAATCCCTGGTCGCGGAACTAAGATCCCACAAGACGCCAGTGTGGCCAAAAAAAAATTTATATATATATATATATATGGGATTGAGGGGGCTAGGGGAAAAGAAAGGAAGGTTTTTTAACTTTATATCCTGTTTGTATTGCTTTTATAATTAAAAAGTTCACTCACAGCCAATCTATTATTTCTTAGGTTTCTATGGTGTATAGATTATATGGGGTTTAGTGATTATTTTTGACACTTTGGTTATAGTGAATAACCACCACTTTAAAGATCCTCCAAAAGAGTTCGTTATGGCTGAGGGAAGAGCTATGGTTGATCTTGTGGATCACAAACTCTACTGCAACTTTATGGACATACACTCAAAACCCAACTCATGCAGAGAGGTTAATAAAATTTCCTGTGATTACAAAAATCAGTGTGTTGAGCCTTCAGACTGTTGGTGAGGTTATTGATAATTTTAATATCACTCTTGATCACCCCCAAACTTAACACTTGACACTTACCTGCACACATCTTTCAAGGAATGAATTTTAGTTTTTATATTGTATTTGCAGCAAGATTTCCCATGAAGTAGACTTTAAAAATTATGAAAAAAATTGTATCGCATTTTACAAGATCAGGGAGAAGTGAAGAAGAAAAGATGCTCCCATATTACGCAAGTGTCCTGTTGCTAAAGAATAGATTGCTCAGGGCAGACTTAAACCAAGTGGTAGATTCTGATTTTAGGTTTTCAAATCCTGATGGGCAGAGCCACTCAATCAGTTACTGTGTCTGATCCTGAAGAAAGAAAACCTGAGACAAGAAGCAAGAAAAAGAGAAAATGTCAAAGCAAGAAAAAAACATTGGCAATATAATTGGCAGTAGACCCAAATATAGGTTCCCTTGAGGCAAGGCTTTAATCAAGAAGTTTGAAAGTAGCAAAATTTCATTTGGAACATCAATTTCTGAGTCACCTACCTTTTCCAAGATTTCCTGTTGCTAAGATGATGATATCTTTGGTTACTAATCTAACCAAGTTTTCCAGTGTCAAAAGTTTTAGCAATTAGCCTTTCTCTCTGCAACACAGAAAAAAAAAAGTTGTGGGGTGTACAACATTAATTTTAATGCCTTACATGATTCCTCTTCTCTCTGGAATAGTATTTTGTGTTTGCAAATGTAAAGAAACCTACATTCTCTTGGTACTAAGATGGTAGGTCTATACTAGAAGCTAATAGACAAACATACCAAGCAAATAGACAATTCATCTTGCTGTAATTATAACCGGGTCTTGTTTATGGAAGTAATCCAAGCCTGAAATTCATAAACAATCTTAAGAGATCTTCAGAACCAAAGCATACTTTTGAGGTTAGCCCCAAAACTTTTGAGAACTTCCATTTTACGACTGAATGCTAAAGCACAATAACCACTGAGATAAGGAAAAGAGAGGTTAAAAGATCAGCAATTGAGGAAGAAATAACAGAAATTAAGAGAAAAATAAAGAAAGCAGTAAATGTATGAATAATTGTACCTTTATTTGCCTAATTTACTTATTACCAAGCAATTAGTCCTCAATTACAGAAATGAGTGTAACTGTTTAAGAAATGTTTGCTTCCACAAAGTAAATAGGTTCTAAGCATGTTTGGTAATTTTAAATATATGTTGTTGTATTTTGTGGTTTTAAGGCACTGGCCTCCAATATTTAGATCCAGGAATCTAGAAATGAATTATCTTGTCAACTGATATTAAGTCCAAATGCACATTGCCCCAATTTTTGGAATGATATGGGTGAAAGCATATTTTGGAACTCAATTAGCCAGATAACTTGCACATAAATATCCAACCAAAGTCCACAGAGTTGGGAATACCTCTCCAAATTCGTTTTGGTATACAGTGTTTTCTCCTTTGAACCACTAATCACGTTTATTATGTGCAGTTTCTATAATACAAGTCTATTTGCCCCAAAGCCTTAGCATCATAGAACCCTCTCATCAGAATATTGGTTGGGTTCCCTAGTGTGAATCACTTATCCAGTTGCTTGCCTGATTATTCATATGTTTTTGAGATTTGTGAAATGTGGCAGATAAACAGGTTTATGCTGTGTGCAGCTTGGAGGGCAGCCAATGTCTGTCTGACTATACAGTGTATTGACTCTCCTGCCTCAAATCTCTCTCCCATACAGAGAAGCTGTATTTTAAGACTCAAATCAGTGTAAAATGCAATCCAGTAATGTCACTGCGGAAAACAGCAGGTGCTCATCCACTCATTTGTGGTGATTCTTGCAGCGAAGAAAGTTAATCAATGATTCACCCAATGGACAAAGAAACGTCACAGCGAATATTTGAAAAAGTCAAATGTGGGAAAGGAACAATCTCATCTCAAAATGTGCTGTTATTTTCGAAAGGAGAACCTTCCACAAGAAAATCAGGAATTTTGTTGAAGTGCTCTGATTGTACCTGCAGTAAGCAATAGCATGTTCCCTTCTCCCTGCTTTTCCTGTTTTATTGCTTTTGTGTTGTACTTCTAAAATAAATATCAATAAATCATTGCAGTTAGATACTCTAATATAGAGAGAAATGTACTTGACTCCCTACAGTCATTACAATTGGAGGGGACTCTGATTAGGATGCTTTACTTAATTAAGTGATATCGTCTAAAGAGAGTTCTTCCCTCCATTTTCTGTTTAACAGTCTTATAAAACACCAACACAGGAAATTCATTCTGTTGTTTGCTTTCCTTATTGTAAATGGTTTCTTCTCATTCATAGTTTACAGAAGATGTTGTGTTAATGAAATGGCTAATAAGCCAAAGACTGTGGTTCAGCTACACACAGAGCCTTGTTCAAATCAGCCCAAACCACACTCGACTTGAGAACGTTTTCTCTCTCAGCCCTAGAAATGTATTTTTAAATTTATTTTTACAACATCTGTAACCTAAAATTAAGACGATCCAAAAGGAATTTTTTTTTTCTGAGAAATCGTGCTTCATCTAGTTTATGTATGGTTCAGCAGAGACCTTAAAAATCTGTTTCTTTGGGAAAATAGAGAAAAATGGGCAAAGAATAAGCAATCCTTATGCATAAGATGCTATTTGTGAGGCACTTTAATTTTACTGAAAGAAGTCATTAAATTTGGATTGCCAATACAAATATGATTATATATGTTTTCTAAATAAAATGTTATTATGTTGCAACTGAACTCATCCATTTATTGTTTGTTTACCTAATGCTCAAACACATGTTTTATTCATAGATGTCTGGGAGAAAAAAATTTTGCTTGATAATCACACCAAGCATATTTAACAAAAGCGATTCTCCTTTTATTAGTGAACAAGTTTAAGCAGAATGATTTCATTTTTTTTTCCATTTGGTTAATTCAGACTTGCAGAATCCTCGGTATACAGCTTTTGTTTCTCCCCCTGCTGCCTTTTATGCCTTTAATGTATGCATGCCTATCCACTGATGGGAAAATATCATTTCCTGCAAGTCTTCCTTTTTCCTTCTTGACTATCCTCTCAGCTGATTTCTGGTTTTGGTTAGTTAGTTTTCACTAGTTAGTTCTGTCAAATCATGTACATGACAGACAAACTGAAGCCAAGTAAATAGTTCACTATCCTGTTGGAGATTTTAAACTCTCTTTCATTAAAGTGAATTTGAATTCTAAATATATTTACTCATTCCTTTGAAGATAAATATTTTTATTTTAAAATAAATTAAAAATTGATAGAAAGTCAAGAAAGGGAAGAGTTATTAATATCTATGGAATTGTTTTCATTAACAAATAAAACATTTTAACAAATGTTTTTACATTTAGCAACTTTCCATTAAAAAGCAACATAAATGTAAACACTCTCTTAAATGAACTCAATCAGTTTACAATAGATTTTTTTTGCCTTAACACAACATGCAGCTAAAATCATTTAATGATCTTAAATTTTTAAATTCATTTGAGTCTCAAAATATAAATATGAATACTAATGAGTCACATGTAAGGGGCTTTTAATTAACTGCTAACCTATCAAAAGAACTTTAAACCATTGCTAGGAACGTGAAATTCCTGGCTTGTATAGCTTGGTCGTTTTTCAAGCAAAATAATAATAGCAGTAATAATAATCCATAATTGATAAATGAGTTAATTAATGTTATATGATTCTAAGGTTCTTGTTTCTGTTTTTAATTGCATAAAACTAGTCCTTCATAAAACCAGTCCAGCATAAAATCACTACCTGAAAACATTCTGAAGTTACATAGGTTTTCTTAACTCCCAAATTAAATCAGCTCTACCATAGAAAACCATAGAAAAACAGTAAATGTGCCCCCTGGACGTTACCCAAAATGAACTCCAGAAGTTGCTTGTAATTGCTTTTATTTTTTTTAAGGATGTTCTTTATTAAAGATTAACTTTATATTAGTTTTAAAAATCATTAGATATTAGTTATTTTCTAATCTGTAATGTAGATAATTTTTATAACCAAAAGCTTAGTTAGCCTACTTCTTATTAAACGAACTTCTTTATAGATTTCCTTTAAGCGCTTCATTTAAAAAGGTGTCTTTGTCCTGAAACTAAACATATAACATTCCTGTCCCCTAGGAAAATGTTTAAAGAATTGAATAACGGCAAGTAAAGAGATTTTATTCCATTCTCCTGCATTTGTTTACTTCTTTAAAAATAATTTTTAAAAATAAAGAACGTGGCTTTTTTCTTAAGACTTCAAGATGAATGAGAATTGCATCTAATGAAGTACCACTGAAGTTAGAGTAGCTGCTGAATCATTATCTGGCAGAAGAATGTGAGTCCCATTTTGCGCGAACCAATTATTTTTATCAAATGACTTTTCTATTTAAATTGTTTGCTTTAAAAAATAGTGATGTTAGAGATACGCAGAGTTATTTTAATATGAATTTTAGAGCATTATTACTCTAATTCCTACAAACCAAACTAACTGCAACACAGCCCATTTCAGGCTGTTATTTATTGAAACTGCTTTTCATGGAGCAGTGAACATTTGTAGCAACTGCTCCAATCCTGACAGGCAAATGGATCAGATTTTTAAAATGTTACAAATATTACTATGCATTTAATAGGCTCTATAGTCAGAAAAAAAACTTACATCCTAACATAGTCTTTTCTGTACTTGTAAGATGAGCGTTCTAAAGTATTTGCCATAAAAGCTATTTGTCTCCGTAAAGCAGTAGAAAGAGTAAATTTCCTAGAGAGAACCCAGCTAAGAGACACCCTCCTGCAATGAAGTAGATCAAATCTGTGACAAGAAGAGTACAAAGAAAAAAGTTTGGTTCTAAAGAGAAGATAGTTCTTTGAAACTATTATTTTTTTCTTTCTACAGAAATACACAATGAGTGCTCAAGAAATAAACTATTCAGCAGAAAGCTTTTTTGGGGAGCGGAGAGAGAAGAAAACATCTTGTGTGATGTGATAGGAGAAAACATAGAGATTAAAACAAAACAAACAAACAAAACCCAAAAATGGTCAAAAGCGGGCTGTATTTGTTTTCTTCTAAAGCACGTCTCCTTTCCGCAAGAGATGATTGCAGTCTGAAGGGTAAATTACTGCCGTCAGCGAGTTGTACTTTATAAATATAGGAGACCGGATCATCTACTCGTTTGGAAGACAATTCTCTTATTAATAGCACCAGTTTCAGAGCTATTTTTGCCTCTAAAAAAGGCACCTGCTAGACATTCACAAATTAACTTTTATAAGGGAGAAAAACTTATAAGCTATTGTCAAGATGTATATATTTCTGATTCAAGTTAACCATTTTTAACAAGCCGTCTTATGAATCTGTTTTGAAGCACCTCAGTGGCCCAGAGGGAGCTCTACCTTTAATGTGAGAAGACAACAAAGAATCTGTCTCACTCACACACACCCACACACACACACAATAAAATTATAAAATCAAATATAGGATGCAGGGGGCAAAGAAAAGGAAAACAAATGTTGTTCATAATGAACAAACTATGAACTTCATGGAAATATGGCAAAAGCCATATTTTTGCCCTCATAGAACAATTCCTGATGTATAAATAAATGAAACTAAAGTAAAACTTCTGAGTAGAACCAAGCATTGAATAAACTGTAGAAATATAATAGTGTTAAGTATTGTGTATTCTTTTAAGACATATATGATATAAATGTTAATGCAATTAACTTAGTTCAGTATCCTGTTAATGATGTAGTACTTCATTATTTGTAATTAATCACTCAGAATATAATGGCTCAACAGTCCAGGAAAAGCCCGGTTATCTTTCAAAAGTACAGTAATCATACCTAAATAATATAAAAACTCAAATTCATGCTTTAAGTTTTATTTTCAAAATTTGATATTTTTTTCTCATGTTCAAACACATATAAAATTACAACCAAAAAATTGTAACTAAGATTATCCCCCTAAAACACATACAGAAAAACATGTGGGGATTTTCAAAATCTTATTTTCATAACAATGACCTAAAAATAATTATTGAAAAAAGCAATTGAAATACATCATATATTTTAATGACTCAAATATTTATTTCCAGTCCTTTTTGCATCAAGGCTGTGGGAAATTTGTATTATGAAGATCAGATGGTGCACTGATGTGAGAAATGTTGCAAAGCATCCTGTTGATTGGTTCTAATTAACTGCAATGCTCTTGTATTCTCAGTTTTAGCCAGCACACACTACACAATGCCTTTTATTTTGCTTTGAATGGATTTTTACTTTCAAACAGCTGATCTCAATATCAAAAGCATTTTGGCTTTTTTTATCTCTTAAAATTTTCTTGCAATATTTTCTTTTCAATTTTAAAAGATAAGTTTGAAAATATTTCTAAAGCATAAAGTATAATCAGTTAAATTAACAGCACTCGTGTGGTCTTTCACATGTATTCTGCATGTTCTATAGTACGTGATTACATTCTCAAACCACATTTCAATTCCTCTTTAAAAGTTATACATCTGAGTGATGGTTTAAGCAGGAAATTCTGAAAAGCAATGTAGAGCATGCTGCTAATTTTTTATTTTTTTTTTGTTTTCGTAATCAGTCTACTAAATAGAACAGAACTAAAACGTGGGAGCACAAGGAATGGGAAGGATTCCAGAATTAGAAGTATTAAATAAAATTCTTTATACTCACCTTTCTCTGATGACTTAAGCTCAAGCAGCCCTGGCAGAGAGAATTCATGAATTTTCATCAACTTCACACATGTCATACATTTAAAAACATTTTGATTTGCCCTGGGACCCCTGCACGTCTCTGAAGCACAGAAACAGTGCTGTGCTGTTCTGTAGGTACAAACCCTATGAACTCCCAGAGCTCTGGAAGATATATTACTAATGTAAACAGGCCCTTAAGTGAAAAAAAAAAAGAGCATTAAATAACAGAAAGTTTCCAAAGAAATGAGGAATTTAAAATAAGGAAAGTATTATTAGAAGCAGTACATTTTCTATAATTTTAAGGGCCACGATTTTATCCATACATTAGCTTTCTGAGAATATACAATTATCTGACCTGAGAAACAAATCATTTTGAAAAGGAAAATCCACAACCTAAAAATTAGAGCTAAATTATCAACTTAACCTAGTAGACTTTGAAAGTGATTAAATAGTCATCTTTTTGTTCATATGAGGATAAAAAGTGACTCATTTGAGCAGAAAGGCCACAGTTTCAAAACGGCTACCAATATCCTGCTACTTCCAGGAGGAAGGCTAATTGTGTTAAAAGTACTGCAGTAAAAACAGAATTTTGCCCTAAATAACACATCTGGGATTATCTTCCAAACATTTCTGTCCCTCTTAAAATTGTGAAAAATCATTCAGATGAAGTAAGAAATAAACATTAGGAGAGGTTAGTAAGTGCAAACAAAGTCACAAGTCATAGAACAATACAAATAAAGTGGCATTACAAATAACTTATGCTGTGCCCCTCACTTTATGACTAAGAAAACTGAGGCCCAAAGAGGTCAAGTGACACCCCCAAGGTCTTACAAAGACTAGGAGGTAAAGCTAAACTAGAGACACAATTGGTAGCACAATTTCTACAACCCCACCCAGTCTTCCAACACAGTAACAGAAATGGCAGCTCAGGGGGATGTCAATCATACAACTAAGTAAAACAATGAGCAACGCATCCTTGACCCTAAAAGGTATACGCAGGGCATACAAAATTAACCAACGACCTTTACCCAGTGTCAATAGTCATTTTTCTTTAAAAGATGCCTCTTTGGAAGCTCTCTTTATGCCTTTATTCTTGCCAGGGTTTGAGAGTTTGTATCTATTTAGTGAAAGGTAGTTCTCTTTAGCATTCTTATACCAAGCAGGCAGGTAAAAACAACCACCATATAGTCTCACTGTTGCCAATTTGTCCCCACTTCCAATCCATTGTCCAGTCTGCTGACAACATGGTCTTTCTAAAATGCACATCTGATTATGTTTGAATTTTTTCTGTGGCTTTCCATGTGCTGCAAGATAATTCTACAGTTCTTAGTCTGGCCTTCAAGGGTCTTCAAAACATTTAGCCAGTACCACCCCTTCAGTTTTACTCCTAACCCTCTCTTTACACTTTCTGCTTCGAGAATACAAACTGGGTATGACTCCCTAAACACAGTATGCTCCTCATTGCCTCCAGACCTTTGCACATGCTGTTTCCTCCACCTGGAATGCCTGACAAACTCTGCTCTTCCTTCAAAAGTCAACACATTACTTTTTCTCCTCCTGCCAAATACACATGCTTCTTCCCATGGGATTCCGCTGCATTTTGCACAGAGCTCACATTACTCCACTCATTGCATTGAACTCTGCCTATATACATGACTGTTTCCCCAAACACATTGTTTCTGAGGTCAGAGGCACTGCTTTTTCTCCATGCCTAGTACTTTGCCTGGTGTAAGCGCTCAGTGACTGTTTACTGACTGAATGAAAAAAATCAATAAATAGACCACCATATTTTTTTCTTATCACAAAATCTTTTAAGTCTTAGGGTGATATCCCCTAGTTCTTCTATATAATGTCTAAACTGGATGCACACTGACAACAGGATATTTGTGTCAACCTCTGTTTTTGGTTTCTCTCAACTGTTTGCTCTAAGCAAATTTATAATCACCCTCTCACCGTAGAAAGTTGACTTTGGCATGAAGGTGGTGACGAAATTCCAACTCCTATCTAACTGGGAATCAAGAGGAGAATTCTTGGGTAAAGAGTGGGTCACCATTATTCCAGACATGGTATAGAACAGTTGGTAAAGAACGGTTCCTTTTGTGACTCCATTTCTTATTAGAAACACAAGTTGAAGGATAACCTGTAACCCACTAAAAATGTAAATGCTTGTTTGCATATAAACTGGAAGTAATATCAGTATCTCCGTGCCAAGTGAGTGCTTTAAAAGAGGATTTTTAGTCTGAAACAAATGGAATTTAGATTTAAGGCTCAGCTTATTTGGGGTTCTATTATGGTTTAACTCCTTCCAGTTTTCCTCATCTTGCTGAGAAAATACTGCCCACACGCAAATGTCTTCTAGGACAGCTCAGCTGAAGCGGGGGATGTCCTTGGTACATAAACACACATTTTCCTCTTGAAATAATACCCTCACAGTCATTGATGAAAGGCTCCATATTCAAAATAGGGAAGAATTTGCCAGTACAGTCTTCCCTTAACATGTATATCATCTTGAGCAGGCCCCAAATCAATGAAGAGAAGCTCTAGTAGCTGTTCGGGCCAATAAAAGGCACAGGGCATCCCAACTCTGAAGCTACTTCCAATCTTTTGATTATCTCTCCTCCAATGACATCACTCCAAGGTTCCATTTTGCCCCAAAGCTACAGTCCCTACACAAACGTGAGGGGTGCTCACTAAAGAAAGAAGTGGGGAATACAGCAATAGTAGCCATTGCACCTGCATCATGGATTCCTCTTGGCCATCAACCACCTTCCATAGAGCAGCCCTCTGCGGCATTATTATTAACAATCAACATGATTTCTAGTAGGTGAGACCACACTGGCCATTTCCGATCCCCACCCTTTAACGAATGATGGGATTTGTGACCTTCTGGTCCCCTCACCACTTCAGAAGATGGCTACCCTTTAGAATTTTAAAGGTCTTGAATGGTGGGTGTGCCATAGAAAGTTTAAATCTGGAATGTAAAAAAGAGATTAACTCTGTGGATTTTCCAAGTCATTAATTTTTAGGGTTCATTTTGTGTTACATCTAAGCTTTGGGGGTTTTTGTTTGTTTTAAACATTACAGCATTACCTAAAACAGTTTTCATGTGAATAGGCAGAGACATGTGAGTCAGATTCCCCTCTTGCTAACTGACATAGAATGGGGACACTTTTCTGTCATTCTGAGTCAAACCCACATAGAATTTTAACAATTTTTTGTTCACATTTTTTAAAAGAAAAGAAAAAGGTTAATAATACTCCTTTATCTTTACATTTGCATATATCAGAAAAAAATTACAGTCAGGGAAATAGTGAGTTTCATAAATTTATTCATTCAGCAAACTTACTAAACAACTGTTATGTGCCAGTCACTACACAGGTATTGACTAACAGCAGATATACAAAAGGAAAAAGAAATATGTTTGTTTACAGCTCTAAATTTAAGAATGGGAAATGTGACTACTGTCAAATCACAGAGGCTAGAAATCTCCTTTTGTCCACTTGCTATCTGTTTTCTTGAGAGAAAACTTCTCTGGCAGGAAGTGTTAGTCAAGATGGAAAATGTTCATCAGCATAAATTCCAACTTTTAACTTAAAAAGCAAGAAAAAAATATATCTACGTCTCCAACTTGGGTGGGACCAGTTGAAGGTTCCTCATAAACCTATAAAAAGACATAGTCTTTGGTTTTCTTGAGGGTCTGAAATGAATCCATTACATTAAAATGGCTCTTAGTAGCAAGAGCAAGTAATGATTTGCATTATAAGCGAATAAAATGGGGGATTAGGCATATCGGTACAATAAGATCTTTTTTATTCACTTTTATAGAGATTCTCTCCCTATTCCTGCTTAAATGAACTTGGAAGATTGTTCACCATTCAGTATTGTTTAAATTATAAGGCTGGTCTGTCATCTGGTTTTTAAATATTTTTCCCCTTTGGTAATGTAGATGAGTAATGTCTATCTCCGTTCTTTAAGAATACGCTAACGTAATGATAGTCTAATTTTGAAAAAAATTAGTTTTTTTAATGTCTTACATCTACAGACCACCTGACATATTAGAAATATAATATTCTTCCAAAAATACACTTTTCTAGCCATCCTGAACACTCATACTTCAGTGAAGTGTACTTTTCTTTCCTGTTCAAAAAGTGCTATAAGTCCTCTCACACAAACAAATCCCCTGGAGAAGACTTCATTAATGAAGTCAGTTTACTTCTCATGGTACCCACTAGTAAAAGTGATGGCTTTATCGTCAGTCATGATAGTTCATTCTAGATCCCAGAGCCACTTCCAATGTAAGAGCATGAGAAAAGGGCCTATCCTGCCGACAAAGGGAGCTTAGAAAGTCTTGTTTCACACTTATGATTCTTTCATGTTATATACTCCTAGATTTTACATCTTCAAGGAAAGAATGCTAATACTAGCGAGAGACGTATTTTGCTTTTGCAATGTTCTTGTATGCCAAATACCTGCTTGTTTCAGTTTAAGATAGGAAAAACTTATTTTTATGTATTTCAATTCCACATTTCCCTGAAAGTTGAGCACCTGAATCTTATCAAATTAGCACCTATTTCTCTATTAAAGCAAATGTGAAAAGCCAGAGGTTTGCTCTATGGACAGGAAGTGATAATCCTCCAAATTTCATTAAAAGCTCTTGATTTTTCCCTACTCCTATCTGATAAGGGACACTTTTCCTGATTGTTGCTCCCTGTTAGCAATGAAAATCGTATTTCTGTTTGTGGCAGTTTTCAAAACTGGAGCTGTCAGGTAATGCACTTACAGCTTACTTTCCAAAGAAACTGCTTGAGAGTTCCCGTACCTAAGTCACTTCTTATCATTCCCCTCCCTGACCTTCCTATGAGTGAAGTCCCCAGAGTAATTTATTACATATATGAAGTGAAGAATTTAGAAACAGGGCTGATTGGTGGATCTGCCTGCTGCCACTAAAGTTTTCCTGGTACCTTCTAGCTACTGCAGGCTTACAGGACTGATTCAACCCTCTCCTTGTCTCCTGGCAGCTAAATGGGAATATTGGAGAGCTGCCAGAAGGGTAGGTAGCCAACCTGCTTGCCCTTGATTGCGCCTGCCAGCTTTTTAATAACAGAAGTAGGGTCAAGTAAGTGAAATCACAAACTGAGGAGAGTATTCTGAGAGTGCAAAGGCAGTTAATGTCCTTCCTAAGCCTCAGATGGCGGGCAACCCTTGGCAGAGTAGTCTATGATTTGTGGCACCTGACCCTTCCACTGTGACTGTTATCTGTGTATTCACTAGAAACATATTTACAGAATCTCTCCATTAGCAAAGATGCCTTGTGTGTGATTACCCAATTGTCATGGTTGCACTAGGATTTTGATACAGTTCCTATTCACAAATGAAAAACTGCACTAAACTGCACACAGGACTCATTTAGAGCAGCGATCCTCAATCAATAGATCAAGACTTCTCCTGGTAGATCTCAAAGAGATTATCACAGTCTTGCTCTCCCCCTTCCTCCCCACCCCCAAGACCACATTCCCACCTCCCCTCATCCAACGGCAAGACAGAATCTCCTTTATTCCTTTGAACCCTTAAGAATTCTTAATAAAGTTAAGAACAATTAGCTATAAGAATTATCCAAAGAGATGAGCCTCTTTAAAATAGAGTCCACTGCAGAAAATGCTGGAAGAGAACACCCTTGCTTAAAGCAGCTAGCACTGCTCACATTTATATAAGTAGTGTCAGCAAAGTACTTTCTCCTCATTTAAAATGTTTTCGTTACAAAGGCAGAATTAGGTTGTAGGCTGGCTTTCCTTCCTTCCTGTGGAATCAAGTACAAAGAACATTTTAATTTTTTTTTTTTTCTGCCTGAGACAAGTGACAATGAGAGCACTTGCTATTAAAAAGTTTATTGGGAAGTTTTAAAAGTGGTATCTCCCTCTTCCCCCCGCAAATATATGGCATTGAGGTCCTCCATGCTAGAAAATTTTTGTTTACATCGTTGGCTCGCTCGCTAGTGCTAAGCAAGGTGAAGCAGTCAGTTAGGGAACCGAATCAAACTCACTGGGAGCAAATAAGTGGTTGTGAATCAAAGTAGAAAAATCCCGATAACCCGGAGTCATTGTCATGTGTCTCCCAAATGAGATGTTCTGAGGAAATAAAGTGACAAAGTCGCATTGGATAAATAAACGAAGGCGAAAAAGTCGCCACAGATCCAGATAATGCTACGAAGGTGACCTGATTTAACAGTTAGCAACCGTAGGTGACCCTTTGGGAACCGCGGCGGGGTGAAATGCCCTGAGAATCGCTGAGAGCCTGACGGCCCGGCGCGGGGACGCCCGGAGCCCCGCGCTCTGGGCCGGGGCCCGGCGAGGAGAGGCTGGAGGCCGCCCCGGGCGCTTCGGGCCTAGACGTTGGCCGCAGCCAGGCCGCGAGGCCCCACGCCCGCTGGGCCGGTAGAGGCGCGGAGGAGACCACCCTCCCTCCCCCCACGTCCTGGCGCCGAGGGGCCGCCGTGGGTCCCGGGGGCAGCTCCGGACCCACGCGGCGCTCGCAGTAACCGCGCCGCCTCGCAGTCGCCGTGCGGCCGAGCGGGCGCCTTGGAAGCGTCTGCTCCGCCGCGGGAAGCCGGACCCCCGACCCGACCAGCGCCCGCTGCACGGAGCTCACGCGGAGACCAGCCCGCCAGCCAGCGAGGGTGGGCAAGCTCCGCGCTCCAGCGGGACGGAGGAGCCCAGTCGGGGACTTGGGGACGCCGGAGTTTGGGCGCCCCTGGAAGCAGGGAGTCATCTCCAAGCGGTTCTTCGCAGGCGACCTGAATTCAGCGCCTGAGAAGATCCTCCGGGCGTTAGCGTGGCCACAGGGGAAGAAGGAAGAGTTATTTCAATGGCGGAGGGGCGGGCGGGAGGACGCGGAGGAAACCGTACCGACAAGAAATCCCCATCACCACCAAAACCGTTTCTAAGAAGTCCTGAGGTTTTACGCCTGGAGATTTCACTTTAAAAGCTGGAGAAAAAAAAAAAATATATATATATATATATATATATTCCACTGCTTTTAACTGAAGTAAACAATGTGCAACAAATCCTAACTCAAATATGATTGCAGTGAGATTAGGGTCTAATTGCTTAGAGTTCAGGTGGAATCTGCGGGCTAAATCCTACAGGGCCAATCTGAATTTCACAATCATTCTGTCATAAAGGAGAGCGATGAGAGCCCACACGCTTCCTAACAAGTCATTTTTAACAGTTACAAGCTTCGCACAAAGACCACACAGGGCGTCTAAGAGATGCAAATCTAATCCCTGGTCATTCTACAGGCCTTCAACAAAGATGTGCTAAACCCTAATAGAAAAGAAATCAGTTCTCTGTCACCAGCCCCTGGTAAAAATCTATTAGAGAATGGATAGAGCCGCATCTACAGCAGTTGCTGCAAAGGTTAAGGACAAGTACAAATAAGAGGGACCCAGTTTTGTTTTCCGTGTGAAATATCGGGAGAAGCTAACCCCAAATGAGTGACGGGATTCGATCCGTGGCTTCGCATTCATTTGAACGCTAGATAAAAACTAAACACATCCATTAAGACTTTCGAAGACTCCGTTTCTGAATGTAGGAGAGATGAAACAAATTCCCCCCAAAGTTGGACATCTTTGCCTCCGAAATTAATGAAGAATATTAACGGGGGAGGGAGGCCGAGCGCGCGGGTCCAGGAGGGAGGACCTGGGAGTCTGGAGCCGGCCTGCCTGCCTTTGCTCTGCGGTGCCTCATCCTTCCCGGAAAAAGCCCCGACGGCGGAGTCGCCGAGGGGCCGGGGACCGAGATGCGGGACGCCTCTGGCCGCTGGGGCCGAGCGGTGGGCGCCGACGGCGGGAAGGCTGGGCGGCCGCCCTCCGCCCCGACGGGCCGCCTTTCGGCCCGGGTCCCTCTCCTCGGCCTCACGGGTGGGGAGGGGAGCCCATGCCTCAATGGCGGGGAAGAGTCTCAAATGTGCCCTTCCGCGGTCACCAGCCACATGAGGTCCTCACTAACAGTGTCATGCTAGGGTATTAAAAGGGTTAATATGTTGCAGCTAAAACATATCACAGCGTGCGCGAGACCCTTAAAAAAGGAAGGGCCCCGGGGATTCAGACCCCTGGGAGAAGGCTGCAGGCAGGCTGGGCGAGGGTAGGAGGGGATGACTGGTCGGTCGTTGAAAGTTGGGGGGTGGGGATTTCCTCCCCCTCCTCCCAGGGGTAGAGACCCCGGCGGCGGGGCAAGCCCTGGCCCCCTCGCGGGCCGCGGCTCAGAGGCTGCGAGCGCCCCACAGAGCCGGGCGGGCCCGGGGAGGGCGTGGGGAGCGCGCCCGGCTCTGGGGAGGGATCTCCAGCACCGACGCGGTTCTGCCCGCAGCGCGCCCTCCAGGGTCGCGGGGAACCGGTCGCCCCCTGGGGACCCGCCTTCCACCGGAGGAAGCGGCTCAGGACCCGAAGGTGAGGGCTGCGGGGCGGGCTCGGCTCCGAGTCCCAGCGGAATCGCCCTGCCTTTTTCGCAGGCGGCTGGGACTCCCTCCACGTGGCGCCTCCTTCGAGGCCGCGCCGACCGGGACGAAAGGGGGCGCTGTCCAACAGTCAGGGTCGGCAAAGACCAATTTTTCTAAAGTCCCTTCTCCAATTGCAGAGAGGAGGGTTGGGGCACTTGTGTGAAGGAAAGGGTTTTTGTATGTTTCCACGGACGTTTCCAGAAGCCACTATTTCCTCACCGGGTGGTTCCGCCCTCTACCACCATCCTCTTCCCCCGCCCCCACCCGCCGCCATCAGGTTCCCAGGAATTCGCTCCTCCCCGGGGTAAACAGCCCGGAGCTGGCCAGGCTGGAATTTGGGAGGCGAACTCCAGTCCCTAGTCCTTCAGCTCCATAGCCCTTTAATTGGCTATGGCATAAAGTCCCTATTCTTAAGGTCTGGCAGGAGGGAAGGAAGGGGTTGCTAGATTCGCCCCTCAGCTCAAAGACGGACCACCATACACAGACATGTTTCCTCTTCAGCCGGTTCTCGGCCTGCCCAGGCCAGGCGTACGCCTTAGGTCGGGGCTGTATTCCTTCCGTCCCATCTACTGACATTAATTGAATTTCTCTGCACTGCTGCTTCTCTTTGCTTTCCTCATTTTTCTCGCTAGTCCTCTGATAGGCTGACCTTGGCGGTTCTCTGGTCTTCTTACCCCCCAACTGGCCTCCCATATGGGCCTTGCTGTCTTTCATTCTCTATGGCTTAGCGCATCCACTTTATCTCCTTTTCCTTTTAGTTCTGACATTAGGAAAATGATACCGAATTGCCTACGAAGTAATACTGCAGCTATGAGGCTGGAATTGGACAAGTAAGCAAGTAAAATGTAGGCATTGAAATGAAAAAATAGAAAACGAGGAGGATGAGGAAACAAACGAAAAGTAGATAATGAAGTCACTTCGGGCTATAAATACAAGAATATGATGCTTCTGCAGGTGATCTTTGGGTCCTAATGAGGGTCTCCCACATCAGCCTTGGGAGTCAGGGACAGAACTTCCTGAGTAAGGCAGGTTGAAGTTTCTTCCCCCAGACTAGGATTGCTGCTGAAGACGGGCCAGCAATCCTAAACCTGTGTATGCTTGGTCCCCAGGGAGGTCCACGAGGGTGGGAAGGAATCAGCACAATTCAACCCGTACTCCCAGAAATGGTTATGTAGTCACCATATCGCTATGGGGCTGTCAGGTGGCTGAAACTTCCTGCCTGGGAGCCTGCTCTGGCTCTCTGATTCTTTGCGGGACACATTCCTGTGCACCCCCTCTGACTACCCAGACGAGCCTAGGCTGGGCCCCTGCCCTCAGGTGGACGAGCTAGCTCCCCTACACCCTAGCAGATTGGGTCCTACTGGTCCAGCCTCACCCTCACCTCCTGTCAGCTGTTGGAGTTCTGTCCTCCCGCTTTGCAGAAATAGGGAGTGTGGAGGCTCCCCGTTGTAGGAGGCCTGACCTGCTCCCACCCCTTGGCTCAGGGTGGACCTGTGCCTCAGGACCACTCTTGCTTATCCACAAAATGGGTCCTAGAGAGGAAAACAAACAAACAAACTAGAGAGTTTACAGCTGGTGTGTGTATGTGTGAAGGATGTCTTTAGATCTTTGTGGTCCCTGTAATTTGACATCTGTTAAAAAGAACACCAGGGCTTTTAGGATGAGTTTTGCAGGAAACTGAGTAAGCCAGCAGGAGCTGTGCAGAATCTCCCCCACTTGCCCCCGCTCCGTCTATTGGTTCTCCTGAGATCTTCCCAGAGGCGAAAATGCTTTGCAAGGACGTCTAAAAACACAACACCTGCCTAAGAGGCACCAACTTGAGGAGGTTAATAAATTATCTCCTTTCGAAATAAAAATGGAATCGACATTAAGCACATGCTATTATTAGATTTTCAGCCTACTAGAAAGTTCGTTAGATGTTGGTATCTGGGCAGAGACGGAATCTCTCTTTTCCTTAGGAACACTCATCAGGGAAAACAGCAGCAGTTCGCTGGCTTTGTTTGATTTTATTTGTTCAAAGAAAGGTTGTGTTTTAAGATCGTTTTTAAAATCCCTTCAGATTAGAGTTTGGATCATCGTGGTGACCCAGTGAACTAATATATTCACTATATAATCTGAGGTCAAACTTCACGGGAAATTTCTACTCAGCCGCACACCAGACTTCTTGGGGAGGTTTCCAGAAGGGGCTGGGGGCCGGGTGGGCAGGCAGCGCGGAGCGGAGTTGCTCCTGTCCCCAGCTAGGAACCGGCTGGAGAGTCACCGCTGGTTTGGGGGTGGGGGGGCGAGGCTGGGTGGGAGGAGAAACTGAGGCCTCGGGCTGGGCGCCGGGGGGGGGGGGGGGTGGGGAGGCCGCAGGTGGGCGGGGGGAGGCCTCGGACCCGGGTTGGAGGGGAGGCCGAGGGGGTGGGGAGAGCTGAGGCCGCCGGCGGGAATGGGGAGGTCGCGGACAGTTGCTTCTCTTGATCCTGGAAACCAAAACTTTCTACGAGAGACCTTAAAATAGATCGAGATTTGAAGTGCCCACACTTCTAGCTGAGACCCCTGGCAACCAATATGAAACCGCGAGGCCGGGAGGGGGTCTCAGGCCTCTGGCGGTGAGGCTGGAGGCCGCGGAGCAGCCCCCTGGGCTTCGGTGGCAGCTCACCGCCCCCGCCCCGCAGACGCCCTGTGGCCCCCGCCGCACCCGCGCAGGGCTTCGCGGCTCTAACCCTCGAATTTTAGCCCCAGACAACCTCTTCTGGCGACCCTTCCTTTCAAAACAAGCTTGAATTTTTCATCAAATCTTTTATCCGTGTACTCTTCACTAAATAACTAACCAGCACCTGGGAAAAGAACTAACGTGGTTTCTCTCACCTTTCTTGCCGGCTTTTTCCCCCTCCAATCATTGAGTCTCGATTTTCTAAGCAATTAAGTTATATATTCAACAGGAATATTCGATTTAAAATACATCGGGACCGAAGGCTGATGCATAAGGTCTGAGGCTAGAAGAAAATATTTAGTGCTTGCCTGCAGATTCTGTCACCCATCATCTGCTCGGAAAGCGCTCTGAATCTTTCAGCGTGTCCAGCTTTTATGATTGCAAATGGCCCTGTTTTCAAATGGAAATAAGACTTGCAAACTGATTATGTGTATTGAATCGGAATCACTTGCTAGATCCTCTTGTTTAAAATGTATTGAAAAAAGGATGATGGCTGCAGACCTCTGTAACCAGCTCCCTCTGTTCTCAGGGAGGTCATCTATTTTGCAACTTTTTGCCATTTGAGCATGTCTAAGCGGGATAATTACGTTGCCACTGTGTTACTGGCCCAACGCAAAGACATGGTACACACGCTTCCTCCCATTCTGCCCCCCAGCCCTCCTTACTAGCGTCACCCCTAAACACCAGACACCATACACTCACTCATCCACCCTGCCCCAACGCTCTAACCCGGGAGACTCAGCTGTCACAAACAACAACAGAACCTCACACACTTTCACTGGGCACAGTTGTTCCTCTCCCCTCCCCTCTCCTCCTTTCCACTCTCCTCTCTTTCCCTCTCTCGTCTTACCAGTGAACAGAACCACAAACACACAAACCCCCAGCTTCCCCAGACACCCAACCAACAGAATCTTAGTATTTAGCCATGTCGAGAATTTTCAACAACTAATTTTGGGTTGGCGTGGCATTGTAGTTGTTAGAAAACAGTTCACACCGGAAGGTTAATGTCAACTGTTACGGATGCATGATGGTCCTTGTATGGCACCATCTTTGTCAAAGATTTTCTCTTTACCCCCCATCCTGTGCTAGATTATGGCTGTGGGTAAGCTGGCTTTTGTTAAATATTTCCAACAGCTCTCCCATTTGATTTCAACATGAAGCCAAAGTGACATGCAGACAGCTATCTGAGTTTTACCAGCTGTGTGAGTTGTAGGTATGATACACTGCAGCACTTCCAAAATTTACTACACTCTGGCGCCAGCCTCAGCAGTCCTGCCAGGGAGCAGTAACCAACATTTCGGTGACTATTGCAGGTTGGTGAGTAGTAATGTACTGGCTACAACTTCTGTTTGCCCTGGCCAGAGGCAGGGATGTATGCTCTGTGCACACCCGTGGTGCAAGAGTTGCAAGTCTATCTGAAGCACACCCACAAGGGAAGGAAGACGCCATCACTGGCCAGAACCACCGATTCCCTTAGACTCCACCCAGAAAACAGTGCCTTGCAGACCTCAAGGCACCATTGAGTGGCCAGGAGGGGAGAGAGAGGTTTAATCCTCTAGGCTTCAGAGTCTCCTCTGAAAAAGCCTGTCTGAAAAAGTCTGTTTAGAAACCTGGTGCTCTGCGGGCACCTGAAGGGACCCTAACTTGCGGTGTTCCCTCTATACACATAGCCAGATTTGTTAAACAGTTGACCTGGCCTCCTAGGTTAGAGGAGCCAGCTTAGTTCTCCTCGCGTCATTAAGGTAATTCCCAGGTTTACATCTGCGAGGCCCGCACTCAGCCTTGTGTGTGCCTGGGAGATCAGGTAAATCGGTCACGCTCAGACCAAATAAACCCTTGTTTTCCTAGAGCTTTGGACACCTTCACACAGCAACCTTGGGAGGGAGAATGCTAGGTACGGTGGAGGCCAGGCCGTTCTGGGTGATTTTCCACAGAATTGCTCCAGGACGTAGCAACTGGAAAAGGGTATCCAAGTACACTTTTCAGGCCCCGACATCTTTTGTAGAAATGACATTGTCAACAATCACCAGAAACCCTAGAAATGCAATGTTTAACACTCCACCAACAGCTTGGTGTTACTGACAGTTTCATGTAGCAATCAAAGAGAGGATTCCGGGAAATGTACAAAATGGGGGGAAAGAAGAAGGAAAGTTTGTCTTTTTCTTGTTGTCAGACTACACTCAGACCTGCCCTTTTATTTCCACTACTCTGTGAAGGCCAGAATAGGGGGACACTTGCTACAAACAAGGGGCGGCAACACTTCCATTTGTTTTTGTTAGCTGGAAACAGTGTTCATACTAACGATTACTACTAGTGGGTAATGTAGGTGCAGCACATGACAACAATTTTTGTTGTAGATTGCTTCAAGAAGTCTCATCTACAGCTGTGTGTCTCAGGCAACAAGTTCATTTTCTTTAAGGACAAATTTTAATATTTTCCCCAAACATAATTAGTTCTCTAGAGTTTCATATGAAAATAAATTAATATTCCAATTTAATGTGGGAAAAACTAAAGAAGGTTTTCATTCACTTGATTTTCTTAAGGAAAACTCAGTTTCATGTGACATCTTACTTGAGGTAGTAAATGCATTCAACTTTCTTGCATCTAACAGGTTCTGTAAGATCCCCTACTAAGAGAATCCTATATTAATTTTTTCTTTTTGAATATCTTAATAAAATAGATATATTAGATACATACGTGTATATATTTCTACAATATATACACACAGACAGGTGTCTGTATGCAACCACTTACACCTACATACAGAGTGGGCAGAATCAGATGTGAATATTGTATTGGAAAAAAGAGCCCTCTTTAACAAAGCCTGTTATTGCCTGTGATTTTTTTTTATGTTTGTTCTCATTTCAAGCAGAACATTAACGGTGATCAATTTACATTGCAGTGTCCTGCAAATAACTAAAAAAGAAAGAAAACAGGAAAGTCAATTTAAATCTCACCCTTTCCAAAACTTCGTTACAACTCAACTAATAACAAACACAATACGTGTTTAGGAAGCAGAGACAAAATGGGAAACATTATCAAATGAGGATCCTGGGGCTGTGCCTAGATTCCCTCCAAGTAGGGCATTAGGTCACTATCAGAGAGAAGTACAGCCAGCCACTTCAGCTGTGGCTTCAGATGAGGCAGAAGCTGTGCTCTCGAGATGATGAACCTGTCCCTCCTCCGTTTCTTTGAGGACCATCAAGGAAAGTTTAGAAATACAACTACATGGAGGGGAGATGGCATTCAGACCTTGGCTCTCCCCTTCAATAAAAACATTCTTTCCTCTACTCCCGTCAACACCCAATTCCTTCCGCCACTTGGATGGACAAGCTTGCCACAGAGGGTGATTGGGGGATAGGATGCTTTTTCCTGAAGCTACTGGCCGAAGAGGCACCAGGAAACTTTCTGTGCTCCCAGTTGAGGCAGAAGCCCAAACTGGGCCCCACAGAGGGTGGCCTGAAGTCACAGAACACAATTGCACAACCACAAGCACACCAGTCAGGAAGGCAGGGAGGGCCAGAGGAAGGTGGTACCCAGCATCTCCTAATAGGGAACCGATCAAGGAACCCATTCAGGCTCATCCCTCCCAATACTCAAGTCTGTTGCTTTCCATCCCTTCTAAAAGACAGCAGCATTTGAAACAAACAAACCAGCAAACCATGCCTAAGAGCCATATCATCTTAGATTCACATTTCCCAACAGGCTTTCTAGTTCTCCGCAAACAATATCCTCGATCACTTGGCTCCCCACTCCACATACACACCAATAATTGGGGGGAGGGGAGAGCGATGCCTAGAGAGACTGGGGACATTAGATCAGAATTCAAGGCAGCTTCTCACAGCTCTCTTGTTTAAAGAAAATGAATGTCTGCCTGGCTTGCTTTTAGTTCAGGAAAGGGGTCAGTCTTTATCAGCACGGTTCACACAGATCCTGGATTCCGCCCCCCCTCCCCCTTATCTTAAATTGACCCGCTTTTAAGATAAAGCCATAATAGAGAAAGCATTGACCTTACCTGGTCCCTAATGAGTTGGAAGTCAGAAAACCCCGCTCTCCTGTCCTCTTATCCCGGGTCGCCTGAGAAGAGACTCGCGCTACCTTTTGTGCGCTCGCGCCCGGAGAAAACCCCTCACCGGCGCCCAAACGCCAGCAAGCGCGCTCGGAGAGTGTGCGGCCTCTAAAGTACGAGAATTCTTCCCTGAGGTCTGAAAATCGGGGACCTCAAGGCCAGACCTAGGCCTACCCCTGCCCCAGGACGATTAAAATCCCCTGGAAGCCTCCCGAGCCAGTCTTGCCCTTAGAAAGGCCAAGCCCTAAGCAGTGGGAAGAAGAGCTGCCTCCTGCGAGGCCCTTGGACTGGAGCGCGCGGGGCCGCCCCCGCCTCCAGGAGTCAGTGCCCTGAGCGTTTCTGGCCGAGCCGGCTCCGGCCTGCCTCTGATTTCACTCGTGGGCCCCGAGCTACTTCCCACCGTGCCGGCCCGGTCCCAGATGCGGTGCCCTGGCTGGTGACGCATCCCCTGCCCCCACCCACCTCCTGGGCTTGAGGACTCCAGCTGTACCCGCTTCTGTTCCTGTTGGGGGCGGCGGCAGCCCGGGCTCCCTTCTTTCCGGCTCGGAGCATCTCTTTCCCGATCTTGTCGCCTCCCCTAAGCCCGGCCCAGTCCCTGGCCCGGCCAGCTGAGAGGGCAGCTTTCCTGCCTCTCCGACCCACAGCTCCGGGTTCCCAGGCTGGGGCGGGGGTGGAGAGCCGCTTTGGGATGCTAAACATCAAACAAGCCAAGCCTGGGGTTTCAGGCCCTGAAGCCACTAGAGCCGCTCTCCAAGGCTCTCGAGAAAGTCCTCGTGTTTACATGGCGGGGGTGGGGGTGGGGAAGAGGAGGAAGGGGGGGGGGGAATGCTGTCTGCAAAATCTCCCCCACTTCCTGAAGCCATCGGGGCCTAGGGATGAATGGGGTGCTTAGGTGGCGGCGTTCAGCTTCTCCTGGACCTCGGGGCGAACTGTGCTGCCCCCACGCGTGGAGAAGCTTCTGGCTCTTCCAGGCACTTCAGCGTCAGGGACATCACCAGAAGTCTTTCTCCACCAGAGGAGACCAGAACCTCCCCGGGCCAGAGATGCTGGAGACTTAGGGGAGGTCCACTGCTGGAGAAGGCAAAGATCACAGAGGCTGACTGGGATGTGGGGATGAAGTGTGTCTCCGTCTTTGGTCTTTCGCTGCACCCAGCGCTCACCCTTTTCCCTACCAGGACGCTTCAGATTGCCTTCCAGGGCCGCTTCCTGCAGCTACAGCGATGCGCGGCCAGGGACCGGAGCTGGTGGACCCCGTGTGATGGATGGAGAGAAGGGGCCAAGGCCCTGTTTGTCTCGGCCCCATCTGCAGACCTGGCTGAATTCACCTTTTCTCGGGACCAGTAAACAGACCTCAAAATTAAGCCAACTCTAGACGGCGGGGAGAAGAATGTATTTGGTAGAAACTCCAACCAGTGCAAGGGTGATAAGACTGAGGGTACCACAGCTCACTAAAATTGTTACTCTCCGGGGCCGGGGCTGCTCCGGGCAAGAAGGGTTGGGGGAACAGCCCCCCTGGCCATTGTCGGGCACCGCCCGCCCAGCCCCTCCCTTGAGTTGGGCACGGAGGCAGGTGGAGCGGAAGCTCCCACCCCACAGAATTCAGACCTTAACGTTAACATCTCCCCTGCCAAGCCGGGCCTGAGCTGGGTGACTTAACTACCTACACACACTGTCCCAGGACCACTGCTGCCCACTCCAATACAAGTGTTCAGACTTCCCGGGTTTTTCCTTGTTTTCCAAAACGTGAGGCCTGCTGAGACTTCCCCCAACGAGCACACTCTCTAGATCCAACCAACCGCCCTCTCGAAATCTCCGAGTCTCTTCTAGATACTGAAAACAGTATCTCAGCAGCCAGACCCGAGGGAGGAAGTCCGTCCTAGTCCCCAGTCAGGGCGCCACGGAGAAGAGCCCCAAGGAAGTCAACAGAGAGGACTGCTGGTGCCAGCATACCCCCCCTCTGCCCCCCCCTCATTTTCCTTACACATTTCTGGGGGGTGAGGGTGGAGGTCTGGGAAGAGAGAGATGGAGTCAGAATGAGCTGCAAAGAAGAGGAAGAAAAGGTGGTGACAGGCAAGAACGGAAAAAAGAAAGTTGAAATTCCAGGCGATAAATGAGTACATGCCAAATGTGAATCAATCCTCCACAATCAAACACTTTCAGGCCTAGAGAAAAGTTCTGGGAGGGGCATCTGTCCACAGCCCACCCGGCCACTTTTCCTGTAGGTTTGTCAGAAGTGACACGGAAGGGGCAAAAGCCCATCTAGGGACTACGTATTTCTCTCTGTCCACGACCACTCCTTCTTCCTCGCCTCCCCGGGGCAATTAAGACTTCCCCAACAGCTATACCTGGGTACCAAAGAGACCAAGAAATTAGAGGTAGCGAGAGAGGTCAGTTTTTTGTTTGTTTGTTTGTTTTGTTTTGTTTTTGCTGGGATGGGGGCGGGGGAGCGCGGGGAGAGGTGGAGAGTTGGAGACAGGAGAAAGATTCCTTACTACAAAGATTTAGGAGACCAGGAGCCCAGAGACGGAAACCTTGGAACAAAGCAGAAAGGCCAGCTCCCAAAGTCCTGCCAGGGGTGTCCCCAAGGCCAGCAGCCCAGTCGGACACCGCGCAAGGCCGGAGAAGCCATGAGAAGCCGTCGGCCAGCCTGTGCGGGGATAACTGTTTTAGAGCAGAAACGAAACCCCTAACAACTTCCTCGCTTTCGAAAACAGCCTCACACCGAATTCTAGTCCCAAGGAGGCTCCGCCGAGGATTCGAAATAAAGAATTAATGTTGAAATCTACAGGCATGATCCGTCTAGTAAAAATAATCGTTCATTCAGGGTTATTTAAAACGAATGTCCGAGGCCGGCTGCTTTAAAACACTGGCTCAGCTGTACAAGATCACGGTAGATACTTCTGAGGTTTAAAGAAACAGAAGCCTGGCTTTGAAAACTAGTCCTTTGGTCTCTTTTTCTTCGTTTCTCCCTTTTCCTCCTGGTGGAAGGAGTTTAGCTTTTCTACTCTCTATTGCCAAGTCCCAGGACTGCTCAAGGTTTGGTTCTACTTAATTCAGAGGCAGAACAAAACTCCCTCTTCCCGTGGGGCAAAGACTCTGGGCCCGGCCTCCTTAGCTGGTTCAGGATCCTTTGAGCCCCCAAACAATTCGAATCTCATCAGGCCAATGTTGAGCCACACCCACTACCACCAAAAAAGCCAAATCAAAACCAAACAAAAGATGGGTTTTTTTAATCAGAAAAAGAATCTTTTTAATCTGTATAATTTATTAGAAGCTTCTTAGGAACTATACTTAAGCCAGATATCTACATAAGTTACAACAGAAAAAGACTGACGCTGCAAATACCAAACTGCCAAATAATATACACAGATTTGTCAAGGCCCATAAAAAATATGATGGGCTGGGGACGGGGACTGGTTTTTTGTTTTTGTTTTTTACAACAAAATGTACAGATTACTAAAACTAAGCATTTAGTCCAACTTTTGACAGCGTTTTACAGCTACAAGTTCACATCAAACATAAAACAATTTTAACCAGGGCCGGTCTCAGCTGAGCCTGGGTGGCCAGAGGGGGCCAGGAGGGGGCATTTCCTTTGTGTCAGTGGCAAGCGGGATCTGTCGAGG
Source organism: Eschrichtius robustus (assembly GCF_028021215.1). Classification (NCBI taxonomy): domain Eukaryota; kingdom Metazoa; phylum Chordata; class Mammalia; order Artiodactyla; family Eschrichtiidae; genus Eschrichtius; species Eschrichtius robustus. Next base: position 62,305,121 of record NC_090824.1, on the reverse strand, counting down.
AGTCTTTCCCTCTCCCCAGCCCCCGTCGCCCCTTCAAAGAAATCCTGGTATTTACAGGCAAGTCCACTTTGCTGGCACGGTGTACCCAGAGTGAAGTTTTCGATCTCTAGAGTCCAGAGGCATGTCAGCGTAGAGCCCTCTCCAAACTGCGCCCCACCCGAGCGTGGGAAACCCATCGGAATCACCCAAAAGACACCCCCAAAGCGGTTCTTGTTATGTCCTTCTCTGTTTAAGACTCCTTAAAGAATTGGATCACTTGGTTGTTTTATTTTCTTTTTTTAAAAAAAAAATCCTGCACGTTTTAGAAAAAGAAAAGAAAAGAAAAAAGAAATACGTCCAGCAGTTTGGTCGTTGTGTTTTCTCCCTCGGTCTTACCGGGACAGGTTCTTTAGAAAAGTCGAAGCGCACGGTGTAGTGGGTGGTTGGTGGTGTGTGGCGGGCAGTGGGGGAAGCGATGAGGCAGAGCGCTGGGCTAGGCCCGGCCCGGCGTCCTCTCACCAGGTCCGACCATATAGCAAGGTGGAGCAGGACATGGTGCCGTAGTCCGAGCCCGAGGAGTTCAGGTGGGACAGGCTGGAGACCTGGCCCTGCAGCGCCGCGGGGCTGGTGGCGTGGTGCGCCAGGTCCGGAGACTGGCCCGCGCTGCCCGGCTGGTGGCCCGGGTGCGCGCCGAGGCCGGGGCCGCCGCTGCCCACTGAGATAGCTGCTGCCGCCGCCTGAGCGGCCTGCGCCTGCTGCTGCGCCTGCTGCTGCGCGTGGCCTTGCAGGCTGGCGGCGCCCGGCGCAGGGGCGCCCGCCTGGCAGGGTTTGCCGTCTTTCACCAGGACCGGCACAGCCACGCGGCGCGGTGACTGCTGCTGCGCTTGCTGCTGCTGGCACCCGGCGCCCCCGCCGCCGCTATCCTGCTGCAGTTGCTGCTGTGCTGCCTTGTCCTTGGCTTGGCGCTTCATCTTGTAGCGGTGGTTCTGGAACCAGATCTTGACCTGCGTGGGTGTCAGGTGGATCATGCTGGCGAGGTGCTCGCGCTCGGGCGCGGACAGGTACTTCTGCTGTTTGAAGCGTCGCTCCAGCTCGTACACCTGCGCCTGGGAGAAGAGCACCCGGCGCTTCCGGCGCGGTGCGCTTGGTAGTGGGGCCATGTTCTTGCTCACGTCCCCCAGAGAGCCCAGGCCGCCCATGCCGCTCATGTTCATGCCGCTCGCCGGGCCCATGAAGCGGGAGACTGTAAGCGACAAACGCACAGCGTCGGCAGGGGCCGGGCCGGGCCAGACCACCTCTGCCTTCTGCGCGCTTGGCCGGCCCGGCCCCTGCCCCGACGGCGCACTCCTCACCTAGGCCGCCTCCACCCTGAGAGGCCCAGCCGCGGGGATCGCCAGCGCCTGCCCCAGGCCGTGCCGTCGAGGGGTTTACTGCAGAGCTCCCCGCCTCAACCCCGGCTACCTCCCTCAGTCTCGGTGCTTCACCCAAAAAGCAGAGTGGAGAAAGACTGCTCCTCCTGTTCCTTTCGTGCCCAGCCCACCGGATTCGTGCGGTTAGTGGGCCACGGGCAGCAAACTGGGCCCAGGCCAGGAACTGGGGTCTAGCTGTAGGCTCCAGCTTTGGGAGCTTAGGAGAGGGAGGTGTGCGCTTTCGAAAAGCTAGAGACCCCGAGACCCCAGACTCTTTGCCTCTTGGCCGCTCTCTCCTGTCAGCCCCAATGAGGGCACTTGTTCGGCCCATTTAGAACCCCCTCTGGAGCCACAAGGCCTCCCACCAGCCTAAACTGGAGAGCGGGCCAGGCCAGGGGCCTGAGCGCATCATCCCAGCAGGGCAACCTCCCTCCCGGCCAGGCCGCGCCTCTCCGCGCCCTGCTCGTCCCGGCTCTCTTAGTTAGGGGGCCACCTCCCTCCGCATTCCGAGGTCTCCCGCGCGGAGCAGAGCGGCCACTTGGCCGCATCTGGCAGACGCCAAATACCAGCTCCTGCCCTCAGGACCCCAGAGCTACCAAGTGCCTCTTCTTGGACCCCTCAGCTCAACAAGGGAAGACTCCCCAGCTCCTGCGCCCGACTCGTTGGCGCCACTGCCCGGCCGCCCACCCTGATGCCCAGCGCGCAGCCGGCAGGCGCCGCGCCTTCCCGGCGGCTCTCCCCGCGCCTCCTGCGCTCAACCCGCGGCCCTGCAGTGGGGCGGCCTCACTTACTGGCGGGGAAGCGCGGGTCCGGGTTGGCGCCGTACCATCCGGGGCCCGAGGTGCTGTTCCGCATGGTGTCCTGGTACGGCGGCAGCTCGCTCATGTTGCCCAGGTTGCCGTTGCAGTAGCCCCCCACGGCGGAGTGCGAGAGCTGGGGCACCCCCGCAGCCGTCATGTGGTAGGCGGCGGTGACGGCGCCGTGGTGCCCCACGGCGTGCTGCTGCATGGCGGCGGCCGGCGGTGCCGCCTGGCCCTGCCTGTAAGCCGCCAGCGGAGCCCCGAGGCCGCCGCCCTCCATGCCCACTTTCTTGTAGCTTTCCTCCAGGGGACTCAAGATGTCAGACACTGAGAACGGAGTCGTGTGCTTTGGACTCATCGACATGATTCGGCGGCGGCTGGAGGAGGAAGGAAGAGGAGGAAAAAAAAGGGAGAGGGGGAAGGCGAAGCCTCGCTGCTTTTTTTTTTCTCCCTTTGCCAAATATTCTGGTGTTACCTTAACGCCGATCTTGTTGGATGTACACGTAACCGAGTGGACCGAGTCCGCCTTAATTGGCTTGAGTGGAGGCTCGGGGGCTGCCTCGCGTTTGTTTTAGCCCGGCGCCAGGTTTTAGGCAGCCACCAGAGGCGGGGCGTAAGCGCTAAAGCAACAAGACAATAGAAGCCTACATCTTGCCCGAGATAATTAGCTTACATGCTGATGACAAGGTAAACACCTTTAAGTTTCACTTGTCAGGATTTTTAGGTCTCAAAGAGGGAGAGAGAGAGAGAGAGACAGAGAGAGAGACAGAGAGAGAGAGGCAGAGACGCGACCCAAAGCATTTCTTTCCCCCTCCCCCGGAACCCCTACCCCCATTTTTGTGGGGTGCGGTGGCGCGCGGGGCGGGGGAGGCGGGGGGGAGGGAAAGGAGGAGGGAACCGAGAGAGGGGAGGGCAAGAGGTGGGATGGGGAGTAGCCGAGGAGGAGGGCTGTTGGGGAGGAAGGAAGGTGAACGCCGCTTTGCAACCAACTTGCGGAGTTACAAAGTGAACCACTTTCCAGTTCGGTCGGGGTTCCCCGGGCGGGGACGGGGAGTGGGCCGAGGGGCGGGTGGGTTTTCACCTGAGCCTGCCGGGGCTGCTCCTCCCTCCCGCCGAGGCCTCCCAGCCCCGCGCCTTCCCACCGCCTCCGGACCACATCTGGCTTCGCAGCGCCGAGCCCCCGTCGCCACCAAAGGAGCTCGGGAGTCAGGGGACGAACCCTGGGGCTCCACTGTTGGTCTGCGTGTCTGTCAGTCTGTCTGCCTCTTCTGCCGCCGTCAGAAGGACACCTCTGCTCCCCGCCCCCTTTCCCCCTACCCGAGAGAGAATCCCAGCGGGCGGAGGAGGCGCTGAGCAGGGGATCGGCTGCCGCCGAGAGGCTGTCCCAGATCCCCGCGCCGCCCTCCCCCCAGCTCAGGGTCTTCCCAGAGGGCTAGGGCCCCCTGCTTCACGCCGCCCCCCCCCCCAACCCACACTCGGCTACCCTTCCCCACCCCCATCCCCTGCTAAGGCAAGGACACCACTGGCCGCCCGAGCTGACAAGCTGGGGGGATTAACGCGAAGGGCCATCGCTGAAGTTGCTACACCTCGAACAAACCTGGTGTCCCCGACCCTCGCCCAACGCCCGGACACGCGGGGTTCTGGGACTGGAGCTGACTTTCCGAGGACATCACAGCCCCAGCACCCGAGCCCAGGGTCATGCTGTTTTCCCCCCTGATGCTTCAGGGAGGGCTCGGGCAGGGAGCGTCGTGAGTGCCCGCCCGCCTGTTGCCGGGTGGAACTGAGCCTGAACCCCGGCGGGACGAGCTGGCCGGGAGGGGGCGAATCCCCGGGCGTGAGCAGCCGAGCGGGCGGGAGGCTGGGTTGAGGCCTGCCTTCTCCACCCGGAGCTCAGTCATGCAAAAGTGCACTTGCTTCCCCGGCAGTAACCAAATATCTTTGTTTAAAGTGCCGGCATAAATGGCCAGTCGCTTTGTGGCCACTCTGGATATTAGTAGATGAGGACCATTCTGCTTCAATTGGGCGCCTCTCATCCGGCTAGCAAGAAACTGCTTAGGAGGAAGTGGGTTTCCTGTCTGCGCGTTCCCAGGCTTCAAGTGTGAGCCCCGCGCCTTGAGGGTCCTTGGGCGCCTGGAGAGGAGAAACTGTGGGCTGCTCTCCCCAGCCCGGCCGGAGGCATCCGCCGCGCCGCTCCGGCCAGGCCCGGGCCTCCAGCAGAGCGGACTACGGAGCCGAGCCCTGTGCGGTGCAGATCCGGAGACCCACTCCGACTTTTCCCCTTGGATATTAAACGTTTTGTTGTTCTGTTTTCTCTTTGGCTGTTTTAGCCTCCTCTCCGCGCCGGGGGCTGGGAGGGCGGAGGGCTCTTAGGTCGGGCAGGGGCCTCCAAGACACTGCGGGGGCCGGTTAAGGAGGCTTCTCGATTTTGGTTTTGTTTTCACATTTTCCTTCCCCTCCTTGTAGAGGAGCTCCCGATGATGAACAGACTCTTTTGAACGATTTAATTCAGCAGGTTAGACGCCTTTTCCATTAATAGCAATCGTTGTAGGGAAAGTTGTTTAGTTTATTGGCTTTTTATTTCAAGATTTCAGTCCTCCCCTTGAGGAGTGCTCTGCACTCCCTCAATACAAAGCCAACTTACATACTACATTCAGTTTCCTCACCACCTATGCCCCTTAAGAGGGGAGAGAAAGCTCAGGGCACGCCCATCTCCTGCCTACCGCAAGGGCCCGTGTTTCTGGGCCCGCTTGTTGGCTTTGGGGCAGGCAAACCTGTGTATGGGCGCCGAGACGCACGCGTCGGTTGTGCTTCGAAAGACGGGCGCCAGGTCGCTCATTGCCCTTCCTTCCAAGGGACTTCTCTTGGGGGCGCTCTCAGGAAGGACTCAGACCCCCATCAACTGCGCCTTGGTCAATGCGATGCCTAAGTCCTGGAGCGAGAAGGGAAGAGGACGACGCTGGGCTCAAGTGAACGGACAAAGGACAAAAGTGAGGAGAGCGGACAAAACTGAATACAGGTCTTGTTTGCAGTTGGGCCCCCAGCCCTGGGCCTGCGTCTCATCTGGGGTCTTAATGCCGAGGCGGGATGGGTCTCCCAGTCTCCCGTCTTCTTTCTCTCTCTCCCTCTCCATTATTTTATATTATCAGTAAACGGAAGAAACACGCAGTGTAGAACGTTGTATGTCTCTCCCAGTCTCGGTGCCATTTAGAAATAGAGGTAATTCTTCACGAGGTTTTTGTAAGGTTCAAATAAAATCGGGCACATGAAAGTGCTCTGAAAGCTTTGGAAATACTTAAAGTTCGGTGCCAGCGCCCGAGATTTCTGTATTGTTATTATTAGCATACCCCTCTTCCTCGCGTTAAAGCCCTGAATCTGAGTGAAAGGAAGAGTTGGGTGAATCTTCCGCAGTCCTTGAGCCATGCCTCCTCGGCCTTGGTCCCTCGGAAGCTTTCAGCTCCGAAGCAGGCACGTGGCTGGCAGCTCCCCGCCCCCAGCCCAGGCTTGCGAACGGGACCAGGACCCGGAGCCACGCAGGCAGCTGGCAGGCGTCGGGCTGGGGCCCTGAGCAGGAGCGGGAGCTCCAAGTAGGGGGGTGGAGGGCAAGGGCTTCTGCTCCACGGCCCCTGGCCTCCGCAACCAAGACTGTGCTCCATGCTCCCCCAGCACGGCACGCGCCAGCACCTGCTCTCCTCTGGACCTCGTCTGGGCCACTGTTGCACCTTGAGGCACCTGCCTCTGCGCCTCTTCTGCTTCTGTCCCTTCACACACGCACCGCTCCGCACCTTTTCGCAGATGCGCTGCACGGCCAAGAATAAGCCCGAGGACCGAGGCGCCTTGTGGGGAAAAGGTGGCTACCCATATCTCCGGGCTGGTCCAAGCAAGGGCCTTGAGAGTCCCTCTCCTGGCCCCAACACCTCTTCCTGACCAGAGCGTCCTTTCTTCTAGCCCCCCCTCCCCACCCACCGACTCATCTTAAATGGGGCGGACCCCAGTTAAACCAGTAGCTTCTCCACGATTGCAGGGGATACTTGGGAAGCCCGAGTTCACCTTATAGAGCCCGCACATCTTCCCTTAGCCTTCAGCCAGCTCGCTCCCGGGCGAGGTGGCCCGGTGGGGCGGACGCAGAGCGAGGCCCAGCTCAGGCCTCTCAAGGAGTTTTCCCGGGCGCGGTCTCCCACACCCTCCTCAATCTCGGCCACGCTCCGCTTCGCTGGCTGCGGCTTGGCACGGAATCTAGGAGCCCGGGAGGTGCAGGCCCAGGCCGAGTCCGAGACACGCGGAGCTGCCATCAGCCTTTGCTCACCACCCTCCTGGCCAAAGGGAAATGCCCTTCCTTCCCTTCTGGACCACTTCTTTGAGAACTTAGAAGGCTCATACAGAAGGCTAATTCGGGGCTATAGCTCGGACCAGGTGGGGGATGATGAGATGGGAAAGCCTATCTTCTCCCCTCCCCCATTCTTCTAATTCCCTTTATGGTCCTTCACACTCCCTAGGGAAGGGAGCGACCTGTTTCCTGGTGGTGTTATTTTGCTCTGAGTTATTGCAATTTGTGATTCATTCAACAAATATTTATTAAGTGTGGGATCTGTGCCAGGCTCCGAGCTAGGTTTGAAAATTCAGCCTTAAATAAGATAGATGAGGCTCCTACCTACATGGAGCTTACAAGTCAACAACAAATCCCTCAAATAATATGTAGCTTGTGACAAATGTTAACTTCAGGCTTCAACCGAGATAGAGAGGGTCGTAATGAAGGTTTGTGTGTGTGTGTGTGTGTGTGTGTTTATGCACCATTTCCTGATCTTCACGCGGTCAGGGGCTGTGGGCAAGGCTCTTGAATATAAGTCAGAAGTCCCGGTTCCAGCCCCAGCTTTGCCACTTTTCAGCCATGTGGTATAGCTCTTGTGGACGCCTGAAGTCCCGGTTCCAGCCCCAGCTTTGCCACTTTTCAGCCATGTGGTATAGCTCTTGTGGACGCCTGTCACAGTCTGGAGCCACTACCCTTACGGCCAGAGTAAACTAGGGTGTTATTTTCAGCCCCCCCACCCCTTGCTCCAAGAGCTAGTCCTTGCTTTATTTATCCTCGAATCCTCCATTGCCTCAAGAAATGTTGAATTAAGGAAACAAAGTCTCTTAGCGCCTGTTTCCTGAGCTGCAAAAATGATCCTAACCTGTCCGGTGTACCTCCCAGGTTGTGCTAGGGATGTACATGAGTTTGTAAATCATAAAATTTGCTAGCACATGGAAGGGGTTATTACTTCTGGTTCTGTATCTTGGGTTTATAGAAACTGTGAATCCAGGCCTCTTACTCTGCGTGAAGCTCTCTGCCCCCTCGGCTGCTCCCGCGCCCAGGCCAGAGGCAGGCGAGTCTTCCTCAGCCAGGCGCAGACTCCAGAGCCAGGCTGAGCTGGGTTTCCGGGTGCCTTCGAGGCAACCCCGCCCAGGGAGCAGAAAGCAGGAACGCAGCTGGGCGCTGGGGGTCGCTGGTCTCCAATCCCGAGATGCAAGGAACTGAGAGAGTATCCGGAGCCCCCTCTGGAGGGCGTCTTCCTCTCCCTGAAGGATCTCACAGGAACCCCCTGTGCCCTTTTCCCAGGCACCAAAATTGAGAACCTCTCGAGAAGCGAAGCCCCAGGGAGTACAGTCTGGCAGCTTTCCGGAGGAGGATTTCGCAGACGCGGGGCGAAGAAGAGATTTGGAGATTCCTCTAACTGCTCTCCATCTCACCTTGACCATCTAGGGTCTTTGAGGGTGGCCTTTCTTTGGGGGATGCTCTCCTCAAACCGTGGCCTCTGGGCATGTCCTGAGAGCAGGACCGAGGAGGGCGATGACACTAGGACGTCCCAGCGCGGCTCCCGTGCAGCCCTCTCCCTGCACTCCACTCGGGACTCTGGGGGTTGGAATGAGAGGCGAGATTGCGCATGTGAAGGCCAGCATCCTCCAGGAAAAGAGGAGACTCCCACCCTCAGCTCTTTGGTGTCAAAGAAACGTGTCTTGTCAGGTCAAGCCCTCCAGAAGTCGATACCTGTGGTCTTGAAACCCTCCTATTTTCATGTCACACAGTTCAAGCCTAGATTCAACTCATCCCAAGTTATAGTCAGAGCCCTTACCCTCTCCACTAACTCCAGAGGCGCCCCCTGGCAGGAAGGGGTTTGGGGTACGGGGAGAATTTGGGGACTGGGTTACAGAGCAGAGAGAAGCGGCACTCAGCGCTAGCAGCAGCCTTTGAAATGGGGAAAACCGAGATTTGGTGGGTGGGAAGCGGGAGACGCGGGCCTGCAGCTGCTCGGAGACTCAGCAAGGCCGATGTGGGGCGACGCAGGAGACAGATGCGGGATCTGGAGCCTGAGCTTCACAGCGAATCGGCTTCTGTTTCTTCCCAGTTCTTGCATTACTGTTAAAATTAAGAGCCTCTAAACAGGCGAGAGAGTGGATAGTGGTGATTCCACCATACTCAGGACAGATATGGGAAGCCCCCATGCTAAGGAGCAGGGGCACCCGCGGAGGCGCTCTGGGGCGCGGGCAGCTCGAAGGAAAGTTTTGTAGCTGCTGCGGAGACCTGAGGCCTAAAAGACAGATTCGGGAAGGATCCTTGTGGCAGCACCGCTATTTCGCCCCAGGGGCCGTATGCGGCCGCATTCAGCTTTAGACCGCCGAAACCCGCTGCTCTTTCTACCTTCTGTCTCTCATCAAACCACAGCCCCAGCGGTGTGCTCCCATGGGTTTTCAGCGTTCGCGTTTCCCGCGGAGTCAGCAACAGCGCTGGGCTTTCTTCCTCTGCTCGTTTCTCCTCTCCAACCTCCCACCATTCCCCCTCCCCCAACACTTGGCCCGGGCAGTTTCAGGTAGCCGCAGCACCAACCCCAGCAGCTCTCTGGGAGATGTCTGCAGCTCTGGGTTTTCCGGGACGTGACCACGGCTAGCTTCCCCTTCGCGGCCCAGGACTCTGTCGCTGACAGCCGCAGATCGAGACTATCCGCAGCGCCCTCTTCCGGCCATCAGGAGAACTGCATCCTCAGGGCGGTCCTGGAGAAGCTTTGTTAATTAGTTCCCTGGTAGTGGTTCGTCCGCCACGAATTTGTCCATCTAACTATTCACCGTATTATCCATCCGGCCACATATCTACTTGCCAAACCCATTGCAATATAGGTTACAATGGACTCTTGGGATCACCCAGCCTCACGCACCCACTATTTGAAAGAGCCACGGAAGGTGCTGTGATACCTAAAGACCTAATTAGGCTTTGCCTTGGAATCTCGCTATGAAAGTTCTCCCTCCATGCATGACGGCAATTGTACACGTATTTGGTAGCCAGTGAAGCAGCTTGTACTTTCTGCATATCCGAAACCTGCAGAAAGCAGTGGCCCTACTTGCTCGACATGAGAAGGCTCTACTCGCTGTTGCAGCTGTAGGTGCTTAGTGCCTAGAAAATACTGGAGCAAGAATACTTCTGAGACTAGCTATACTAGGGTGGGCACCCCACAGTCTTCTAATCTCTGGCACCAACTCACCCATCCAGGCTTTCTCCCCAATTATTCTCCCCTCCTTGGACTCCTGTCAAGACTGGATCCTCTCCATCTCGTCCCATATACCTAAATTACTCTGCTTTTGTTCTTTTCCACTTCACCAGAATATCATTATTCGCATCCCCGTAATTCAGTCATACCCTTCTTTTTAAAAAGCCCAAGTGCCTCATCCAACAGCTAAACATCAGACACACAGTAGGAGCTCAACACATTTGTAGAACAAATGGACAAATCTTTACTGCACTTCTCTGTCACACTAATAAGACAATTTACCCTACTTGAATGATTTCGTAATTGTTTCATATGCATATGTATTCTCTTTTCAGCTAGATTGTAGGGTCCCTGATGCCAAACACTTAACATGTCCCTAGAAACATGTCCCCGTGTGCTGCAGCATTTGATACTGTTAATCAACTCTTTTCAAAATTCTCTCATTGGCTTCAGAATCACCACTCAGTAATGGTTCTTCTCCTCTGTCTCTGGCCATTTCTTCTCCATTGCTGGACTTTCCTCCCCAACTGTATACCCATCTCCATGGTTTCAACTGCCACTGATTGCTGATGGTTCCCAAATATGTGCCTCCAGCCAATCTCTCTCCAGAGCTTCAGACCTATGTTTCCAATTGTTTACATCCTCATGTGAATGTCCACCAAACATATCACAGTCTGAACTCATAACACTGCTGCAACTTGCTTCACCTTCTGTGTTCTTGATCTAGGTGAGCGGCATGAACATATCTGCAACCCCCCCAACCCAACTACCCCCCAAAAGCTTGTGTTAGTCTTCTTAGGCTGCCATAACAAATACCGTAGACTGAGTGGCTTAAACAACAGAAATTAATTTTCTCACAGTTCTGGAAGCTGGAAAGTCCAAGATCAAGGTCCTACAGGGTTCAGTTTCAGGGGAAGATGCTTTCTGGCTTGCACACAGTTCCTTCTCACCATGTCTTCACATGATAAAGAGAGATTTCTATTTCTTCCTCATCTCATAAGGCTACAGTCCTATTGGGTTACGGCCCACCTGTACAATCTCATTAACATATTTAACATTAATTATCTCCTAAATACCCTATCTCCAGATACAGTCACATTGAAGGTTAGGGGTTCAACATATGAATTTGGGGGAGCAAAATTCAGTCTAAAGCAGCTTCCAAGCCAGATATCTGAGTATCAGATATCTGATAAGACCAACTGGTCATAAAGCTATATCAATTCCACATCTTAGACATCTCCCAGATCCAGCCCCACTTCTTCATAACCAGTTCTTCTCTCCTTTCACTGCCTTCGTCAATGCGGTGTATCATCTATTGCCTAATCACTTAGTTCTTGTTTCTACCATTAGGCTTTCTCTAGTCTAGTCCATGATCCTGTCCACAGGACAGACTCCCACCTATCTCTTCAAACTAATTTCTCCCTGCCTTCCTACCTACCCCTTCACACTCTAGTCTCCCTAAACTTCTCACAATTTTATTCATTTTACATAGATTTATTGAAGTATAACTGACATACAATAAACTGCACATGTATTCAGCGTTAAATTAGATGTTCTGATGTATGTATACACCCATGAAACCACAATCACAATCAAGATAATAAACATGTATAACACCCCAAAAGTTTCTCATGACGCTTAGAGTAAGCCCTCTCTCTTATTCCTCTCTGTACTCATCCTGATTACTAGGTAATCAGACTAGTGGCTTTCAGTCCCTATAGATTAGTTATCATTCTCTAGAATTACACATAAATGGAATCAAACAGTATGCACTCTATTTTATCTAGCTTTTTGTACTTAGCATAATTATTTTGAGATTCATCAATGTTGTCACATGCATGTATAGGTTGGTTTATTATTATTGTTGTTGTTATCATTGCTGAATAGTACTCAATCATATGGATATACCAAATGTGCTTTATCCATTCAGCTGTGGATGAACATTTGGGTTATTTCCAGTTTGGGGCTATTACAAATAAAGATGCTATAAACATTTATGTTATACATAATGCTCTCATTTGTCTTGGGTAAATACCTCGGAGCAGAATAGCTGGGTGAGATGTTACGTGTATGGCTATCAAAGCATTCAGTCTTTTGTCTTAAGCATGACGTTAGCCATAGGCTTTATGTAGATGGCCATTTAACAGTCTGAAGGAGTTCCCTTCTATTCCTGTTTACTGGAGAGCTTATGTCAGGAATGGATGTTGGATTTTGTCCAGTGCTTTTACTGCATCTCTTGAGATATGACCACTTGATTTTTCAGTTTTGGTCTGTTAATTTGTTGAATTACATTAATTGATTTTTGAATGTTAAACCAATCTGGCCTTTCTGAGATAAACCCTACTTGGTCATCATTTGTTACCCATTTTATACATTGTTGTATTTAATTGGTTAAAGGTTACTTAAGAACTTTTGCATCTATGTTCATGAGCATGTTAATCTGTAATTTTCTTTGCTTGTAATGGCTTTGTCTATCTCTGGTATCAGAGGCTGGCTATACAGAATGAGTTGAGAAATATTCCTACCTCTTCAGTTTTCTGGAAGAGTTTGTGAAAAATTTGTATGTCTTAGGCAAATGCTTGAATGTCTGGTAGACTTTGCCAGTGAAGCCATCTGGCCTGTAGTTCCTTTGTGGAAAGATTATATATGTATATTATGAAAATAGATATTCAGATTATCTATTTCTTCCTGAGTGAGCTTTGGTAGTTTGTGTCTTTCAATGAATTTGTCCATTTCATCTAAGTTGTTGAAATAAAATTATTCATATAAGCTATTTCCTTATTATCATTTTAATACCTGTAGGGTCTAGAGTTATGTCATCACCTCTTCTGTTGTTGATATCAGCAACTTGTGTCTTCCCTCTGTCTCTCATTTTTGAGAAGTCTAGCTAGAGATTTATCAATTTTATTGATCTCTTCAAAGACTCCACTTTTGGTTTCATTGATTTTCTTGTATTGATTTTATGTTTTCCACTTCAGTGATTTCTGTTCCCATCTTTATTATTTCTTTTATTCTGCTAACAGCGTGCTTAATGTGCACTTCGTTTTCTAGTTTCTTAACATGGAAAATGAGGTCACTGATTTGAGACTATATGAGTTTCCTGTGGTTGCTGTAACAAATCACCACAAACTTGGAGGCTTAACACAGAAATCTACACTCTCACAGTTCTGGAGGCCTGAAGTCGGAAATCAAGGTGTCAGCAGGTTTGCATTCTTTCCGGGTCTCTAGGGGAGATTACGTTCCTTGCCTTTTCCAGCTTCTGACAGCTGTTGGCATTCCTTGGCTTGTGAATACATTACTCCAATCTCTGTCTCCGTTTCACATGGTCTTTCCTTCTGTGTGTGTTTCTCTTTGCCACTCTCTTATAAAGATGCTTGTGATGGCATGTACAGCCTACCTGGATAATGACAATCTCCTCATCTCAAGATCCTTAATTATATCTGCAAAGACTCTTTTTCCAAATAAGGTAACATTCACAGGTTCTCGGGACTAGGATGTGGACATATCTTTTTGAAAGTCACAATTCAGCCCACTATAGAGAACTTCTTTTCTAAATAGGCATTTAGTGCTACAAATTTTCCTTATAAGCACTGCTTTAGCTGTATCCTGTACATTTTGATAGGTTGTGTTTTCACTTTCATTTGCAAATCAGTTAAAATATTCTCTAATTTGTTTTGAATTCTTCTTTGACTCTTGGGTTACATAGATTTATGTTTTTTAATTTCTAAAAGTTTGGGGATTTCCCAGACATCTTGCTGTTATTGATTTCTCTTGTGATCTATTGTGATTCTGTTGTACTCTTGATTCTACTGTGATCAGAGTACTTACTGTACTTACTTTGTGCGACTCAAATATTTTTATTGAAACTTGTTTAATAGCTCAGAATATGGTTTCTCTTGGTAAATCTATGAGTACATTTGAAAAGAATTTTTACTCTGCTAAAGCTGAGTGGAGTGTTCTGTAAATGTCAATTAGGGCTTTCTTCATAGTGTTATTCAAGTCTTCTGTGCTCTTATTGTTATTCTGTCTACTTGTTCTATCAATTGTTAAGAGAGAGATATTGAAATCTTCAACTATAATTGTAGGTTTCTCTATTTCTTCTTACAGGTCTATCAGCTTTTGCTTCATGTATTTTGAAGCTCTGTTACTAGGTTCATAAACATTTTGGATTGTTATGTCCTCTTGAATTCAACACTTTACCCTTATGAAATGACTCCTTTTATTTCTGGTATTATTCCATGTTCTGATCTCTTCTTTTTCTGATATTAATATGGCTTTACTTTGATTAGTATTAGCATCATATGTCTATTTTCTTTCTTTTACTTTTAGCCTATTTGTGTCTTTATAGTTAATGTGGTTTCTTGTAAGCAGCATATAGTTGGGTCTTGCTTTTAGTCCAACTCTACAATTTTTGCCTTTAATTGGGATATTTAGAGCAGTTTGCATTTAATGTGATTATTGCTATTGTTAGGGCTAAATTGACCATCTTACTATTTGTATTCTATTTGAGACTGTTCCTTTGTTCCCCTTTCCCTCTTTTTTGGTCCTCTTTTGTATTAAATGAGTATTCTCTATGATTCCATTTTATCTCCTTCTTTTGGCTTATTAGCTATATTGTTTTGTTGTGTTATTTCAGTAGCTGCTTTAAGATTTAATTTAACTTATTGCAGTTTACCTTCAAATGATGTACCACTTTATGTGTAGTATAAGAACCTCACAAATGCATACTTCCAACTCTTTGCCTTCTGTCCTTTGTGCTATTGTTATCATACATTTTATTTCTAAATATATTATAACCTCCACAGTAAATGTTTATTACCTTTGTTTTACACAGTCAGTTATCTTTAAATGAGATTTAAATACTAAGGGAAAAAGACTTTTCTATTTCACACATAGTTACTATTTCCAGTGCTCTTCAGTAGATCCATATTTCCACCAGGTATTACTTTCCTTCTGCCTAAAGAATTTATTTTAAATATTTTTTTGTAGTGCAGATCTGATGGTGATAAATTCTTTCAGCTTTTGCATATCTGAAAGTGTCTTTATTTTAATCTCCATTTTCCAAAGATAGTTTCATTGGGTACAGAATTATAAGTGTTCAGTATTTTTTTTTCTTGCAATATTTTAAAGATGTTGTTCCACTGTCTTCTGGCTTACATCGTTTCCAGGGACAGCACAAAGTGAGAAGCATTGGGAGGACTTCACCTCTTCCCCAACAAACTCTAAAAATTCCCTCCAGCCCCGATATGGAAAATTTATTTTTATTACCTTGTGTAAGTACAGTTTCATGGCCCTGCCTACTATCTGCCTGAAGGCACACAAGATTGTCACCTCTCACTGTATCCTATATGAAAATTATAGAACTACCACTGATTGCTCCCAGAACAGCAGGCAGTATGTTTATAAATGGAGATATCAGAGTTAGACATTCTATAATCATTAGTTTAAGCCCTTTCTGGGATGTAATCGTCATTATCATGGTTATTCTTCTCTTGACTAAGCCTCTTATAAATTATCCATCAAGTTGCATTCATTTGGGAAAATGAGCAGGAAACTATAAGTTTTCAAAAGGTTCCCTTGTGTTTAAGTTGAAGTTGTTCATTGAAACCTTGCCCCCTTTAAAAACAAGGTATTGGGAGAATATAGATTGAATCCAACCAATCATCAGAAATGAATCTGCCTGGGTCTTTTGAGAACAAAGCTCGGGGAATACTCTTAGATAAAGGGAAAGTCCGGGACCCTCCCTTCTGACATGTCCTAGGAAATGTTCCAGGCATTTTGGCATTCATATTACAAAAGAAGGGTTCCCAATTTTTATAGATGAGGAAACCAAGATTCAGAAAGGTTAAGCAGATTGCTGAAGATTACATAGCTAGTAAGTAGTAGAGCTAAGTTTTGATTGTCAGCATGTCATATTCCAAAACACAAGAGAAGTCATAGCCTAGACAAACAGGGAGGTTTTTTTTTTTTTTTAACACCTTTATTGGAGTATAATTGCTTTACAATGGTGTGTTAGTTTCTGCTTTATAATAAAGTGAATCAGCTATACAAATATATATATATATCCCCATATCTCCTCCCTCTTGCGTCTCCCTCCCACCCTCGCTATCCCACCCCTCTGGTCACAAAGCACTGAGCTGATCTCCCTGTGTTACGTGGCTGCTTCCCACTAGCTATCTATTTTACATTTGGTAGTGTATATATGTTCATGCCACTCTCTCACTTCGTCCCAGCTTACCCTTACCCCTCCCCATGTCCTCAAGTCCATTCTCTATGTTTGCGTCTTTATTCCTGTCCTGCCCCCAAGTTCATCAGAACCTTTTTTTTTTTTTAGGTTCCATATATATGCGTTAGCATATGGTATTTGTTTTTCTCTTTCTGACTTACTTCACTCTGTATGACAGACTCTAGGTCCATCCACCTCACTACAAATACCTCCATTTCGTTTCTTTTTATGGCTGAGTAATATTCCATTGTATATATGTGCCACATCTTCTTTATCCATTCATCTGTCGATGGACATTTAGGTTGCTTCCATGTCCTGGCTATTGTAAATAGAGCTGCAATGAACATTGTGGTACATGACTCTTTTTGAATTATGGTTTTCTCAGGGTATACGCCCAGTAGTGGGATTGCTGGGTTGTATGGTAGTTCTATCTTTAGTTTTTTAAGGAACCTCCGTACTGTTCTCCATAGTGGCTGTATCAACTTACATTCCCACCAACAGTGCAAGAGGGTTCCCTTTTCTCCACACCCTCTCCAGCATTTATTGTTTGTAGACCTTTTGATGATGGCCATTCTGACCGGTGTGAGGTGATATCTCACTGTAGTGTTGATTTGCATTTCTCTAATGATTAGTGATGTTGAGCATCCTTTCATGTGTTTGTTGGCAATCTGTATATCTTCTTTGGAGAAAGGTCTATTTAGGTCTTCTGCCCATTTTTGGATTGGGTTGACAAACAAGGAGTTTTAAGAATTCTCTACGTGCTCCCCATTCACATCTTCTAATTTTGTAGTTATTTTGACAGCAGGATAGTTTGAATGTCCACTCACTGCTTAGAGAGTTTCTTTGTATTACCATTTTTGTCTAGTTCAGTAGTTCTCAAATTTTAACGCACATAAAAATTACTGTATCAAATTATATACGCAAATTTTTGTCACCATTTTATAAGATTTTCTAGGGTAATTTTGATATTATTGGATCTTTACTTTAGGCATTATCACATTTAAAACCTAACAACCGAGTACCACACTGTATTCTTTCCACTCTACTACAATGTTCTCTGATTTTTAACAAAGAGGTTCCAGTCCCTTTAGGAAACTGTAGTAACAAGGAACACATTGTGGGGAAGAGTATAGTTATCATGTTTTGCAGGACTTTACTTTCACGGTTAAAAGGAGTGTGACTAATGTACCTAAAGAGTTTAAATTCTTTTTTGCAGTGAAGATGACTTTTAAAGGATAAAGTTAAGAGCAACAGTTTATCTAAGACAGCAGCTCCCAAACTTTAGAGTATAAAAGAATCACCTTAAAAGCTTGTTTAAGTGTGTATTCTTGAATGGGAGTTCTGATTCTGGTAATGGAAAGTAGCTTATATCAGACTAAGTCTTTCTCAGACAACAGTAAACTCTGGACAGTGCACACACACACAGACACACACACACACACACAATTATTTGAAGGCTTTGGAAAATGATCAAAAACAGGCAGAAACTGAAGGGGGTTCTAGTCTTTAATGGAACCATTCACCGAGTGAGAAGCAAGTTTACCAGGCTATTTCACTGAGGGCACTACTCAGACCACACAAAGGTCAGATGGAAGATGAACAGAAAAGACTAGTGTTTTCAGCTGGAGGTATCAGAGCATGAAGTTAGAGGCTGCAAAAATATCTGAAAAATTACGTTAGGGAAATCCCAGAACAGAGGAACCCTGTAGAGGGTTTGGGGTGGAGAGAGGGAAGACCCCAAATTTGCATTTAAATGCTATTCAAATCACAATCCAACTCTCAAAATGCTTATGCACAGGAGAGATTCCAAGGAGCTCAGCAGAAAACAGTACCTGGAAGAATGTAAAAGCAGGAGAGTGTGGAGTTTGATTCTCACCAAGTTAAATGGATTCACCTCTGGCTTTCCATCAAAAGAAAGTTTGCCTTGGAAAAACAGGCAATGTCACAGGACTAAAAGATTGGCCTCCAAGGTAAGGGGCAAATATTTCAATAAATATGCCTAGTAATGTGTAAAACCAATGCTCTGCAAGTTCAAGGGGGATCAGCTAGTAATTTAACTTCCTGGTAGAACAAAAACGAGTACTCTTCAAAGAAGATTAGCAGAAGATAAAGGAATCCAGAATCCCAAGACCCTAAAATATATTATTCATAATGGCCAGATTATAATAAAAAATTGCTAGGCATGTGAAGACATAGGAGATAGTTCCCAAGGTCAAAAGAGAAAGCAGTTAATAGAAACAGAATTCTACATGACCAAAATGTTGGAATTAGCAGAAAAGTACATTTAAAGAGGTAAATATATATAATAATATATATGTATATATTCAAAGACAAATTAAAATATTATATTGATAATAGCTAAACAAAATGGGGAACTTTAAGGAAATAAATGCTATTTTATAAATCAAATGGAAATTCTGAAACTAAAGAGCTACAACATGTGAAATGGGAAAAACAGTCACTGGATGAGCTGAAGAGAAGATTGGAGACAGAAGAAGAAAGGGACAAAGAACTTGAACACAGATTGATAGAAATTATCCTATCTGAAAAGCAGAGGAAAAAAGATTTTTTAAAAAAGCAGAGCTTCAGTGACCTGTGAGACAATATCAAGTGATCAAAAAACATAAAGCACAGATTCATTTTCATGCTCTATTAGATCATTAAACAAGCAGAGGTCAATTTTCCATTTTAAAAGTATTCTATCATTCAGTGAAGATTATTATTGCTATTGGCATGATCATCAAATTTTTTACTCTTGAATAAAGATATTTCTTACCATTAGATTGGTTATAGCATTCAAGAGGTCCAATAACTCTGCCAACAGTGTGGCAAGTACCTCACCAGCATAATCAGTCCATTAATTTATGGATGCCTTGATTAAGCTTCAAAAAAAAACACACTTCTGAACAAAGTGTCTCAACAGAGTTTCTTCTACCTGCCTCACCAGCTAACCAAACACAGGTCATTATTGCTTGGCTTGACTTCTCCCTCCAGCAGAATATTTATCAGAGCTTTTGTTAAATAGCTGTATGTTCCTCTTTTTTCCAGGGGATTGGAGAGAGTGTTGTAAAAGAAAACCATATCATCTTTTTTTTCAACTTCCTTTAGTTCAATCTCATGTTTTTGAAATTTATGAAATGCTTCTTTTACTAGTTTGTCTAGATCTACTTTTTGTCTTGAAAGTCTGGCTGAAGATTTCTTTTGAGTACGATGGGTACAGCCATTAATAACTCCACAATGATCTCTCTGTTCTTCGGCTAGTTGCTCTTTTCCAATATGTCTTCAAGAAGGAAAAAGAAATTCCTCTCATACATGATCATGTCTGACAGATTGGTTGCTATGGTAAATGCCTCTTAGGTGCAATGATACCATTCAGTGTTTTTTGCAGGGTCTGCAATGCTTGGTCAGAGAACCCAGTTGAAGTTCTATTCAAAGACTCATTGATCTGATGCCTGCTTAGTCAATGTCTTCCATGCTGTTGAGGCTGCAAAACATCCAACAGAAGTCGCTTAACTTCACTAGGCATGGGTTGAGTCTTGTTTAAACTGCTGAACTTTAACATCATGGTGCATGTAGCAGTAGAAAATACCTCTCATACATTTTATAGCCAAGCTCATAGATCTTTCTTTTGTCACAGTCAGTGTGACTACATGTAAGGGTTAAAGGCCCAAGCTTTAGAAGCACAGTGTAGGCTATACCAGATCTTGGTATTCTAGTCATCATTACACCTTTTAGTGAAAAAGAGACCCATTGTTGGACCTTGAAACAGCAGCAAAGTTAACTTGACAATTCTGTAATAACGATTTGATTTATCCCACAGGGTTTAATTATCAGATCTTAGAATAGTAATACTTTTAAGAGGTTCATAAACTGAGAGGAACCTTAAGAAATTGGATGAAGAGGACAGGACTGCATCAGGTGAACTTGCAATTGCAAATTATTGATTCTAATTATAAGCATCACAAGCCAAACTTAATACTTGGCCTGGACTCGCTCTGCTCCAGTGCTTTCCAGCTCACTTTGTCCATAAGCCCGCAACCTTACCATGTGCTCAAGCTGCTGCCTTGTCATTTGGCTCTTATTTATAGTTTCTATTTGTTCATTTATTATAAGCATATTCATTTATTACAAGCATGTGTCCTTGAGTATAGCTATAATAGTTGCTTTAAAATCCTTGCCTGCTAATTTCAACATTTGGGTCATCCTAGGGCTGGTATCCACTGATTATCTTTTGTGTATGAGTCTCATTTTCTTTTTTCTTCCTAGTAATGTTGGATTTCATCCACTGTGAATGATTCATTGTAGAGGCTCTGTGGGCTTCTAACTGAGTTTTATTTTCCACTGTGGCCTCTCTCTAAGAAAAAAGCCATAAAAGTCTGAAACTCCTCCGACGATGTCCTCTTCATCCAAATGTTGACTCCCTTCTAGATTCTGCCTGCTTTTGTTACTCTCTGGGACTTTTAGGTAGTTGTTTTTATATTTTGTCTAGAATTTATACTAAGCTGTTGAACATTCGGTTAAATAGAAGCTACGTTGCCATTACAAGAAGCAGAGCCCCATTTTTTTTACTTTTGATCTATTTGTGACTTTATATAATTCTTTTTCTTGTAGACAGCATGTAGTTGGATCTTGCTTTTTTATCCAGACTGATGACTTCTGCCTTTTTATTGGGATGTTTAGACCATATCTAGCTGAAGTAATTTTTAATATGTTTGGTTTAATTTTACCATACTGCTATTAGTCTAATACCTGTTCTCTCTATTCTTTGTTCTTTTTCCCCCCTCTTTTTTCAGCCTTCTTTTGGTAGTTGAGTATGTTTTAGTATTTCATTTTAAAATCACAATTGTTTTATCTATTTTAATTCTTTAAAAAATGGTTTCCCTAGAGTTCATAACTTATAAATAAGTTATAATGCATCTTTAATTTACCATAGTTTACTTTCAAATATTACAACACGTCATACATAGTGTAAAGAACTTACAGCAACATAATTCAATTTTTTCTTTATGTTATTTCTGCTATTGTCATACATTTTACTTCCATATATTGTAAACAGTCTATTATTTAAAATATAAAATTTAAAACCAGGGAAATTATCTTTTATATATACTCATATGATTACCATTTCTGGAACTCTCTATTCTTTTGTGTAGCTCCTATTTTCCAGCTAGTATTATTTTCCTTCAATGTGAAGAACTTCCTTTAACATTTTTTTGTAGTGTAAGTCTGCTGGCAATGAGTCTGTCATTTTTTTATTGGTCTGAAAATGTTTTATTTTGCTTTCTTTTTTGAAGAATTTTTTGATATGGAATTATAGGTTGATAATCTCTTTTTAAACCATTTTATTGAGTTATAATTGTCATTACAAAAAAACTATACACATTTAATGTATATCATTTAATGAGACAATTTCTTTCCTTTCAGCATTTAAAAGATGTTATTCCATTGTCTTTTGCCTTGCATTAATTTTAATGAGAAGTCTCCTACTTGAGTGAGTTTATCTGATACATACTCTTTTTTTTCCTTTGTTTAAAAAAGGTGACCACAATTCCATCATCACACCTAATAAGACTAATACCTCCTTAGTACATCTAATACCCAGACCATATTCAGATTTCCTCAATTGTCTCAATAATTATTTCTTCAAGTACTTGTCTTATCTAATCAGAAACCAAACCAGATCCACACATTGCCTTTAAGTAATATGTCCATAATGAACTGAACCAACCCCAAAGGAAACCAAATTAGCAATATGGAGAAAATATTTGCGAAGCTTGCTAAAATTACAAAGAAAAGGATTTAGAGATGAAAATGACAAGCAAGAAGCTAGTAATATTGGAAGACAGAGCAGAGAGAGCCTACATATGGATGGTGCACTTGGAATGGAGGCAATAAAGCTATAACAATGAAAAATAATTTTAATAAGCTAAATAAAGAACTGTATCTGCAGATGGAGAGGGTAAACTGAAAATTAATGAAAATATACCAATACTCAAGCCAGGGATTCTTAACTTGACATTCTCCATGGATGAGTTTCTGATTGTTAATGAAATTTTTAAATTAGAGCAAAAAAATGTGTGATCATATTTAATCTACCACATCTTAACACTAAAAATTTTATTGGGATATATTAAGATCAGGGGTTCTTAATCTTTTTTGTAGGCCTTATATCCTTATAAGGATTTAATTAAAATTATTCATTCTCTCCCCAGGAAACTGTACATATATTTACTATTTACCAAATGCCATATGATTTTGTTACAACAGCACCCCACTTCCAGGTATCAATTTTTCTTTTAGTTAAATATTACTGTATAAGAACTGAACAAAATTTTTTAAGATTTATATGGAAACACAAAAGACCCTGAATAGCCAAAACAATCTTGAGAAAGAAGAATGGAGCTGGAGGAATCACGCTCCCTGATCTCAGACTATACTACAAACCTACAGTAATTAAAACAGAATGGTACTGGCACAAAAACAGACACATAGATCAATGGAACGGGATAGAAAGTCCAGAAATAAACCCATGCACTTATGGTCAATTAAACTACAACAAAGGAGGCAAGAATATACAATGGAGAAAAGACAGTCTCTCCAATAAGTGGTACTGGGAAAACTGGACAGCTACATGTAAACAAATGAAATTAGAACATTCTCTAACACCATATACAAAACTAAATTCAAAATGGATTAAAGATCTAAATAGTAAGACTGGATACTATAAAACTCCTAGAG
The DNA here is from genome assembly GCF_028021215.1 of Eschrichtius robustus. Classification (NCBI taxonomy): domain Eukaryota; kingdom Metazoa; phylum Chordata; class Mammalia; order Artiodactyla; family Eschrichtiidae; genus Eschrichtius; species Eschrichtius robustus. The sequence goes on along the minus strand of NC_090824.1, from coordinate 62,282,455 downwards.
GAAAACTTAGGCAAAACACTCTTTGACATAAATCACAGCAATATTTTCTTGGATCCGTCTCCTAAAGTAATGCAAACAAAAGCAAAAAGGAACAAATGGGACCTAATTAAACTTAAAAGCTTTTGCACAGCAAAGGAAACCATAAACAAAACAAAAAGACAACCTACAGAATGGGAAAAATATTTGCAAACGATGTGACCTACCAGGGATTAATTTCCCAAAATATACAAACAGCTTATACAGCTCAATATCAAAAAACCAAACAACCCAATCAAAAAATGGGCAGAAGACCTAAATAGACATTTCTCCAAGGAAGACATCCAGATGGCCAACAGGCACATGAAAAGATGCTCAACATCGTGAATTATTAGAGAAATGCAAACCAAAACTACAAGGAGGTATCACTTCATACCAACCAGAATGGCCATCATCAAAAAGTCTAGTCTACAAATAACAAATGCTGGAGAGGAGGTGGAGAAAAAGGAACCCTCTTACCCTGTTGGTGGGAATGTAAATTGGTGCAGCCACTATGGAGACAGTACGGAGGTTACTTACAAAACTAAAAATAGAACTACCATATGACCCAGCAATCCCACTCCTGGGCATATAACCAGAAAAGACAAAAACTGTAATTCAAAAGGATACATGCACCCCAATATTCATAGCAGCACTATTTACAATAGCCAAGATATGGAAGCAAATGCCCATCAACATATGAATAAATAAAGAAGATGTGATATATATATATATATATGAATATTACTCAGCCATAAAAAAGAATGAAATAATGCCATTTGCAGCAACACGAATGGACCTAGAGATTATCATACTACATGAAGTAAAGTCAGACAGAGAAAGAAAAATATCATATGATATCATTTATATGTGGAATCTAAAAAAATGATACAAAGGAACTTATTTACAAAACAGAAGTAGACTCACAGACGTAGAAAACAAACTTATAGTTACCAAAGGGTAAAGGAGGGGGAGGGATAAATTAGGGATTTGGAATTAACACATACACACTATTATATATAAAATAGATAAACAACAAGGACCTACTGTAGATCACAGGGCACTATATTCAATACCTTGTAATAACCTATAATAGAAAAGAATCTGAAAAAAAAAAAAAAATATATATATATATATATTCCAGCTTTATTGGAATGTAAAAAAAAATACTGCTGTGTAATGAAATGCCCAAAACTTAGTGGATTAAAAAAACAGCAATTAATTATTTATCATGATTTTGTGGGTTGGCTGGGAAGTTCCTTGCTGGTTTCACATGGGCTAAGTCAGTAAGAGGGCTGGCTGGACTGAAAGGGCACAAATCATCTCACTCTTATGTCACAGTTGGTTTAGATTGTTGGCTGGGGTACCTCAGTTTTCCTCTGTGGGGCCTCTCATCCTCTATTCAGGGGTGGGCAAACTGTGACCCATGGGCTAAAGCCATTCCATAGCCTGTTTCTGTAAATACCACACTTATTGGAACACAGCCACACTCATCGTATACATGTTATCTATGGCTGCTTTCACACTACAACGACAGAATTGAATAGTTACAACAGAGGCTAAATGGCCCACAAAGCCAAAAATATTTACTAAGGGGATCTTTACAGAAATCGTTTTTGGATTTCTGTTTTAGTTCACTAATCTTTAGATCATGGGTCGCCATATGGGAGGAACCTTATCCATATCTGAACTAGATGCAGATAATGAAATATTGCATCTGATGATATAGTTCTATCAAATTTTTGGAGGTCTTAGGAGGAGATAAGTGTCTTATGCATGGGGGAGGAATGTAAATAATTATGTGGCTAGAGGGTAAATATAGCCACAAATTCTTGGAAGCATCTTCCATCAAGAAGTGTAGTCTATTTCCCTACCCCTTCAATCTGGGTGTGTCTTATAATGACCAAGAGAACATGATGGAAGTGATGTTCTGTGAGTTCTGGAGCCTAGGCCTTAAGAGGGAACCCAGCCATGAAAAGAACCCAGTCTAATCTAATGGGGGAATGAGAGGCCACATGGAGGAAAACTGAGACTCCACAACTGACAGCCAAGACCAACTGCCAGACACAGGAGTAATGTCACTGTGCATCTTTCAGTCCAGCTGACCATCCAGATGAATGCAGTTGTACAACAGTGCCACATGAAACCAGCAGAGAAACTGCCTAGCTCCCCTTATAGAATCATGACAAATAATAATTGGTTGCATCTTTAAGCTACTATATTTTGGGGTGTTTTGCTAAATATAAAGTATTTGCTAAATATAAAACATAAGCAAAAATTCTAGAAGTATCTAGATAGAAGAATTAAGTTGTCTTTAAAGAAATAAAAATCATGTTATTCCCAGATATAAAATATCAGAGTGACAGCTCCACAATTTAGTGGAAAATAGTAAATGTTAAAATATAAAATGTAAAAAATTTTAAGAATGTATCTTAGAATCAATGAAATACAGCAAGTCTGTGGAAAGCAGGATCCACTCAGCTCTGAGAATATAAGAAGTAAATGTTTAAGGACTTTCTCTCTGAGGTCTTGTAATTTGAATATCAGGATATTCTTGTTGTCTAAGAGAAACATACATGCCCTTGTTAACTTAGGGACATATAAGATAAAAAATAAAAATGTATTCTTTAAGGATGATGAACAGCTTCAAAGCAGTATTGTGCATGCTGGCAAGATTTGAAGTTAAAGAAAATAAAAAAGGAAGTTTCATTGTGAATATATTCTTCCTACATGCTCTATACAGTATATAATATTCTAAAAGCTAGTGATACTTTTAAAAGATGGCAACGAAATCTAACAGTTCTAATGGTTTTAATATTTTGCTTTTCTTTTTTGGACATTTAAGAATGTTTCTGTTTTCATTTTTTAAATGCCTCCAACACATCAAACAGATTATAAGTGATAAAGTAATAGTTAATATCAAGATTAATAAAGTTAAGAAAACTTGTTTTAGTCAATATGAAAGGTTTATTTGTACACCCACTGAGTTTTTCTTAAAGGAACATTGTATTAGAGACATATAATAAAAGCTTAAGGGCTTCCCTGGTGGCGCAGTGGTTGAGAGTCTGCCTGCTAATGCAGGGGACACGGGTTCGCGCCCTGGTCTGGGAAGATCCCACATGCCGCGGAGCAACTAGACCCGTGAGCCACAACTGCTGAGCCTGCGCGTCTGGAGCCTGTGCTCCGCAACAAGAGAGGCCACGATGGTGAGAGGCCCGCGCACCGCGATGAAGAGTGGCCCCTGCTTGCCGCAACTAGAGAAAGCCCTAGCACAGAAACGAAGACCCAACATAGCAATCAATCAATAAAAATAAATCTTAAAATAAATAAATAAATAAATAAATAAATAAATAAAAGCTTAATTAACCTGATGGTTTTGAGATAAACAATTAATTTTATTATCTTCCTACTTTAATAGTATTTTATTAAGGTAATTCTTGACAGTTTATTTTTAGACAGTCTCAAACACGGTGCCATATTTTTGTTTTGAGAAATTTTGTATCATACTGGTACATAGCTCTGTGAGAACATTCCTTGTTTGAACCAGAAATATAGCCCATCAGTTATTAATAGCCTGCAAAAGTATCAAAAACTGAAAACATTATACAAAACCATAAAGGCATTGTATCAGTCAAAATAGATTATGCAGTGGTAACTAGCAACCCCCATATCTCAGGGGCTTAAAACAGCATGCCCCCCATGATCAGCAGGGGGCTCTGCTCATTGTAGTCTCTCAGGGATCCAGGCTATGAGCAGGCATGTCCCTGACATAGCCCATCTCCATGCCAGAGGACAATTAAGTACTGGGCTGAGAAGTATCACAATTCATTTCAGCTCACATTTCACAGGCCAGAACTAGACACATGACCACACCAAACCAGAAAGGGGCCAGGATGGACATTCCTAACATATTTCAAGAAGTGTGGAAATATTTGATGAACAGCATTAACGACTACAACAGACATTCTTTCCTGTAGGCTTGGGATAGAACTTCAACTGAAACACAGCTCTTATTTCATTCAGTCCCAGTTCTACTCCATCAGGGGCAGATGAATAGTAGAGACTGCGGAACCCCAACAGAGTTGCCTGGAAGACTGTAGCAAAAAGCAATTCAGATCTGTACATGGCAGACAAAACATTCAGTCACAAAGCTTACTCATCACTTTGACTCCTACTTTTCTCCTGGAATAAAAATGAGGATAAAACTTAAGGCTATAGAGGATGAGCTTTAAAGACTTTGGCCTGGATGTTAATTCACCAGATTGATTAACCAGAGACCTAGCTTTTCGATGGTAAGCAGACTCTGAAAGCTTAACACAATGAATGCATAAGACAAAGCAATGAGAGTTTCCTGGTGGTTCACTGTTTTATTTCATTGCCCTTATCCTTCTCACTTCCTTAAATTTTTTATCCTTTGCTTCTGCCATCCTGCCTCCCCAGACTCCAGAGAATTTCTCCCTCTCCCAGATATACCAGCTAAAACTCTCATTCGTGAAGCCAGAAGGAAAGTAGGTTACAGGGGATGAGGGTGGTCTGTAGAGAGAGGCACCATGACTGCTTACATGGGAGGGCAGTCAGGGCCAATAAAAGACTCCAGGTCCACTATCTGCCTGTATAGCACTTTTGTACAAATTGGAAAAAGACACTTACTTCCTCCTTCTTCCAGAATAGATGTAGCTTCATATTCAAGGTATAGAAAATTCTTGTGACTCTGCAATGGGAAAGAAAGGGTTAATAAGTCTATGAGTCAACTCTCTGTGTTCAAATAAGGTGGAATACAGTTAAGCACAGAGTTGTCTGAGTTCATTCTCAGTGGATTACTTAATCACTTTGAGCCTCAGTTTCCGTATGTGTAAAACGGGAATAATAATATCTTGGTTTGGAAAGCTGCTGTGATGATAAAATGAGATAATATGTGTGAAACTTCTTATCTTCATATCCTTCAGGCACCATGGTAAGAATTCAATAAAATGTTAGTTTTTCCTTTCTTCCTTTCCCAGAGGAGAAGCCTTAATGCTAATGCTGCAGCAGCTGGGCCCATTGTCTTTAGGAATGCAAGAGATCCTTAAGAGGGAGGAGACACCACTTAAATGACCTCCAAACCCATTCCTCCAGGCACTCTAAACCCGTTAAAGTGGTTGTTTTTCAGGGTCATCCTTGTGGGAACCATGACTCAACAAAATGTATCCAGTTGGTTTGCTATTGCCTGAAATATCTTTAACAAGAGATATTTGTTTTATGAATAGCAGGGTGAAGGTAGAAAGATGTAGAGATAGAACTACTCAATATTGGAAACAATGCCAGACTAGTCTAATGACCTTGAGCAAGTCACTTATTCTTTTCTTTTATGTAGAGTAAAAGCCACTCTTTTTGGCACACAGTTCTACAAGTTTTGACAAAGTATGTATAGTCATGTAACCACCACTACAACCAAGATGTGGTACAGTTTTGTTGTCTCAAAGACTCCCTTGTGCTGCTCTTTTGCAGTCAACCCTTGTCACCCCTGGCCTCTGGCAACAAAGGATCTGTTTTCTGTCCCTATAACTTTACCTTTTCCAGAATTCCATATAAGTGGAATCATATAATATATAGCCTTTTGAGTGTGGCTTCATTTACTTAGCATAGTGTGTTTGAAATTTATCAATTTTGTTGCATGTATCAATAGTTCCTTCTATTGTTGAGGAGCAGTCCATTGTATGGATGTATCATGATTTGTTTATTCATTCACCAGTTGAAGAGCATGTTGTTCCACGTCTGGGGGCTTTTGTTTTTGTTTTTGCAATTAGGAATAAAGCTACTAAATGCATGCAAATAGATTTTTTTGTGTATGAACATGTGTTTATTTCTCTTAGGTAAATCTCTAGGTGTGGGATTGCATGCTGAATCATATGATAGGTTTATGTTTAACCCCATAAGAAATTGCCAAGTTGTTTTCCAGAACGCCTGTACCATCTTGGATTCCCACCATCAGCATGTGAGAGTTCCATTTGCTCTGTAACCTTGCCAGCAACTCTTCAAACCTCAGTTTCTAATCTTTGCAATGGGAAGAATAAATAAAAGAATATAGTGACAATAAAAGTGAAGAGTAGTGGGACTTCCCTGGTGGCACAGCGGTTAAGAATCCACCTGCCGATGCAGGGGACAAGGGTTCGAGCCCTAGTCCAGGAAGATTCCACATGCCACAGAGCAACTAGGCCTGTGCCCCACAACTACTGAGCTTGCGCTCTAGAGCCTGCGAGCCACAACTACTGAGCCCGTGTGTCACTACTGAAGCCCGCGTGCCTACAGCCTGTGATCTGCAACAAGAGAAGCCACCACAGTGAGAAGCCCTCACACCACAACAAACAGTAGCCCCTGCTCGCCACAACTAGAGAAAGCCCACGTGCAGCAATGAAGACCCAACGCAGCCAAAAATAAATAAATAAAATAAATAAATTTATTTTAAAAAGGTGAAGAGTAGTGGTAAAATGTTTTGAAACTTATAAAAGCACTATATATGTGGAATCTAGAAAAATGGTACAGATGAACTGGTTTGCAAGGCAGAAATAGAGACACAGATGTAGAGAACAAACGTATGGACACCAAAGGGAGAAGGGGGGCGAGTGTGGGATGAATTGAGAGATTGGGATTGACATATATACAGTAATATTTATAAAATAGATAACTAATAAGAACCTGCTGTATAACACAGAGAACTCTACTTCGCTGTACAGTAGAAACTAACACAACGTTGTAAAACAACTATACCCCAATCAAAAAATAAAGCACTATACAAATATGTATAGATGTATGGTGATATTTTTAAGGTAAGTAATTGGATGAATATATACATATATGAATCAATTCCTACATAATTTTTTAATTTTAATAATTACAATCCAAAAAAAGGTTAAAAGTAGTCAGTAGAAGATAAAAATCATCTATAATTCCATCACTCAAATTCAATTATTGATAGCACCTGAGAGTAAATTTTTTAGTCTTTTATTCTTATAAATATTTTTACTTGATAGTAACTATAATTGACAAAGAATTTTATACCTTTATCTTTCCAATTTACATTAAATCATAAGCATTTCACAATGTTATTTCATGATATTAAAAACAATGACTGGGACTTCCCTGGTGGCACAGTGGTTAAGAATCTGCCTGTCAATGCAGGGGACACGGGTTCGAGTCCTGGTCCAGGAAGATCCCACATGCCGTGGAGCAACTAAGCCCGTGCGCCACAACTACTGAGCCTGTGCTCTAGAGCCCACGCGCCACAACTACTGAACCCCTTGCACCTAGAGCCCGTGCTCCGCAACAAGAGAAGCCGCCGCAATGAGAAGCCCTCACACAACAATGAAGAGTAGCCCCCGCTCGCCACAACTAGAGAAAGCCTGAGCGCAGCAACGAAGACCCGACGCAGCAAGAAATTAATTAATTAAAAAAATAAAAAATAAAAGCAATGACTGTATAATATTCTGTAAAGTAAATAAACCTCTATTTAACCACTCCTTTCTGGATATTATTTTCCCATTCCCCTCAATTTTTTACTATTATAAAAAGTGTTGTAATAATCACATCCATGCCTACAGATTTTGGGTTTTGTTTTTTATAATTTTTTTCCTTAGGATAGATTCTTAGAGGCAGGATTACTGGCTTTAAAGGATTTTTAATATTTTAGTGGATTCTAATGCATATTTATAGATTGCTTTCCAAAACGTATCAATTTACGTTTGCTCCCAATAAAGCATATTTCATCATACCTTGGCAATTGCTGGATGTTATAATTTTAAAACTTTAATAATATAAACAATTTAAATGATAGTTTTTTATTTTAATTTGTGTTTCTTTGATTATTAGTGAGGTTGGATATTGTGGTAGGCAGCCTGTAAGGTGGTCCCCAATGATCTCCACCTTCTGATAGTACTCATTCCCTTGTATAAGCTCCTCCTCACGAGAGTTGGCTGGACTTACTGACTTACTTAGTCTAATGAGAGAATATGGCAGATATGATGCGGTAGATATCTACCATAGAACAGGCTTCTTTCAGTTCAGGAAAATTAGAATCAGCCCTTTTGTAACAAAAAATATATAAATTAAAATTTTTACCAAATTTTCTTAGATAAAACTGTAAGTTTTTTAAAAGTCTGACTGCAGGGACTTCCCTGGTGGGAGAGTGGTTGAGAATCCGCCTGCCAATGCAGGGGACATGGGTTCGAGCCCTGGTCCGGGAAGATCCCACATGTCATGGAGCAACTAAGCCTGCGAGCCACAACTACTGAGCCCAAGAGCCACAACTACTGAAGCCTGAGCGCCTAGAGCCTGTGCTCTGCAACGAAGAGTGGCCCCCCGCTCAAGACCCAAAGCAGCCAAATAAATAAATAAATAAAAAGAAAATTAAAAACAAAAAAGTCTGACTGCAGAAGCTGCCTACCTTTGGTGGATTGCTCCCTTGACAAGCTGGAGAATTATTTGCTTGTGTTCTAAGTAAAAATTTAAAATAGACTGACTAACTCATAATTCAAATTATTGGAGGCCTGGTTTTAGCCATGGAAGCCTGACTACACGGTATTCATCAGACCACGAAGTTTGGTTCAGGTTCAAGGATGGGCAAGAACAGTAACTTAGACTTGGTTCAGGTTTGCTTCTACTTTAATTTACTCCTAAAGCAGTCGATAAGCATACGAAGTTTACACACGTGATAGAGACGCAAGTAGATAGATGTGACTTCCCACTGTCCCCCTCACATCTTGGTGGGGGGACGCTAAAGCGTAATGCCTCTTGTCAGCCTGCCCCCCACCCCCGCTGGAGAAACGAGGACCTTTACACCTCCAGCCACACCAGCACACTGTTTTCCACCACATAGAGTGATAGCTCAGCTACATCCTCCGTGCCTAATGTCTAGGTTCCAGGCCTTGAAGTTCTTTTTACGAGGACACTGGGAGAAATCCCCTTATTAATCCTTGTTCTTCTGTCCATCAAGTCTGTTGGGCAAATCTAGCCCTAGGCTACCCCATTCACCCTGTCCCACCCTGTCTGTCTCCCCCAGCTGACAGTGAGCAGCTTAAAGTGACCACAGATCAAGTCTTTTTCTGGACTCTCTTGGGATACTTGTACCTATTTAATGTATATGAGAGTGCTTTTTAATTAAAAAAAAAAATTCAGCAAGCACGTAGTGCTGTTGTTGTTGTTATACACAGTTATTTTAATTTATCCTACTTCTGATACCGATTTGGATAAATCTCTTCTTTGTACCTCAGCCTCTTCTGAAGGACTGGGAAAATCCGACTAGATTTTAATATTATGTGTAATTCTTAATCATTTGGAAAATAAATTGAAACCAGTCTATGAACATTACTTGTTTTGAATTTCCTGTACATGAAGGTTTATTGCAGTCGTTTCCTTTATAATCCAGTCCAATGGCACAGATTTTAATGGCCTCATCACATCCTAGATTCAGCAGAGTTAAATGTTACTGAGTTTATTTTTGCAGCCAAAAACCCTGTTAGTTTGAATGACAGCCTTTCCTCAAATCATATCCCTAAGTTCAGAAGCTCATTTCATTCACTGATCTTTTTATTTTTCTGTAACATTATTTAAATTTAACAAATTGCTGCATGTGATTTATTTTGAATTTAATTACAGAGCCAAACTGCCACATATAATTATGGATATAAGTAGCAGTCAATTCTTTACCCTGATGGCTTGAGAAAGGCTGAAAAGTGTAGCATAGTCTTTCTACATAATCTCCTATGAGGCTTCTCTCCCTGCCATTGAATCAGTGCTGACAAATAAAGTATCAGAATAGCAACTAATAAGAGGTCATGCTTTTGTGCTGAGCCCACCCCTCACTCCTCATTCATGATGATGCTAATGGGATGCTATTTAACACAGCTCAGGAAAATTCATAAAATCAGACTGCTTGGGAAGAACCTTTGATCCAACATGGACACATCGCAGCACTCCAGGGGTTAGTTTAAACTAAGTTGTAATATGACACACTTCCCTTTGTTATGGGTTAAACCTCTAATGTGCATTTTTATACTTTGGGGAAGAGACTCAGCAATTTGGAACAGAACAGGCAAATATGAAGAAAACAACTACCTCATTGATGATAAAACCAGTCTCAATTCTATACCATACAACTAGTGGCTTCCAAAATGGACAAGTAATTTTCTGGGGTTCTTTACTCCATGAAAGGTCTGATATCTTCTTAACATTAAGTATACGGAGATTTAGTTTATAGCTCTGAGACCTTGGGCAGGTTATTTAACTTCTCTGAGTCTCAGTTTCTCTTTTTGTATTTTAGAAATAGGATTATTGTGTGGATTAATTGAATGTGTGTAAAGCATTTAGCACAGTGCCTGGTGCTTAGTGATGGCCAATAACGGCAGTTGTTTATTATTAATTTACATTTAGCTTTTCTCTACTGCTTCTGCTTCACTTCAGATCCTGCAGCCAGAAAAATAATATATGTTTAGGGATTGCTTATGTAGCCAAAATTTTGATATTGGCAGCAACTTTGTCCCAGTGGCTGTGAACCCTGGGGGACTCTGGCTCTGCTGACCCTAGTACTCCCACTCAGCAGCTGTCCGAGTTCAGGCTGCTATAACCAATACACCATAGGCTAGGTGGCTTAAACAACAAGTATTCATTTCTCAGCCTCAGTTCTGGAGGCTGCAGTGTCCAACATCAAAGTGCTGACAGATCTGGTGTCCAGTGAGGTCTGCTTCCTGGTCTGCAGATAGCCATCTTAGCATCATATCCTCACATGGCAGAGAGAGAGGAAGCAAGCTCTCTTGTGACTCATCTTATAAGGGCACTAATCCCATTCATGAATGCTCCACCCTCATGACCTAATTACCTCCCAAAGGCCCCACCTCCTAGTACTATCACGTTAGGGATTAGGGTTCAACATATGAATTTAGGGAGGACACATTCAGTCCACAACAGCAGCCCTATTTTGGGACAGCTCCTTCTCTAACCCTGCCTGGGTATTTTTCATAAAACAAGTAAACTTTCATAAGAGCTTAAATAAACATTTCATACATATAGGCATATTTAAAATTTATTAGGCAAATTTGCCAATTTAAAGAAACTAGGGAAGATCTCATAAAACAAATCAAAATTTTATACTTTAATAATTGTCTCTGCTCAGATTTTTTATGTATTTACTGCATTTCTTTTAAAAGAAAATTTGAGATGTTCTTGGTTCTAAAGTAACAGGATATGTTTTAGAAGCCTACTCTAGAATGAATAAAAATAGAAAGTGAGTAATAAAAAATTAAAATTAAAATTAAAAAAAATAGAAAGTGACAAAAAGAGATGTGAAAAAGACAGGAAACTGGAATTAGATGTATATGTTCAACAGAGGATCATATCCATTGATTTTATTTTGTAAAACCACTTGAGATATAATTTTCATACCATAAATTTCTCATTGTAAATTATAACTCAATAATTTTAGAATATTTACAGAGTTGTACAGCCATCACAACAATGCAATTTAGAACATTTTCATCAGCTCAGAAAGAAACCTCCTGCCCATTAGTAGTAACACCCCGTTCCTCATCCTCATCAATCATTAATCTACTTTCTGTCCCTATAGACTTGTCTATTCTGGACATTTCATATGAATCAAACCATACAATATGTGATTGTTTGTATCTAGCTTATTTCACTTATCATAATGTTTTTGACCCTTGCCTATGTTGGAACATGTATCATTGAGTTTTTAAAAGAACAGTTTATAATTTTATTTCATTTTCAGGTGAAACTTCTGATTTTAGTCTCTGCTGAGAAATGTAAGACACAAGATACAGTTACTTATAAAAGAATAACTTATAAAATCTGCACACTAGTGCATTTCAATCAAGCCCTAGTGACTTGTATAAAAAGGAGAAATAGTTTCAAACAGACAGTAGAATTGACCATTAAAGGGTAAATAGGGTTGTTTGGCACTAACATTAGTTGAGAAAAAATACCCTGGAGAGAGGAATCAGAAAAGGTAGAGGACAGAGAATCTTTCATTGGACAGTTAAAACAGACCTTAGGGAAACAAAGTCCTCCTTGTGGGTGCTACATAGTGAAATCAATGCTGAGAGTTTCCAAGGACTCTTGAAAGAAATATGATGAATCAACAACTAATATAAGATGTAGCTACAATCTACCCAAGGAAGAATGATGGCCAAATTTGTCAAGGGGACAACCCCATGTTCCTTTAAAAAAAATAAACTTTACCTTTTAGAGCAGTTTTAGATTCACAGCAAAATTGAGGGGAAGATCCAGAGATTTCCCATATATACTCTGCCTCTACACTTAGTGCTTAGCCTTCCCCATTATCAACATCCCCCATATGAGTGGTACATTTGTTGCAAGTGATAAACCTACACTGACACATCATTAGCACCCAGAGTCCATAGCTTATATTAGGGTTCACAGTTGGTGCCCACACATTCTATGTGTTTGAACAAATTTATTATGACATATATCTACCACTATTCTATCATACACAGTAGTTTCATTGCCTCCAAATTCATCTGTACTCTGCCTATTCATCCTTACCTCCCCCCAACATCTGGCAACCACTAATCTTTTTAGTATCTCCATAGTTTTACCTTTTCCAGAAGGTCATAGAGTTGGAACCATACAGTAGGTAGCCTTTTCATATCGGCTTCTTTCACTTTGTAATATGCACTTAAGTTTTCTCCATATCTTTTCATGGCTTGATAGCTCATTTCTTTTTAACACTGAATTTTATTCCATTGTCTGGGTATACCACAGTTTATCCACTGACCTACTGAAGGACAGACATCTTGATTGCTTCCAAGTTTTGGCAATTATGAATAAAGCTGCTATCAACATCTACATGCAGGTTTTGTGTGAACATAAGTTTTCAACTCCTTTGGGTAAACTCCAAGAAGCTTGATTGCTGAATCATACGGTAAAACGATTTAATTTTGTCATGTTTTACATTTAGTACCTTTAGTTGTGCTGTTTTCCTGCTTTTGGAATGAAGTGTCCAGCATTTTTGCACTGGGCCCTGCAAATTACGTAGCTGCCCTGCCAGGAACTCACTTAAGGGGCAAGGAACTGGGCTGGTGGCTAGGAGCCACACCTTGGTTGGAAGGGAACAAAAAGCTAAATAAAGGCCAAGCTTGGAGGTCATGATGCCTAAATGATGGATGTAGGAAGCAAAACTTGTGGGAGGTGAGCTGATGTGTGGACATGAACTTACAGGAGGGTTAATATTCCTGGGAACCCAGCATCACATGGGTGGGGAGTCCTTTCTTTACTTTGAGGGTGTATTTTATTTCACTTTACTTTTTGCAACTAAAAGATAAAAAAGTTAACAAAGGTACACAAGGATAAATTATTCCCATTTTACAGATGAGGAAACTGAAAGTCACAGTTATTAAGTATGTATTTCAAGGTCAAGGTTAGAAAGTGATAAGTTTGGTCTTAATCCAAATACTGATGCCTGATTCAGTGGTATTTCTAACTGCCTCTTAGCACCATCCATTTTGTTTGCCACTGTTAATCATGATGTGTAACATTATTAGTTCCTGATAATCTTCCACTTGCCAGGTGGTTTGTCTATGATGTCATTTGATTCTCAGGCAATTTGTTCAGATGGTTGGTTTTATACACATTTTATAAAGGAAGAAACTAGAATCAGAAAAGCTAAGTAATTTACCCAAGATCACACAACCAGTAAATCTGTCTGACTCCAAAGTGCAAACTCTTTTTACTCCACACAGCTGGGCTTCAATACTGAGCTGGCTTAAAATTTGATGATTCAAAGGGAGAAGGAATCTGTTTTAAAGTCTATGATAATGTATATGAATTTTTCAGATTTTTAAGAACAAACCTCATAATTTTTTACTTACATGAATACTATTTAATATACGTTATCAAAAATTAAGTAGATAAAAACAGTAGAGACAGAAAATGGAATTTTTTTTTTTAACTCAAGGTAAAGATTTGGCATAGATCTATCACTCAACTAGCTAGTTAGCTAGTTAGCTTCTAGCTAGTTGACAGCTAATGTGCACAGAGATGGGAAAATCAATGAACAAATATACTAAACTTGGTTATTGATCAGATAATTATCATTTGTTTTATATCTTCGCCTGTCACATATCCCTGTCAGTTAAGATGGCAATTTCATGCATATACTTTACTGATTTTTCTCTACAGGGACCCAGGCTCAATATTTCACACAGTGCTGCCTATAATTAAAAGTATTAGAAATTCCTCAAGATGATAATGCTTCTTCACATTAAAGGCCTCTTCAAAGTTATGGCTCAATAATTTCACCTTTTTTTTACTATTACTGCTATAGTTTGTCATAGCTTATAAAAGAGAAGATCTTTTGTAGGACGACCAACTGTCCAGTTGCCCAGGACTAAGGGTTTCCCTGACATTCAGGACTTCCCAGTGCTAAAATCAGACAGGAGGAAATTTTAAAACAGTAAAGCGTTGCATAATTGAATATTGAATTTTTAAAATCTGGGTCTCTAAACTCATTTTTGTCCCCAATTATCCATGTTATTTAGAATAAGATAATTTAACATTTCACCTAAAAAGTGAGAATATTAGTGTCTATCTTTTATATCTTTTTTTATAAGATATAAATATATATTTTTTAAGAGAAAGAGAGGTTTCAACTAGCAACCTTATACCGAGGATTCTCCTAGCCCTGACCTCTCTCGATAAAATCTATACATTAAAAAGTGAAACACTGAAATTGGGGATTCCCAGTGATTATTGAGAATTAATAAAAATAACCCTAGACAAATTTGAAAAATTTTTGCAGGGTGTGTGATAAAGACCTAACTTCATTTTCTTCTACATGGGAGATGATTTTTGCTGGGACCATATATTAAACTACTCTTTTCTCACTGAATTGAAATGACACATTTATCATATGAACTTGGATCCATGGTTAACTTTCTAATGAGTTCTTTGCCTGTTCTAGCTATGCGCCATTATCATACTGTTTTCATTCAAGAAAGCAGGAGTCTTAGGATTGAAGCCAAGCAAAGATGGAATGTGGGAAGAGGTAAGAATGGCCAGAAAAAGGAAAGGGAGCCCTCAATTCCCTGCAGAGTGAACAGATAAGGACTGTGGTTTGGGTAATTACGGCTTTTGATGGCTAAAGACAAAAACAAGCAGTATAAGGGCAGTGGGATCAGAAAGGAACCAAATATATCAGGAAACTCCATTTTAGGGAGCACGATTTAAGAGAGGTTAAAAAGGTCAGCAACTCTCCTTTTTAATCTAATATAAGGATGCCAGGTTACCTAAACTTTATGGAGGCAGCTGTGTGTGGTTGTGTGTCAGCAAAGGGGCGGAGGGAGAATCAGCATTTCTCTCCTAGTCAAGAAAAGACTTGTCTTGACTTTAGTGCAGATTTCGGCCAAGCTGTATCATCTCTTAATTGATATAATACAACTTGAGACCATCATCCTTCCTGAAGAATGCCTCCTGGCCTGCCTAGGGACCTAGGATATTCCATTACTCATGTCAGACAACAAAAGTGTAGTGTTTTAAACCACTTTCACCGTCCTGTCAGTGTCCTGCTAAATAACATAACACTTGATATCGGTGAACTGTGAACATCAATCACTATAATAATTAGCCCCTGAATTCTACATTATTCCATCCTGTAACACCTAGAGAATCTTCATGTTACTTTAAGTGGTCGTGTTAGCATCAAAATATGTGTAGAATCCTGAAATAGCTACACCTTAGGGAAAAAAAGAAAAAGCACCCACCTTACTAATAAGTTGTGCTCTGTGTCCTGCAGATAACAGTCCCGTCCACCAGGGGTCTCTAGCTCACTGACATTATCTGAATCTAACTCTTCTTTGGGATGTACAATACTACAATACTAAACCCGTGCTGTCCAATACTATAGCCAAGAATAAATAATGAATAAATAAAATATAAAATTTAAAATTCAGCTCCTCAGTTGCACTAACAACATTTTTAGTGCTCAATATCCACACGTGGCTAGTGATTTCCATATGGGACAATACAGATAGCTAACACTGCAGAAAGTTCTAGTGGACATTACTGTACGAAATCCTGTACGTGTAATTCATCAATGTAGAAATAAAAGTTCAGGATCACACTGTTAAAAGGACAAAGAGGCAGCACCTCTCCTGACCGCCCCAACTAAGTCTTCGGTATGGTGTTTGAATCGTCCCTTTATCCAAGTGGGGTCCTGGGTGGATGATGAAACCATTCTTCATGATCACATTCAACTTACTCTCCCCACACAGCCAGCATATTCTATCTCTTTAATAATTCATAGATATCACTCCATTTTTTTCTCTTATGGAGAATATCAGGGTCAGCAAATTGTAAGAAAATCCCCACCTCTGCCCTTAACAGCTGAGGAAACAGAGTTGCTGAACTTCTCTGGGCCTGCATATGCTCCTGCATAAAATGAGTGGGGCGACCAGATGTTCTCTAAGACCTAAGACACTCAAGTGCAGCAGCATTATAATGTGTAAAACTAATCTCTGGCCCATGCAAGAGATTCCAATATGCTTAGACTGTGTGAGCAGCTTCTGCCACATGTCACAGATGAGTTTTAAAGTCACAGAATGGTGTTGCTTCAGAACCGTTTTGGTAAATAACATTAGCTAAATGCTTAGACCATTGAAAGATAACTGTTACTTTTAGTACAAATTCATTTTTCCTTTTATTTAAGATGAGACTGTGACTTTAGGATAACTGTGACCTCAAGAGATAATGCTTATTCCATTCTTTATTGTGAAAGTATCACGAGTACATCGCTAGTCAGTGAGAATACAGTATTTCAAAATAATGATGTACTTTATTCCAAGGGTCTCAATGATAGACTTAATCTAATGTTGTGGTCATTAAAGAAATAATCCTTCCTAGGTGGCTCCCTGAATTATTCCTCTCTGTAAGATGCCACTCTTTTAATAGATAAAGAGATATCACTCTTTTAATAGAAACATATACACGGGCTCTATTCTTTGTTCTATACACTCACATTTTGAACAAGTGGTTTAAAAATTTTTTTATTTTAAGGAAAAACATGAGCTTCTTTTCAGGTTTAATGCTGCCACTTCTCTCAAACTCGAGATGAAAATATGTTTGTACCTGGAGTTTCTCTTGCAGGTAGCATTCATCCTTCAGTGCGTGGGCCAAACCCTCACCCATTTGTATGTAGTTCATTGCTTATCATGTCTATAATTCACAGTGGGTTGAATATGGGGAAAATCAGTGATAAAATGGAGTTTAAGGAGAGAAAATTGTGGGCAGGAGGGAGCAGTGATTAAAATGGAAATGGTGGCCAGGAGCTTCAGTTGTTTTCTCCAGGTGCTTTGTTGCCAGAAATTAAAAAAAAAAAAAACAACAAAACTTTTCTATCAAACTCCACCTGAATTCTTTCAACTACAATGATGCAAAGAAAATACACGCTAATTATGAGCAGAAACATTATCTATTAATATGTTAATGAAGCAGGTTTGCTAACGGTGAAAGACCTGAATTTTAATAAAATTTTAAGAGCTTCTTGATTACGTGTTTGTTAGTCGATATGATCATTTAAAATTATCTCTAGGTGGCTTTACATGGAATAAAACCTACATTAGAACTGTATTCTAAACAGGCCTTAATGAAGCAGGTGAGGATACCATCTGTGACATAAACACTGTCAGCCAGAAACTCACTTCAAAAGAAATGTAAACTAGTTAACAAGAAACATGTTATCATACCTGCCAGTAACAGCTTTCAATGTAGGTAATTTATTTATGCATTTACTTGCTAATTTTTTCAAACATATTTGCTTATGAAAATAATGGTCGATTGAATTAATGCGTACTGTCTTTTAATACTGGAAGGGTTACTTTTAATTTAAAAAAAAAAAAACAATTCTAGTGTCCTGTTTTGACAACATCCCATACATAGATGAAAACTGTTTTATCCACCCAAAAACAGACATTGAGGAAAAAACGGAGTCACCCAAAATCCAAAATCAAACCAGAATCAGTACAGAAACCTCACTGATGTGTCTTTATGAATAGGAGAAATTGCGTTACCTGTTATCCAAGATGATTTTGGCATCAAAATGGCTGGTAATCCCCATCTGCCTCTCCAGAATGCAGGTGAAGGTGCTTGGCATCAATCACCACTCTGCACATTGGAAGCCTGAGGACCCTGATTAGAGGTTGGGCCTGGATTACAAGCCAGGTTTTCTGAAGAAGGCGCGCCCGAGGAGGCCGCGTGCAGCCCAAGATGCAGAGCCCCAGTTCCATTAGCCGTGGCGGAGCCGCCGAGGGCGTCTGAAGGGTGTGGGCCGTGGGCACGGTTGTATCACTGGGGGGGCTGTGGTCCGGGTGGCGGAGCCGCCGGGAGCGTCTGAAGGGTGTGGGCCGCGGGCCTGGTTGTATTGCTGGGGGACTGTGGTCTGGGGGTGGGCGGGGCCTGCGTCTTCCCACTGTGTCTGAGGCAGTGATGAAGCCATCAGTGAGGCAAGGCGAAAGTTAACCCTAGAATCCTCGGAAGGGCGGCTAAGAACCGCGTCTCAAGTGCTTGAAGCGCCCTTAACGCTGCATGCGCCAAGAATGAAGGAAAGTAAAGAGAGTAGGTGGGTGGGATGAGGAAGAGCAGAGACCTCTTACTCTCCCCTTGTCCCTCTGAGACACTCTGAAGAGAGAATGCAGCGGAGAGGTTATTACAGGAAATCACTTCCGAAGAAGCAACCCCATCTTGGAAACCGGAGGTGCTTCCTCCTGAGCAGAGTTCCTTCAATAAATGTGGCGGGGATTCAAGCACATTTCTTAATTTCCCAGGGTCTGTATTGTGATGGTGTCAATGGAACATATTTCTATGGTAGTTATTGGAAATTGATAATACTCTCCTAAGTTCTTGATAGGGTTTCTAATGAGATTTTCAAGGGTCTCTTTAAAGGTTGATAAGAAACAATTCAAGAAGGCAACTGGCCATTTCCAGGGCTTCTAATTGGGCCCTGGGTGAGTTTCTTTGAGTGCATGCTGCCCTCTAGGGGTTGAAGCACTTGGCATAGAGGAGGATTTCAGAGTTTTAAGAGCCTTATTTGTTTGAGGGAATGAAGTGCTTTCCTAGAATTTTGATAAAAAATGATTCACCCTTTTCATCCAATTGTATTTAACCTCTAGAAATATTTTATTTCACAGAAAGTATCACCTATCCTAAAGGCTATTCTAAATAAAGCAGTATTAGATTCAATATAGTACTTTCTCTTTTTTCAAGAGTCGGTATTTGCCATGATGTGGGGTACGTGGGGACAAATAGGCATTTTGAAACTATAATACTCCAATTCCTGATTAGTCAGTGCAAAAGTCTCTTAGCTTTTATAGGTGGCTCCTCTCAGTAGGGCCTTCCACATGCAGCCACATTAAACTCAGACTTCAATTTTACTGAGTTGTTAATGGCCAGAAGTCAAGAAACAGCAGAACCTCTATTTGAACCCAAGTTTTCTTATTCCAAAATCAGTGCATTTCTCATTTTGCCACCAGAAAAAATACACCTGGCTATTGCTTAACTTTTAAACAACTTGTAATTTGACACTTTTCTCTTTATGCTTCTCTGATCTTGTACAATAATCATGGCTTTCGTTTTCAATGAAAGGATTTACAGATAGGTGAGTAAATATGTGACAACCATACATTTTATCATTTGGCAATACACTCATCCAAAACCTCAGTGTTGCTAACATAGCCTAGAAAGAAAACCAAATATGAAAATTAGTATTGTGGTATAGGCCAGGGGCCAGAGAGAAAGGCAGGTCCTAGAGACTTAGGGAGTGGGCCAGAAAAACTTAAAATAACAATACAAAACAAAACTAGAGGCACAGGGTAAATGATAAGAAAAATGGTATAAAATAGTTAAACAGTAGAATTCTGACCTCCTACAGCTGGGGTGCTTCATACATCACAGGAGGACCACTCAGAGAATCACAGGCCTTTCCTGGTGGGATATGCGCTCCCTCCCTGGGGGTTGCTCCCAACTGGACACTTCTCTCCCTTTCCCCTGCCTCACCACCCCTCCCACACTAAACACCACCAACAACAAAAAGGTCAGGGTAGGCTGTAAAACCGTTCTTGCTGCTACAGATTCTGTGTTAGCGGAGGGGGAGTTTGTGGAGTGGAAAGCCACAGCACAGAGAAGGGTAATTCTCAGAGTTATAAACAGCTGCAGATGGCACTTTACACACAGTATGCCCTGTATACACACACACACACACACACACACACACGAATAAATAATAGCATCACATCATAAATTTGAAAAGGACTTTACCAATTGGTTTTCTAACCCAATTACCTAAAATGCACAAATCCTCATCTGAGCTTCCCTGCTAATCCTCTAAGTTTTAGCAGGTCCTTTTAAATTACATTCATTTAAATCTGCCTTTATCTTGAAATCCACTAGTCCTAGCTCTGGTGGTGCTGGTGGAATTCATAGCAAATATTTACTATTTTTGGAAAGATGTCAGTTACATCTTTCCAAAGTTCTGGCTCAATATACATAATAGCAAGGAAGAACCCCACCCCAGTCCCACTCTTGGTGACCACACCCTGCCCCATTCCCACCATCTATTCCTAATATATTGTACAGAGTGCATACATACCAGCGTGGTTGCTTTTCTAATGATGGTGTTGATGTTATCAGTGAATTTCACTCTTTTTTCATAACTTCTGAAAATGACTCCTTGAAGTGGAAAAAATCAACGCTGACAAGGCTCTAAACAAAAGAAATCAAACTGTGTACGGTCCTCTTCTTTCACAAAAGGAACTACTACAGAGGGAGGGGAAAAAATCTGTTAATTAATGCTTGAAGTTGCCTTAGAAAGCAGTCTGGCATAACCTTTTCTTTTTTAAAAGGAGCTTCTTTTAAACAAACTAGGTATAAATTGATCTGCTAGTGTGTGTGTGTGTGTGTGTGTGTGTGTGTGTGTGTGTGTATGTAGAGAAAGAGAGAGACTCAATTGCTCACTTTCCCTGCTGTCTAACTTAATGCTTCCTGCTACAATTGCAGCCAGCTCCTGTGGTCCAGACCTCAATCAAATGGACCACAGCTACTCAACACCTCCCCACCCCACCCTCCTCCTCATCTCTTTTTCCTTTGTAGGCATTTGAGTAACTTCTTTTTCTATAGAAAGATTTCTTTAGCCTTTGGGGATTTCTTTCTCAAATCTTTCATGAGCTTAATTATCTTTCTCTGGAAAATGTGGCTTAAGTTACAGGTTCAGAAAAATGGAGATGTAATATTCATCACCTCTCTCTAATGCTGAAATTAAAGAGGACTATCACTAAGTTTAACATTTTTATTGTTTCTTAACAATAGTGGGTTGCTTACGACTCACCTTCTTCTGTCAAGTATGGTCACCCCTGTCCTCATTTTAAACCAGCTTAAGATCACAGCACTCACTGTTACTGATGGATGGATTAACTTGTTTGGGCAAAAAGAACTAAATGACCCAGAGTGAACTTACTGAGAAGAAATTTCCCAAGAAAATGCTGTACTTCCTCTTCCCTCTTCCCCTGGAGACCAGTTTGGTTCCAATTCAGGGTAAGGAATGAAGGTTTCCGATCTCCCCAACCAGTCATCTCAGCAGAAAAAGTGTTAGAAGCCTGGGGCACTTCTCAAACCAATGTCTCAGCTCAGACCCCTCAACTGAGGAGGAGCTCAATACTTAGAGCTCCTCCTTGCCCCACCCAGGCCTGGTCCTAGAGTGCTGCTGATTCATTCATCCATATACATTTACATGGATTTTCTGAAAGACTATCATGTACCAAGCACCATACTAAGTGCTGGTACTACAGAGGTGAACACAATTTATATGGTCCCCGTCTTCATGCCAAGTGAAGAAGTAAGTAGGCAGTTATAGAAGTGTGGTCAGGGCTGTGATGGGGAAGTAGAGAGTGCCATGTGAAGACGGAGCAGGTCCCTGAAGCTGACCTATATTGGAGGACAGACAGGAAAAACCTCTCTGAGGAGGATATGCTTGAATCAAAGTTGGAAGGGTCCTCCGATGACAGAACAAGAAGGAATAAGTGTGAAGAACAAGAAAGAAGAGCTTGATGTCTTTAAAGAACTGGATGAATTAAGTATAATTGCCTATACTGTGTGTGGGGTGAGGTGAGGTGGGAGGATTTGGTGAGCGAGTATAGGGCATTAGAAGGCTGGAGTGGTTCACAGCAAGAAGTGAGACTTAATAACAGCTTATATCCCATGTTAAGAAGTTCAGGCTTGATTCCACAAGTAGTGCGTAGCCACTGCAGGGTGTTAAGCAGATGAGCAAACATGATCACACATGCAGCACATAAACATCCCTGTGAATACAGTGTGGAGAAAAAAATGTAAAGCAAGATGCAAGGAGGAGACTGCAGGAACTCAGGTGAGAGAAGACGGTGGTCCATACATTGCAATGGCTCTGCTGCCTGGCCCCTGGACCCAGGACTGGATCAGAGTCTCCGTGAATCACTATATCTCCCCTTTCTCTTTCCCTGATGAAGAAAAATCACTGTGAGGCGGGTTGGTTTGTTATTGTTGTGTATTAATAACGTTAATATTAATAACCTTTGTATTTTATGATGCTTTGATATCTTGGGGCCTTGTGGACAGAGGAAGGACAGTCCCTCCCAGGGTTAGTGAATTCCTAGAGATAGCAAGCAACTTGCCTATGAGCATGCTTTCCATATGCAAACTAACCAATCCAGTGCCCATACTCCAAGCCACCTTCCCTATCTGACTTTTACACTCTAGGAGGCAATATTCCTCTGCTCTAATCACCCCACAGCCAGGTATGGATGACTAGGGACCACCCCTATAGCCCAGAGCCCACTGAAATTATTCAAACTATGCAGCCCTATGATCAGCTGCCTACCCTGCCTTGCTCATTTCTTCCCACAAAAAAAAAAAGTAAAAAATAAAGGCCTTTTCTCATGCTTTCCCCTCACTCCTTCTGCCTCCTGACTAACCCTGGTGCTTCCCCATGTGGCCCTGTGTGGTGTGGCATGCCCCGCCTCCTTGGAAACAGTAATTAACAAACTATATTTTCAATAGCAATTGTCTCCTGTTCTGTTGTCCTCACCAAACCTGAATAAAAACAAAATCCCAGGTACATTTTAAAACAAGTTGCATTTCACCTAGGTGAGCCCATTGCTAAGAAAGTCTTAAGAATCTATGACTAATTTTCTTTAGACCTAAAGTGCTATACTTAGTTTTACTTAGTGTTCTTACATGTCACCCTACTTATGTCATCTACAGTAGTTTTGTAAGTTCTGGAGGAGAGTTAACAGTCTTTTGTGAATCTTAAATACAAGTAATATTAGATGTAGCAACCTGGAAATCATTGGAAGCCTTAATGCAAAGAGTTTCAGCAGAATGGTGCAGCAAAAGCTTATTAGATTAAGTTTACAGGAGACTGGAGGATTTCTCCTTTGGCCATGAAGAATTAGCGGCAATAGGAATTACCTTTCAACTGTAAACAACTATAAATTTGATAAAATAGATGAAACAATAGTTTTCAGACATTGGACAGTAGGCAGCATAGGACTGTGTTCACTGAGAGAAGGGAAACAAATGAGATGAGCTTCAGGATTTCCTAGCTTACCGTTTAGAGCCAGTGTCCAGCCACACTGCAGGGGAGGGGAGCCCAAAGAACCTAACACTCCTACTGAGTTGAAGAGAATAAAATCAAAGCTTGAGGATACCAAGATGGCTAGAATTTATAAGGCAAAGTACTGAAAAGAAGAGTGCTTCACAGAGAAAAAGCTCTGAAGATCATTAGAGGAGTCCTCTTGAGTCTTTGGCTGAGTACTGATTTGCACATAAATGAGAGAAAATTCCCCAAGGCTGGGAAGAGTAGCCAGAACAATTCCCAGAGATCACACAATGCTAGAAGGAGTTCTTGTCCTGAACCAAAATGGAGAGATCCCATAACACATTGGTTAGAGTTCTCAGAAGGATCATGCCTTAGTGATGGAACTAAATTAGTTCCCTCCACCAAAAAAAGGCTGTTCTGGACTCAACCTAACAAAGCTTAAAATCAAGCCTCAAAAGGATCAAAACGATCCACAAATACCTTAACCGGATGGCAGGAAAAAAATCAATAATCTTTAAAGGAATACAACAAAATCCAGTAGCAAATAAAACAAATTCACAATTCTGAATCCAATTAAAAATTACCAGGACTTCAAAGAAGCAAATAAATATGACCCATAAGCAGAATAAAAAGCAATTAATAGGGATGGAACCAAAAATGACAGAGATCATGGAATTCATAAACAAGGATTATAAATCTTACAAATATGCTCAAGGATTTCAAGAGAAATATAAACTTGATGAGGAAAGAAGGAAGATATATATATGTTTTAAAGACCCAAATAAAACTTCTAGAGATTAAAAAATATAATACTAGGAAAGATAAGTGAATTTGAAGACACTGCAAAAGAAACAAACCAACATGAAGCACAGAGAGAAAAAAAAAAAGGATATTGGAAAAAAGAGAAACACAATCTTAATGAGCTGTGGGACTAATCAAAGGATCTAATATATCTGTAACTGAAGTCCCAGGAGAGGAGACTTAGGGAAGAGAAGGGGACATAAAATATAATTGAAGAAATAAGAACCAAAAAAATCCAAATTTGTTGAAAATTATAAACCCATATAACCAAAAAAGATCAAGAAACCCCAAAAGAATAAACATATTTAAACCACTGTAGGCACATCATAATCAAATTGTTGAAATCCAGTAATAAGGAGAAAAATATTTAAAGCAGCCAAGGGAAAGAGACATTACATAAAGAGGAATAAAGATAAAGAATGACAGCAGACTTAATATCAGAAACCACACAGGCCAGAAGACAACATAACAACATCTTTAAAGTGCTGAAAGAAAAAAACCTTGAACCCAGAACCCTAGATCCAGTGAAAATATCTTCCAAACAAAAAGGTGATCTATAAGTTCAAAGTAATCCCAAACAAAATCCTAGCAGGCTTTTAAAAAAAAATACAGGTTGATAAGCTGATTCTAAAATGTACTTGAAAATGCAAATTACCTAGAATAGCCAAAACAATTTTGAGCAAACAAAAACAAAAGCAAAGTTTTAGGATTCACACTACCAGACTTCATGACTTACTATAAAACTACAGTAATCAAAAGAGTGTGGTATTGATCTAAGTATAGATATAAATCAATTGATGTTTAACAAAGGTATCAAAGTAATTCAAAAGGAAAGGATAGTCTTTAACAATGGTGCTGGGACCATTCATCTATGTAACAGTTGGGAATACAGAGTATAAGGAAACATACTGATAAAGCAACTAAACATCTAGATGGAAAAAAATGAACCTTGACGCTTACCTCTCAACAAAAACTAACTTTAAATGAATCACAGACTTAAACTTAAGGCTAAAAGTATGAAGCTTCTAGAAGAAAAGCTTCTAGAAAAAAAATCTTCATGACCTTGGGTTAATAAAGATTTCTTAGAGCAAATAAGCTTGAATCAAAAAAAAGAATCAATAGATTGGACTTCATCAAGTCTAAACTTTCATTCTTCAAAAAATATCATTAAAAAATAAAAGTGCAAGTCACTGACCGAAAGAAAACATTTGCAAAACCCACATCTGATAGAATAGAGACCTCTGTCCAGAATACATAAAGAACTCTTATAACACAACAAAAAGACAAACAACCTGGTTTATTTTTTTAAGTGGGTAAAGAATTTGAAGAGGCACTTCCCCAAAGAAGATATTTATGATGGCAAATAAGCACATGAAAAGATGTTCAACACCACGAGTCCTTAAGTGAATGCAAATAAAAGCATCATGAGATACCTCCACAACTCACTAGAATGACTAAAATGTAAAAAGACTGACAAACCTGGTGCTGTTGAACATGTGGAAAATTAGAACCCTCATTCTAGTTGTTACTGAGAATGCAAAGTGCTACAGCCCATTTGGAAAATAGTTTGGCAGTTTCTTTTACGGTTCAATATATACTTTTATATGACTCAACAATTGAATTTGTAAGTATTTTCCCAAGGGAAATGAAGACTTGTAAATGTAAAATCAAAGACTTGTTCCTGAACTACAAGGTCCTACTGTGTAGCACAGGGAACTATAGTCAATATCCTGTGATAAACCATAATGGAAAAGAATATGAAAGAGAATACATATGTGTATAACTGAATCACTTCGCTGTACAGCAGAAATTAACATAACATTGTAAATCAACTATACTTCAATAAAATATATAAAAAAAGAAGCCATTTTAAAAATGAATAGAGCCTTAAAAGGACTTGTTGATGAATGGTCATAACAGTTTTATTCATAATAGTAAAAACTTGGTAGCAAATCATATGCCCATCAACTGGTAAATTGGTAAACAAATAGTGTGATATATCAATATAGTGGACTAATACTAAGCAATTAAAAGAAAAAAAATACATAGATCAATCACAAAGTATTATGCTAATTGAATGAAGTCTTACAAAAAGGCTGCATACTTTAGGATTACATTTATATAAAATTATAGAAAAGCAAAATAATCATTACAGAAAGCTGATCAGTGGTTCCCAGAGGTTGGAGGTGAGGGTGGGGAACTGACTACAGAGAGGCAGTGAGAACACTTTTGGAGTGATGGAAATGTTCTCTATCTCAATTGTGGTGGTTGTTACATGACTGTTTACATTTGTCAAAACTTGATGTCAAATAGATAAATGTTATTGTATGCAAATTCTACCTCAATGATGATTATAACAAGAGAGAACGGAAGGAGAGAAACTGAAGATTGTGAGTCTAGGCAAGTATCCTAAGAGTTTTGCTAAAACGGATAATAGTTGGCAAGGGAAGGAGGGTCAAGAGAAAATACTTTCATTGTTAACATGGGGGAGATAGCAGTATGTTTGTATGCTGATGGGAATGATGCAGGAGAGAGAAAAAAATTGATAATGTAGAAGCAAGAGAGCAAAATCACTGGCATGATATTCTTGAGAAGATCAAAGCAGGGGCCGCTCATCTATGGTAACAGTAGGGAAGACAAGGCATAAGAGAGCACTTGCTTTCAAGGCAATGATGCCGTGGCAGACGTCTATGGATGATCTCTCTTCTGGATACTTCAATTTTCACAGTGAAGCAGGAACCTGAGCGTAAGGACGAGGGAGGAGGTGGGAAGTTGAAGAGAAACAAAATGGTATGAAACAGTCAAGGAGGATAATGGGAGGATGAATGGTCTAGAGACATCTAGCATGATGGCCTGGCAACATTAAGGGCTCATTTGAGGTTAATGGTCATAAATTCAAAGTCAGACCAGTCAATGTGGTTGTGTGTTTTTCTACAGCCATACTGTGCTGCCTGGGTACAGGTGCAGACTAGAAGGAGAGTTAGATTTAACAAGAGTTATAGTTTTGCCTCGTGTACAATGAAATGAGAGAAGGTCAAGGGGTTGAGGGTATGTTCAAAGGAATGATTATAATGATTGTTCATGGTAGGGTAAGGAGGGAAGTGAGGGCATCAAGGAACTGGGCGATAGTGAAGGGTGGTAGGACCAATGGCTTGGAATAAAAAGCCTTAAAGATGTGCATACCACTCGGTAAATGATCCATATTAGGAATTTACCCTTGAGAAATACTGAGGTAGATGCACAATGCCTGAAAGAATGTTCATTTCAGTATTATACATAACAGTAAAAATTATACTATGTGTAATACAATTATATAAATATTGAGAATTGGTTAAATAAATTATGGTCCTAAGTTAAAAACAGGTTTTGTGTGATTGTGTGTTTACCTGTCAGGTATTATGTGAGGCTATGCTGTGGATTTATCTGGAAGTTGGACTGAGAAACTTAAAATCTGACACTTCAAAGAACTGTTGTTTGTCCTTCCATTATTCTGATATCCACATAAGTGGACTTCCTGGAATAATCAGTAATAAAGTAAATGAGAATGCAATTGGTCCTTGAAGAGGTTTTTTATCACCTACAGATGAGTCATGGCAGAAGAGCCTCCACAGGAATAACCTCACACTAAGCAGTTAAACACCCTGGCCTGATGATCGTTGCTCATGGTGTCTTCAGACGCCCTCCTACCTGCCTGTAAATTTGGAAGTTGACTATTCTCCCAAATGTCACCAAGAGCATGTGGCACAGGTACTGTTCAAAGTAATGGGAACAGGCATAGTTCCTACTCTTCTGAAGACTATGGTATAAAATATACTTTATGGTATCAAATATCACATTGTGATATTTCTTCGTAAAGTTTAAAGGAATAATTAACATTGTAAGCATGTATAATATGTGGTCATAAATTAAACATTTAAGAAGAACACAAACGTAGTAGATTGTATTATTATTCAAAATATCCACCTTCCCTCCTGCCCAGTTGGTATTAAGCTTGATCATGTGACTTTGCTTTAGCCAATTAAATGCAAGAAGTGATATAGATCCTTTTCAATCAGAAGCTTTAACAGCCATGGTATGTTCTCTTTCTCCTCTGAAATGTCCTATATAGGGGATTGTTCCTTCTGCCTAGGTCTCAGGATGAAAATGAAATAGTGCAGGCTGCAGGGACATGGCACATCAATAAGAAACAAACCTTTGTAGCTTAGACACTGAGATGTTGGGCTTGTGTGTTTTGTAAACAAAACTTAGTCCTAGCTGACTGCTACGATAAACTAAAACAAATTGAACATTGGATGTATGTCTGTAGAATGGAGTAGGGACTACGTTTATGCACTGCCAACTAGCAGATGTTATTCATGCATTTAACACTCACATTAATCAAGTGCGGTAGGTGGTATTAGCTCTAGATGATGGTCTAAGGGACTGAGGTGAAAAATAATCTTACACAATTAATGTGACAACCAACATTCAGTTCTCTCTTTCCACATCAAGGATTGCTCAATTCTCAAGTCCATGTTCTTTCCACTCTATCCTACTGCACTCAGAATGAAGGAGTCCTGAGTTTGTTGCAGCTGTACATAGGATGGACCCAGGTGACTTATATTCCAATCAGTTAGGGAAAGCTTTACAGACAAGGAAGGAGTTCTGCAACTGTAACCATGTGCAGAAAGAAAAAGAGGTAGTGACTTGTAGACTAGGGCATTTCTGAGCAAAACATTAGTCTAAAAAAAGTTCTAAGGCAGGAGGACGACGGCTGGATGATGCAGCACAGCGGACTTCCCTGAGACAATAAGAGGGCTCAAAGCCTTACTGTGCAAAGAGACGTGGGATGCGAGGAGGTCTTGGTGAAGACCTCCTAGAAAAAGGATGAAGGGAAGTCTTCAATAAGTCATGAGGTTATGGGAAAGAAGAGCGCTGTTAAAGCAGCCATAGATAGCTATGTTCATAGGGGTAAGGGTCAATTTAAAGAGAATTAATTTGGATTTTTGGTAGATATTTTGGCTTTTGTCTTCTTTATATGCAATGATGTGCTGTTACCACATCTGTGCAGAATTGGGCCCCAGAGTCCCCATGGAGTCCTTAGTTGGTAAGAAGTTAGAGTTCTCACCATCCTGGGAATCCCCACACCTAGATGCCTAAGATTAGACAAGTTTCGCAGCCTCCCTCTGTTGTCTGAAAATTAGCTGGCTGAGGCATCATATAGTGGCAATGAAGGAAGAAAGTTAATGTTAAACTGCAAAAGTGCCTTTTCAGAGGGATTGGAGGCAACTAAAAATTCTAAAATCAATTGATAATTCCTCTACCTTCTAAGGCTTCACAGACATGGGTTTTGGGTAGTGGAGTTTTCAGAAGTCCATGATTTACCAGAAGCTGGTGAATTACATCTCCCCTGGAAACTGTATTGCCCTGTTTGAACTCATATCAAGTAAGAAACTAACAGCCAGCTCCTCCTGTCTATGTCCTTTTGAACCACTTCACAGTCTGGTTTTTCCCTTGTTAAAGGCAGAAATGGTATGATTCCCAGTGCATGACTCTTGGTACAGGAAACAATCTGAGGCTGCAAAGAAGAGGAAACTAAAGGATAGAGGACAATTGTTCTTTCCAAGCCAATATGATCCGGGTTCTCTTTGTGGTTGTAATTTACAGTGATACAAATGAGATGTATCCCTGCACTTTCAATAGCTCACCTCAATCTCCTATTCATCATATCAGTATTATAATCATGAGAGACCAAATGTCATATGAAAATAAGTATCCTTAAGACCATAGCTTATTTATATATTCCTGTATTTTCCATATTATTTTACAAAGAAAATATTTTTAGATTGAGAATAACGAACTATCCATCCTACCTGGGTCTGACAAGTGAGACTATAAATTAGAGGTTTTCTTTCTCATTAAAAGAACTGAACATTTCCAAACTCTGCTTCTATCCCATTTATATGTGTATTATATGCATGTATAGAATATTTACATATTTAAAGTTAAAGGGACTGTTGTGGAATCAGGTTGCTCAACTGTTAGGCATACCTGAAGAAATCTGAGCACATGTTCACTTTCCTCTCAATCAGTGACAAGTTAGGTGAAGAAGATTCTTGTAATGTTGTCTGGAAAACAAAATTCTGGGAGCTCCATTACATTCTGTTGGTTGCCTCTGCTCCCACACACCCCCAAACTGATAAAATGATTAACCTTATCTAAGATAATATTTCATCCCCAAATATGGAAAATAAGAAAATCCTACTCTATCTCTACATTTTTGACTTGAGTTAAATACAAAACGTTCCCTACAGTGAATTAGGAGCACCGTTGAACACGTGGCCAGATAAATGACTGAATCAGTCAGTGTGATTAGGCAGGAAAAACAGTTTCTCAGAAAAGCAGTCACTTTCTCAGAAAAGCAGAAACTAAACCAGGTTTCTTTTGTCTTTTCCTGGTGTTTTGTGCCTCTTGCTCTGAATTTCAATTTTGTTGTTAAAAAAAACAATGTTTCCTGTCATTTCACTGATACTTGTTTGACTGTCAGACCCTGATATGTTACAATGACTCAGGGTTTCCTCTGGTTGAGAATTTACCTCCCAAGAGGTAATTTAAACCTAAACAGATAACTTCTTTAGGAGGAAGCACTGCTTAAAACACTAGCCTTGAGCAAAGCTGGAGAAGAAGGGTATAACAGACATCTCAGGTGAGAGATTCAAGGGCCCTTTTAATGGATTGTTGGGCACTTTAGTCTCTGGTTTAATTTGCAAGCAGCCTCCACTCCTCTTCCTAGTGAATTCTGCCAAGTGTGCTGTCCAGCCCCTAGGAAAGGAGAAGGAGGGGGTAGATGGTACTGCAAGAAGAGAAAAGGGACAGTCCAAATCAGAGCTTGTAGCTGGGGAAATGCATTTGAAAACCTGCTGACTCATAAAGGACCACCCAGTCAGAATGCGAGGGGAAATTAAGCATGACCAAGGTCCCCTTACATGTTCTTTCCATAACACCCTACTCACAGAAACTATACTGAAACTATGGCAGCTTTTGAAATTACATGACCTAAATAAAGACCCAGGGATTTTTATTGGTCCATAGGTCAGAGTATTGAAGAGAATATGATCTTCTGCCTCTAAAATCTGATGTTACTTTTCTGGATAAACAACAGGAACTCTCTGCTGGACATACTTGGGAAAAATGAGAACCCCTATGCTTAAAACTGGGGGGAGGATGTGTGACTGTTTAATAGCCTAACTGATTCTTCCTGGTTAAAACACCACTCTATAGATCAGCATTGAAGGGAATACTGTTTACATCTTCAGTGAGCTTATAGACTGAGTAACACGAATGGTGGGAACACAGGAGAAAGGGGAATGTCACATACCTTTGGTTATTAGTCTGGGCAGGGGCATTGGAGGGGAGTTAGGTGCAGAATTGGACTTCTGAAAATAAATCCACTCCCACATGATGGCCTGGAGAAATGATGATGAGTGACCTGGAGGGATACAATTTCTCATGCAAATTTTGAATACTAAGTGATAGAATCATATCCATAGAAATGAGCATGCCCTGTGGTTGGGACAGTACTTCCTTAGCCTTCCAAAAGCTCTTTTGACTGTCTGTTATTCATTGTACAGATAACCTGCCTAGACTGGTTAACTGAAACACCCAGAACAGGTAAACATGGTTAACAAACAATTTAACCATGCCGAGTCCATAGTTATCCTGCCTGGGCATTCTATTCCTAAGTCCAAAACGTTTTAAAGGTAGTGAAGTGCGTATGGGTTGAAGAGGCAACAATTAATTGTGTTAATGCAAGAGAATAATAAACAACTAAACACCATTGTTAGAAGGGAAGGTATAGGTTAAGCTGAGCTCAAATAACTTCCTTCTAACCCATCAGTAGCACATTATCTAAGATTCTAAAGTGCTAAATTGGTCAGACAAGAGATGTGCTAAGATGTAAGGTCCTCTGAACAATGAGGAAAGAAAATTGAAGTGAAGATTGCTATCTCCACCCACAAGAGACTTATGTGAGATGAAGTAAAAATGTTTACAATAGAAGAAAAGAGAGAAAATATGAAGAGGATGATATTTAATAATAAAGATAACACTAGAGACATAGGAAGGAAAAAGATGACTGGGGAAAGGGCTAGGGAAACCAAAGTCATAACGTTCCCCAGGGATCTGGGCCTGGGGGTTGGGAAAGCTTAGAGGAGCTTATCAGAGTCAGCAGCAACCAAACGCTGAGTGGACAATTGGTGTCAACGAAGCGGCAGCAGATGTTTTTCTGGAAGAAGAATGGTGGAATGATAGTCACAGGAAAATATTGTGACCTGCAGACAAGAGCTGTGTTTCACTGAGAGCTGAACAAGAACGCAAACAAACAGACATAGGGGAAACACAGAGGCTGTGTCCAAAAGCTGGAGGTTTGGTAGATGGAGAGGGAGGGAGGGAGGAGAGAAGGGCAGAGAGAGACCAAGAGACACAAAGATGCTAAAAACATGTCTCTTTGCCAACAAACACATGAAAAGATGCTCAACATCACTAATCATTAGAGAAATGCAAATCAAAACTACAATGAGGTATCACCTCACACCGGTCAGAATGGCCATCATCAAAAAATCTAGAAACAATAAATGCTGGAGAGGGTGTGGAGAAAAGGGAACCCTCCCTCACTGTTGGTGGGAATGTAAATTGATACAGCCACTATGGAGAACAGTATGGAGGTTCCTTAAAAAACTAAAAATAGAACTACCGTATGACCCAGCAATCCCACTACTGGGCATATACCCTGAGAAAACCATAATTCAAAAAGAGTCATGTGCCACAATGTTCATCGCAGCTCTATTTACAGTCTCCAGTCATGCACCACAATGCTCATTGCAGCACTATTTACAGTAGCCAGGACATGGAAGCAACCTAAATGTCCATCGACAGGTGAATGGATAAAGATGTGGCACATATATACAATGGAATATTAGCCATAAAAAGGAACGAAATTGAGTTATTTGTAATGAGGTGGATGGACCTAGACTCTGCCATACAGAGTGAAGTAAGTCAGAGAAAGAAAAACAAATACCATATGCTAACACACATATATGGAATCTAAAAAAACAATACTGATGAACCTAGTGGCAGGACAGGAATAAAGACACATGTAGACAACGGACTTGAGGACACAGCGGGGGAAGGGGAAGC
This sequence comes from Eschrichtius robustus, assembly GCF_028021215.1. Classification (NCBI taxonomy): domain Eukaryota; kingdom Metazoa; phylum Chordata; class Mammalia; order Artiodactyla; family Eschrichtiidae; genus Eschrichtius; species Eschrichtius robustus. The sequence continues at coordinate 62,248,845 of NC_090824.1, read as the reverse complement.
TGGGACAAAGTGAGAGAGTAGCATTGACATACATACACTACCAAATGTAAAATGGATGGCTAGTGGAAAGCTGTTGCATAGCACAGGGAGACCAGCTCGATGCTTTGTGAAGACCTAGAGGGGTGGGATAGGGAGGGTGGCTCAAGAGGGAGGAGATATGGGGATATATGTATACATATAGCTGATTCACTTTGCTTGTTGTACAGCAGAAACTAACACAACATTGTAAAGCAATTCTACTCCAATAAAGATATATAAAAAAAGGAAAGCTGGAGTATCTATCTATAACACTATGAACATAAAGTTAGGAAGGATTCCTAGAAATAAAGGGAAATATTTCATAAGAATAAAGGGTCAGTTTATCCAGAAGATACTTTTTTAAGATGTTTTTTTTGATGTGGACCATTTTTAAAGTTTTTATTGAATTTGTTACAATATTGCTTCTGTTTTATGTTTTGGTTTTTTGGCCCCGAGGCATGTGGGATCTTAGCTCCCCAACCAGGGATTGAACCTGCAACCCCTGCATTGGAAGGTGAAGTCTTAACCACTGGACCGCCAGGGACGTCCCCAAAAGATATTTTTAAAAAACTAATTTATATAATCCTTTAATAACATTGCTCAAAAAAAAAAACAAACATGTCTCTTACAGAAGTGTCTATAAGGTAACCAGGACTGTCAACTGGGAGAAATAAAACAAAGAATGGGAAATAATTCCCACCATGTGGTTAAAGGCATGAGATCTAGAGCTAGACTGCTTGGGTTCAGATCTTCTCTGTCACTTACTAGCTGTGTGATCCTGGACAAGTTACTTATAACCTCTCTGGCCTTCAGTTTCCTCATCTGTAAAGTGGTAACAGTAGTACCATCTTATGGGGTTGTTGTGAAGATCGAATGAGTTAATATAATTTAAAAAATTAGAATATTGCCTCATACACAGGAACATCAATAATGTTAGCAACTACTGTGATATCCCGTTATCAGTTTCTGTGAGTGGCCTTAAGCCACGTACGGTACTTTTAGCATGCTTTCCCATCCTTCCAGGCCATCCATAAGACAAGTTTATGATGGCTGGGTAGTATACGTGCTGTCGCCACATCAAGATTCCAATTGTCCACTTTAATGGCAGTTTACAGGGTGGCTTAAATGTGGGCAGCCAAGGACAATGATAACATTCTGTGAGGTTTACAACTGCTTTGCACAAGTCACTCCTACACATTGAGCCTCAGTTTCTTATCTGCAAAATGGGTGCATTATATATGCCATGCATAAGGTTTCTGCGAGATCAGCTGTGAAAGTGCCTAGGACAATGCCTGGAACACAGTAAGTTTCAATAAAAGTTTGCTGAGTGTGAATCTGCCTTGTGATATTGGTGATGGGTGACAGGTATGAAATACTCTCATCTGGGGAGGGAGATTCTAACAGTTCTCACAGCTGCTGGGAGAGGCCTTGGGTTTAGCTTCCCTCAGCAGAGCCCTGGAGGAATTGATCTTTTAGATCAGAAAGGAAATTGACATTTATTATTTCCAGCTTATCACAGGTGTGAACAGAAGATAAATGACAGCCTGATTCTCTAAAATGGATGGGTGGTGATGGCAGTACATTCATAACTCTCCCCTATGGCTTCTCCTCTCTAAAGGAAGGGGCCTAAAGGAAAAGGAGCAAAAGGAGGTGGGTAACAGTGTAGACATGAGGGATCCTGATGCTAATGCCATAAGAAATGTCTGCCCTTCTCCTGCCCAGGACACAGGCTGGATTGCTATGGCTGTGACCACCTCTCTGGGAAGCAAATAAATGGTCTTTCATATTGGTTAGACCTCTGGGTGAATCTGGTTGAGGACATGCTCTCCCAAAGAGCCTCCGGGGAAGAGTCTCTCCATAGTCCAGATCCCTTAGTCCCATGGGCCTCATATTTAATAGACTCTCCCTGCTTTGCATACCCCAAGTCCTACTTTCTCTGGAGCTCCAGGAAAGAAAAGGCCAGAAACTGACCAGGTGGTGATTTTGCACTTTCTCTCCAATAATATTCAGGTCTTTGTCACCACCAAGAGCAGAGAACGAGCTACAAATCTTTACCTTCATTCTTGGAGAAACACCCCTTCAGGAGGAAAAGAGCCAAGCACCCAGCCAGCTGACAGCAGGGACACATTCTGAGCCCGGCCTTCTTCAGAAATCTTTCCGTCCTTTTCTTTCCCATCTGCTCTGCCAGGGCTAACTGGGAAGTCCCCAGGGCAGTTTCCAATATATGTCTTACAACATCCAGGCTCCCACACCAGCAATCATTTATTAGAAAGAGGTTTTATGATACAAATTTGATAATCTCCCAGGCACACTGGCACTGTTCTAATTGAAGTTGTAAGCCCATGAAATTCAAGCCCTTTGTCTTCCTGAAGGCCACAAGGTTTAAAAAGATACTATTGTCCACCCTAACACCCACTACATTGTCACCAGGGACTGATTAAACAAGAGTCCTGAATCGGAACAGTGCGGATTTTGTCTAGGTCCTTTTCAGGCCTGACAATGCCCTTTTCAGTTCCCAAGACAAAAGGAGGTTTAAGGATCGAGATTCTTCTAAGATAACCGCATCCATATGGAAGGCAAGGTGGCCAGCAGCTGAGACCCAAACACCCCTCTCCCTTCCCCCTCTGCCCTCCTTTCTCTCTCCACCCCCCAAAATCCCAGGTGATAACACTGCCTCAGCTACCCACCCCCTACCTCCTCCTTCATTTCCTCCTGGGACCAGAAAGCTAAAGCCCAAAAAAAGACCCAATGCCTACTCCTCATAGACCTCATCGAGCCCTTACTCCCTCCCCTGGATCTGATACCCAAGACTGATCTTTTCACTCGAATCTCCCTTCAGTGGCTGGCAGAGAGGAAGGTCCTCACTTCTCTGAGAGAGTGACCACTGCACTGCATGGGAGGCCCTGCGGCTACTGATACCGAGGGGATACCCAAGCGAAGAGCAGTTACAAACCCGAAGAGTAGAACACTAGGTCCCCCACCCGGGTGTACATTGGGACCCTGGGTGAAATGAGACCGACCAGCGGATCCCACACCTATGTCAGGCCCCCAGGGCTTTCCTCCCTCCGCTGGCAGCCCTGAACTGGGTCATTCCCCGCCACCTTTTAATTTCTTCACCACGTCATCCACTCCCCATCCCACCCTGGCCGGGTGTTACACCAAGAAGAGGCAGAAAATCACAGCTGCCAAGTGAGGCACTCGCAGGCTCAGCTGGGGGTTACAAGATCCCCGCATACTCCTCGGGTCCCTGAGACCTCGCTGCCGCACTCCGGAAACGAGTGGCCAGCAGTCAGGCCTGGGCTGCTCCCCGGCGCAGCATGCTCAGCCCAGGCCCCGCTGGCGCTTCTCCGGAGAATCCTAAGGGAGAAGCTCATCACGCCCTCTCGTTATGCCCTGTCGTGGCCGACTCGGTTGACCTCTGGTGTTAGAAGCTCCAGCAGCTCCGGAAGCCTAGAGGGGGGCTCCGTCTCGCTTCGGGGGTAGAGCCACCTCCCGCTAATAGATACCCCAGAGGTGCCTCTGCTTTCCCTTCCCCCCTTCCCCCAGTATCTTCCTAAAGCCGTGTGGGGACTGCGATCTGCCCTTCGGCCCAGCTCGGGGTGGGCCTTAACTTGGCCGGTTAAGGAGTGGGCCGGCGCCCCGAACTCCGGTCGGGAAAGCACAGCTCCCACCTACGTTCCCGGCAGGCACGCAGGGGGACCCAACCCTACACATTTTATTCTCGCACCGCAAAGAGGAAAAATACTCTATTTCTTTTAAAATACGTCGCTCCCCATACAAATCGCTATTTTAAAATGTACAAATAAGGTTCAAGCAATAAAATCTAGCTCTGGGGCTGGCGGTCGAGGGAAGAGGAGAGGGGATATCTTGGCGAGAGTTCCGGGTGCGCCGGCTGACGAGGGCGGGGCAGGGAACCCCGCGTCGAAGGAGGAGGGGCCCGGGACGCGCTCCAGGTCTCCGGCTCTAGCCCTGCTCCGGCCGCAGAGCGCACCCCAAGTCCGGCGTAGCCCCAGGTGCCCGCGCCCCGCGGCTGCCTCACCAGTTCCAGGAGACCAGGGCGGGGGGCGCTAAGTGCTGGTAGGCGGGGAAGAGGCCGAACGCCGAGCCGGGACCGAAGGCGGTATAGCCTGGCAGAGGGCAGGCGGCTGCCGGGGGCGCGCCGCTCTTGTCCCGGGCGGCGGCCGTGCCCACCTCGCCGCTGCCGCCGCACGGTTGCCCGTCGCGCACCAGCACGGGCACCACCACGCGGCGCAGCAAGCCGGGCGCGGAGCGCACCTCGGCCGCCGCTGCCAAGTCGGGCGCCTCCGCGGCTCCCGGCGCGCGCGCGCGCTTCAGCTTGTAGCGATGGTTCTGGAACCAGATTTTGACCTGCGTGGGCGTGAGGCGCAGCAGGCGCGCCAGCTGCTCGCGCTCTGGCGCTGACAGGTAGCGCTGCTGCCGGAAGCGCCGCTCCAACTCCAGCGTCTGCGCCTTGGAGAACAGCACCCGCCGCTTCTTCCTCTTCTCGGCGTCCGAGCCCGGAGACGCAGGCCGAGCGGACGGCCGCTGCGACGAGTCCCGCGGGCTGGCCTCTGGGCTGCTCTCGTCCGAGGCTAGGGACGCAAAGAAGACACGGCCTGGTGAGACGCCGGCCCCTCCGCGGGCCGGCCGCCTCTCGCGTGTGGGCGCCGACCCACCCGCCCGCGGCTTTTGGGATGAGGCCATTTCCTTCCCTGGGCCCATATCTGAACACCACCTCTCCGAATTCGATAACCTTTTACACCACAACCTGGGACCGCGCCCCCCAAAAAACCCGCCCCGGGTTAAAACAAGTCGGCCCTGGTCGCTGCGCTGGCAGACGAATTCACTGCAAGCTGCCTCACCAAAACGGGCCACTTCCAGGTCGACTGCACTGCGGTTTGCCGAGGTTTGCAAAGCCCTGAATCCAGGCTCGCCAGTGCTGCCCATCCCAAACCGAGGCCGGGAGAACGTGGCCACTGTTTCAGGCACTTAAGGGCGGTGTCTTAAATATTTAAATATTCTGACCCCTAGAAACAGAATCTCAAATCCCGGGCGTTAGTGCCGGGCGCAGGGATCTGATCTCAAGATGTGCCAACTGGCATAGGGGTTTGAGGAGGACAGAGCCTCTGGGACAGACCGACGCTGAGGAAACCCAGACCCTGGGCTGGGGTTTCCTCTTCCCAGCCCCGCGAGGGCCGGAGGCTTGGCTCTGCGCTCCCCACTTCCCTCGCCTCCACCCCTGCCGCCGTCCACCGCTCACTCACAGGGGTAGTGGCCGCGCTCCGATTCCAGCCAGGTGGCGTAGGGGCCGGGGCCGGGGGCGCGTAGCTCGGGCTCCCGCCTCCGCAGGTGCTGCGCGTCCTGCTCCGGTAAGTCCAGGAGCCTGCGCACGGTGAAGCCGAGGCGTCCAGAGGTAGCCATGGCCGAGGAGGGGAAGGAGACGGGGGCAGGGCAGGCTGGGAACCGAGGGGCGGCCGGGGACGCCGCCCTTATGGGTGGGCGTGAGAGGCGCACGCCATGCACTGGCTGCCGAGATATTAGGGCATCTACCGTGGAATCCCTGTTTATATAAACAGCTCTTCCCACCCGGGCGAGGTCCGGGACTCCCGAGTGTCAAGTACCTGAATGCGTGCGGGACCAAAGCCCCGGCGAGCCCGGAAGGTGGCACCTCCGCCCCCCGCCCCGCCCCGCCCCGCCCCGTCCCCCGCCCCTCGGGCGCCCCGTTACCTCCCAGAGGCGGCAGGAAGCAGCCCTTCGCATTAGCGATTCTGTCTGATTAGCCCAAAGTGGGGACAGATAATGGGGATTGTTGCCAAAGAATAACATCTTGGGTGGCGAGCGGTGGCCACCGACCGCCGGTCCCAGCTTCCTCCTCCTCCAGGGCTGACATCGGGCCTGGCCCCGCGGGAGCGCTGGGAAGGGTGGGGGCGGCATGGGTGGGTTTATGAGCACCCAGGAATTTATTCCCTGTTTGCTTTATTCCTCGAGCTTGTTTGCTGGAGTGTTCGTTTCCCGCAATTATCCGTAAAGTGATTTACAAGACGGCGTTAAACTCTGGCGGGCTCTCTTTTTCTTTTTGGTTGGGCCCCTCCGAGGATTCAGAGGCGAGAAGTCTCAGGCGGGCACGGAGGAGTGGCTTCGCCCCGTCGGCGTCTGTGCCGAGGGTTTTGAAGGCCGCTAGGAACCTCCCACACCCCAAACGTCTCCCACAACTTCAGGGGTGCTGGGGAAGGGCTGGCAGCATCCGGGGGGCCCCAGCTCGGCGCCGGTTGCTCCAGACCAGCAAAATGGAGGCGGAATTAGGCCAGACTGTTCTCCTCCCAAGTGCTAGCCTCGTTTTCCTTCTCCCGCCAGGTGGCTGGCCTTTGCGGGGCCAGGCCCCCCTCTAGGCCCCATGGGCGGCGGCGTTTCCAAGGGCGGCCTACGAGGGAGTTGCTGCCTCCTTGGCGTCGCCAGGTCCCCTGGCGCCACTTGTGCACCTGGGTTCCGTAGCCTCAGCCTTAGGCTGGGGGCTGGACATGCAGGCCTCGGGTGACTTGGGCTCTCCGCTCCGCCAAAGCTGCCCGGCCTGGTCTGGTAAGGGACCGACTGCGGGAATTAGGACTGCGCCCGCCGGGCAGAAAAGACGGCCTGCCCGGGGTTTCCCGACATCTTCTAGTTCCCCACCCGAAGAAATGATCCGGGTAGAAGGTGCCAGGAGCCGGTCAGGGCATGGATACGTTTTGTTGGCCCGTGGCTTCGTGGTGGCCACGCCTCAGACTAGGGCTGAGAGAGCGCGCTTCCAGAGGCCTCTCCTCCTGCAGCCAGTGGTTCGGGTAGTAGGTTGTTGGATTTCGGTGAGGGCCGCGGCACTTGGGTGGCCGCCCCTGAAATCCTGGCTCCATCTGAGCTGAACTCAGACCTGCCTCCCGTGCAGTTGCTGCTGCCCCGCCCGACCCGGCGCACCCTCCCCAGCAGCCTCCCTGTCAAGCGTGCCCGAGGCGCCCGGGGCTGTGCTGCGCGCTGGGTGGTCGGGCGGAGGCAACCCCAATACAGGCCAACTGCTAGGCCGTGGACAAAGGGGAAATGGAGCTCGACGTCCCGGACCTGTTGGAAGCATTTGTTCCAGTCAAGATTTTGCATTTGTTCAGTGCGAAATAATGCGTGATTGACGCCTGCTCACAATGCGCTTTAGCGCTCCGGAATAAATCGGAGCTTGTCCTGTGTTGTCATGGTTTTCAATGGGGTTCAATGGGATTGGGAGCACGATCGACTCTGCTGGCCGTCTCTCCGCGGTCTCGGGAATAGATTTATTAGTTATGTCTTTTTAAAGAAGATTAAATTGAAACGACTTGGTTGTCCTCTCTGAGATGGGGCGGAGGAGGGAGCAGGGGGTAGATGGGGGACGGCAGAAGCCAGAAACCCGATGCCCACAGTGCCCAGCACCCAAGCTCCAGCGTCCTAGAGGTTGGGCAGGTCACAGACCGGCGCAGGGCCTCGTGGACTTCTCTCTGGATGGTGCCCGATGCCTGGCAACCTCTGCCAGCCCGTCTCCTGAGAGAGGTGGAAGGAAGGCACCGACAGAGACTGTCCTAGGCAAGTATTAGGACAGACTCCCAAATTCGAGTCTGAACTTCGAGGCTGTCTCAGGTTAGAAGGAGCTCTGGCCTGGGAGTCACTTGGCATCCCCGCTCGGTCCCTAACTAGCTCTAATCACCTCATCACTCTGAGGCTCTTTTTTTCATCTGAAACAGAAGAGAATACATTTACTAACTTCTAAGGACCCTACCAGTTTTATGATTACATCTCTCTGGAATTTTTCTAAAACCATCTTCATTGTATTAACCAGCAGAGTTTGGTCTCCCTCTTCCCTCCCCTTCTAGACCTCTCATCCCCAGGACTCTGGCTCCACACTCTCCAGAATGTTCTAGAAGAGGATGTGACTGACATCTTTAGAGTTTCCGAAGGACCCTCCACAAGAGTGGTGAGGGGTAGATAATTTTGGAAAGAGAAACAAGTCAGGAGAAGCAAAAGAAGCGTCTTTCCTGGAATGACTGACCTCTCTTAGCCTTTTAATCTATTTAACATCCTAAGCCCACACTAATGTGTAGAAATAAGTAAATGGCACTCTTCAGTTCTTCAGCATCAAATATTTGCAGAGCTCTTCAGCATCAAATATTTGCTTTTACTCTTAGTATTTGGCTACCAAAGAGGAGATACATCCCCCATCTAGCAGTTGTGCTCTAGGAAGGACCTGTGTCTGGGATTAGCTCCAAGTATTACTTCTAGCCTCACCTTCCCCAATCTGGGAACAGTGTTCCTGGGCCCCAGTCTGTGTTTTGAATGTCCCAGGGAAACTGTACCTGCTGGTTCTGGAAAGCACTGCAACTTCCCTGCTTCATCGTGGACTCTGCACTTGTCCAGTCTTCCTCTCAACTCTGCTCTGGGACTGTACCTAAATCATCTCCAAGAGCCAGAGCCTGGGGACTCCAGGAGCTATTGCATTCAAACCATGCCTTCTGAAGAAATGCAGGAAAGAAGGGGGAGAGCCAGGATTATTAGACAAAGGTGCTTTTTTTTTTTAATTGCTTCTTCACATTGAATAAGCTCAAAGACATAGGAGGAGAAAATTATTTTGATATTGAGTCAATAGAAAAAAAGGTAGTCAAGATATTAATTTTTATACACATTAGAAATATGCCTATGAATTGCCTCCAAATCACAGGTAAACCTCTGACTGGATATTCTTTCCAGGTTTTAAAATATTGTTTGGTGCTCTGGACACTTGAACTTATTTTGAAACATAGCTTGTGAATATTATTATTTAATTAGATAAGTATTTGTTTCCCTGTAATTGGATGTAGTGCATCTCAATCCCAGTAAGAGTTTTTAATCTTAAGGCATCTGTGCCATAGTGAATATATTTAAGCAGTCTGCACTAATCACCCTTTCAAAAGTAGTATCCAAGATGATCATCACTGCTGCGTGCTTGAGAATTTAAGACTAGAAAATTCTGAAATAAAACTAAAGTATCTGGATTTTTAAAACATGATTGCATCTATATCTTGCATTCCGCTTTTAAATCCTTCCATTTTGGTTAAGTGTTTCACAAAATCCTGCAAATCTATACAGTCTTGAAGAGAGGCAACATTGCAAATTCCCCTTGATAGGTGGAGGGCCCTCAACTGCCAGGACATTTTTCTTTGCCTCACAGCAACTGCTCTCCCCTTTTTATCAGTATTCTGGTTAAAATAGCAAAAGGAAAATAAAAATGCGCTTTTGACATTTCCAAGAAGAAGTGAATGATCTTCATTGGCCTTAGGATGGAAAGAAAAGGCAGCATTTAAAATCAGACCTCTTTGCCTTTCCTTCTGAAAACTACTTGCCATGAATAAGTAAACATTTCCCTTTTAATGGTTAATAATCAATTGCTTGGCGGTGGTCCAGGCCTGGCTGCAATTCTTTCTTAGTTGTACTGATGATATATATACATGGGACAGGGAACAGCAATTACTTTCAGACCGGGAATTTAGTACATCTTTGAAATGGGCTTTAGATTTTATTGTTTAATGTCAAATGACAAGATTTGAAAGATCCCACCTTAAATTCCTTAAAATATTGACTTTACATGGACTTTTTTGTTGTGCTTGATCTCTAGGAGAAAAGTTTTTCTGTCCAAATGTTTATCTAGTTGTTTAGTTATATACATGAAAAAAAAATGTAGGGGGTAAAATGGTTCAATGAATTAAAAAATAAATGTATTTAATTAAATATAGTCTCCATTTCTTAAAGAGCTAGCAAATAACTTTTTTATTTTTCTGCTAGTTTATTAGGTTATTAAATATGTCTGGTCTTTCCCATGACTTTGCATGGCATAAGAGTAGCTGTGATAGCATGGAGTGTAAATTGTCAGAATAAAAAATAATAATACACTTTGGGGAGGGTGCCAAGTCTTATTTGTCCAGAGCTGAACTTCTCATTTTTATCTAGTCTTTTCTTTTTAAAAAGGTAACAACTTATACTCCTTTGCTTGACTGATATAGTTATAATTTATATAATACAGAACCCTTACTGTGTTTAAGGGTCCAGGCCCTAAGTCACATTTAATGTCACACCCAGACACTGACAAAGTAGACTGACCCCAGGAACATATTTTCTGATACTTGCCCCAGTACCTCACAGAGGCCTGCCTGCAGGGCATGCTTATAACCAGCAGCACTTCAGTTCAAGCCAGTTGTTATTATTTTTCCTTAAATTATCCAAGCATTATAATGAGGTCTCTTTTTTAATATACCTTTACTTTGTCCGCGATTAGCTTTGGGATTTTAAAAGGGTTGCATTATTAAGATGAGATACTATTTGTCTTATTTGACAGCAATTTGAACACTAAACCAATTATTATTCTGGAGGAGTATCTGTTAATATTTGCTGAAAACAAGGACCACAGTTTCTCAGAGAGCTAAAGAATCAAATACTCCATTTTCTTATCAGTGATAATGATACATTAGTAATAAAATATCACTTTATGTTTTATACATTTGAGAATGTTTACAGTGTGCACTCACCCTTGTTATCACATCCTGAGTCAGGACAGATTACCTAGAAGAAGCAAAGCTTAAGGAGAAACTTGAAGGCAGACAGACTGTGATATCCCTAGAATTGAAGAAATTAGAGAGGAGAATGAAGAGGGCCTAAAGAGGAGAAGGAGAGTCTATTGTAATAGAAGGTGTTAGAAAAGAATGATTAAAAGGTGAAAGAGAAAGAGAGCCTGTGCTAGCTTAGAGCTATGGGTTCAATTTGATCTCATCAGCTCAAAGAGAAAAAAATGCCTGAACCAGAAAGTTCCAATCAGTAGTGGCTTATATATTCTTCCCCAAAGTCTTTATATTTCTAAAAATTAATGACAATAGCTTCCAGTGTAAGATGAATGAATCCTGAGGATGTAATGTACAACATGGAGACTATAGTTAACGGTACTGTTTTGTATATTTGAGAGTTGCTAAGAGAATAGCTCTTAAAAGTTCTTACCTCAAGAAAAAAAATCTGTAAGTGGTGATGGTTGTTAACTAAACTTATTCTGGTAGTCATTTTGCAATATATACATATACCAAATCATTATGTTATACACCTAAAACTAATACAATGTTATATGTCAATTATATATTTTTTTAAACGACAATAGATAAATGTCAGCTTTTAAAGCATTTCAAGTTTTTCCAGATTCGATTTAGTTCACTCTGAAATGTTCCTTTGGAAAAAATCTTTTTCCCTCTTCCAAGAGGAGGCAAAAGTACACAACAGGAGCATGAAATGACAACCTCACAGGAATTTCCTCATGAAAAAAGGAAAAGAGCTATATATGTTTACTGCAGTCTCTGGAAATCCCTTAGCTAGCAAAGGTGGCTGTCTTTGTATTCTTGATTAAATGGGTATTTGCACTGAAGTCACATACCACACAAAGGAAACAAAACAAAATAAAAATGTCCTTCGTGTTCTGTTTTTCAATCATTTGTGTGAAGGAGGTTCTTGGCCTTTATCACTGTCAGTGAAAAGTTCTTCACTGGAAGGAGACATTCCACTCACCCTGCTTCTTGTACACAGGGAGCTTACCATGGAAACTACCTCTGGAGCCATCAGACAAATATACAAATGACAAAGCTCAACACTGGGCATTTTAGGTTTGGCTTTATCTCAACAACAGGATATGAGGACGGGTGCTTAGAATTTCTTGAGAAATTTATTGTTCTATTTGTCTTTCTCTGAATCTTAAAACCCATAAACTGGACTTATTCAAGTTAGGAAACAACTAAGAAATGACTTTATCTAAGGGATTCTGATACTAAAATATGTATGCTGTATATTTAACATAACTATGTATAGTAAAGCTGCACTTTTTTAGATGATTACTTAATGACAGCTTGAGTATCCCCAAGATAGGAACGGCATCTTTAATATATGTTTATATTTTTTAATGGCTTATGACCTTTAATTACCTGAAAGGAAAAAATTTCTTCTCCTGAACAAGTTTTTTGTTTGGTTGTTTAACAAGATCTATCCTGAACTGTTGCTGATTTATCCCTAAAATATTACATTTTGCTTTGTAACGTGGACCTGAAGAAAGTTTTTAAAACAGTGCTTCACAAAAATTATATTGTATTTTTTTAAATTCCATCTGCTTGTCAAGTTCTCATTTAATTTAGAACCAATCCCAGGTCATTCCCTTACAGTTTTCATCAAGTCTGTTTCCAGCTTCCCTCAGTCCATGGTCCACGTGAAGCAACTGTAAAGACCATCTGTGGCTGACGGTGTGTTTCCATTGCTTGTTTTCTTTACCAGCTCTTCACATCAAACCAGGGCAGTTCACAAAAACTAGCTTGATATATATTCCTGGATGGCTAGGGCATCAGGAGCTGCACACTTTTTTTGGATATGTAATTGGAACTCAGTTCTTGCCTTAGGCAATGGAGCAGGTGTGTGTTTGGGTGGTTTGTGTTGTGAGAAAGAAATGGATGTAGAGCACAGGGAACTCTGCTCAATACTCTGTAACAACCAAATTGGGAAAAGAATTTGAAAAAGAATAGATACGTGTATATGTATAACTGAAATAACTGAACCACTTTGTCGTACAACTGAAACTAACACAACACTGTTAATCAACTGTACTCCAATATAAAATAAAAAGTTTAAAAAAATAAAGTTAACTTCGAGAAAAAAAAGACTGGATAGGACCACCGGAGGGGAAAAATAAGAAATGGATGGCTACACATTGGATTTTAGTTGCTTCTTTGGCTTTGGCTACTTTTAAAAAAAGAAAGAAGGAAAAAAAAAAAAAAAAAAACAAGCCTTTTTTCCTTAAGCAAAAGGATTGGGCTGTAAAACAAATTTAGAGGGGGGAAAATCAAAGAAATAATATGTATGCCTAAAGTTAGAATTCTATTTCTTACATATTATTAAAATGACTATTAAAAGTGATGAACTTTGTGAAACCTCAGATGCCAGAATGCAGGGGGTTATACAATACAATTGACAGGTCACCTCTGCTGAATTTAGTCCTCTGGTTTCTTCTATAGTAAAAATAAAATAGAAGCCACCCAGGTTTCAGGAATTATCATCTTAATCATTTCTTTTATAGAACCACTAGGAAAAGTACATGAATATCTCTTTTTATCATGTACACTCATTTTTCCATTATTGAGATTTTCTATTATGCAAATCCTAGAGAAGCCAAATCCTAGAGATTTTCTATTATTCCAGTCCTAGTAGGTTCCTGATTCCCCCCATCAGCTGATTGGTCACAAGAACATTCCCAAAGGGCAGGCAGCATAGAGGAGAAACTGCTAGCGTCTAAAAGTGAATCCAGATGTTTGCTGTGAATGGAGGTTGCAGTTGGGCAAAGGGAGGAGAAAGTGAGAGTGAGTGCCTGTGTCAGCTTGGTGATCACCCATCTCCAACCAGCCCTGGCTTCTACCAGCTGGAGGTTGGTAAAGGGCAGGCCAGTGGCAGGGAGTGGGTTTTATCACCTCTGGAGCAGCACACGGGGACCTGTAGAGGAGAAAGGGTGGTTTTGTTCAGATGCCAATTAAGGGACCCAAAGGCCTGCAGCATTTCAAAAGTCCTTGTAGGGAACAGAGACTGATTTCTAGGAATCCTCTGTGATTTGTTTTTTAGCAGCATCTCAGTGACTAGCAGAGTGTGATTTCATCTTGTCTAAGTTGTATTTGTTTCCAAACCGCTTAACCATGCTAATTGGGGGCACTGGACACTCTTTGCAAGTTGCATTTTTTGAAAAAGATAACTCACCCTAGCAATGAACATAGATTGAAAACCAGTTAAAAGCCAGTGAGAACAAATGGGTCTTAAATCGAGGATGGAACAAAGGGAAGGTGGGGACACATCCCCTAATGTCAACAGGGAGAAAGCCGCACGTGCATAATGGCCATGGGGGCGACCACCCAAGGGGATCCGAGTCACTTCCGGAGACAGACAGAGACCTGGAGCCAGAGGCCAGGCCAGCCACCCCGAGTCCTGCTCAGGAGGGAGCTGAGGTGGCCGGAATTGTCTTATTCCTGTTCCATGCCCCACGTTTACCCACAGCCAGTTTTCTTCCTCCAAATATAACCCAAAGGCAGGAGGTAGGCACTCCGGCAGCTGTGGTCAGCAGCCACGCTCCTGGTGATCCAGAGGCCGTTAATGAGAGCGCTAACTAGAGTCAGTTGAATCACACAAATATATAACCCCTCCCACTCCCCACCGAAAGGCTGCCCACCCAGTCAGCTTTATTATCATGCAAGGCCCTCAGGAGGCAGAAATTTTGTGAAAGCTGTAATCCACAAATATACAGTGGTCTATGTCATGAGCACCAGGCACTGAGCTAGTGCTGAGGCTGATCTGGTCAAGCAGAAGGCCTAGTGCAGGAGAAGCAACCTGATTTTTCTTTCCAACATGCACCACGTTTGGGGGTCAGAGAGACAGAACCAGACCTGGGTTTGAAGTCTGGCTCTCCCAGTAAGACCTGAGTGACCCAGGTCAAGTTTTATAATTTCTTGGAACTTCCGTTTCCTCATCGGTAAAATGGAAGTGACAATTTCTTTTGTGTGTTGTGATGACATACTTTGTGTGACGCGCCCGGCACAGTGCTTACCCACAGTTAGTAGGTGCTCAATTAATAGTGGCAGTTGTTGCTATGATGATAATATATCTTGGGGAGGTGGGATACACGTGGAGAGGCTGGGTTTTAACCTCATATAGCCAATGGGAGCAGTCCTATAAGTTTAGGATCATCAGTCACAGAACTGAAGTGAACTTTATCTAGTTCACAGAAGGAGAAACTGAGGCACAGAGAGAGACTGGGTGACTTGCCCAGTGTCTCACAGAGTCTGGCTTGGAGCCCAGATTTTCCTCATCTAGGGTTCTTTCTACTTCAGCACATCCTGCATTACTAGTCCCTGAAGTAGCTTTTCTTCTCCTAACAGTTAGGAAAAAACTGCCTATAGAAGAGATTTCCTTAAACTCAGCAGTATTACCCAGACCCTCCAGTTTCAGATTTTTGGCCTCAGGCCTACTTGCTGCTATGGCTTTCACATCTCCGCTGGAGATGCAAAGGCTCTCATTGCACTTAATGGAAGGATAGAGGCTCAGCCTCCATTGTCCTAATGTTTTCATTGCTGGATGCTTCTATAGCTGCCTCAGGTGTTTTTCCGCCAGTCTCTATGCTTCATTCTTCCCAGTGTGTGAATCCCTGAAGTAGCATTTGAGTCCTCTCAATTCAGCCAGAGCATCTTGTAGTAAAAATTCACTCTCTTCAGCACATGTGAAACACCATGTAAGAGAATCAGATGAATCAGAAACAAATGCATTTGCCGGGAGAGGACCAGAAACAGGGCAAATGTTGACTGCTTTAAGAAAGCAAAGGGAAATGCATTAAGATTTTTTAAAAGGGGATGGGCGTAGAATTCTTCTCCTACTGGGAAAATCAGAGGAGAGAATGGTGCTTCACAACAAGGCTAGGTCTCTCACGTCAGGCCCTTGGATTTCCCTGTGGGTCTGCGAGCGAACATGGTGGGAAGAAAGTTGTGCGTTGGACTCTGCAGGTCCTGCCTTCCTCATCTCTGGCTGCCTTACAGAGGTGGGACAGTCCGCACTCTACAGAGAGGAGTGAGCTAGCCCCCAGAGTCCTCAAAACCCAGGCCACCCCACCCCAAGCTGTTATGTCCTCCTGCCTTCTTTTCTTTTCTAAACTCCTTTAGCTCTTACAGTCAACACCATCTGCTTTTCCTCTTACTTGCTTTCTGAACATTTCAAATGTGCACATTTCATCTTCTTAATTTGATTGTCAGCCTCTTCAGGACAGGCACTGTACTCTGTAGTTCTTCTGTATTTTCAAAAGAAATACTTGATTTTTTTGATCGACATAAGAATACATTGCTAACTATAAGACAACTGGACTTTTTAGGTTTAAAAACATTTCATTAGAAGGAACGTGTTTCTTCTTTGCCAAAGGTGTATCTAATCAGATAATAATGTGAGTCAGGATTAACTTCCCACCCAACCAAAGTGATATAAAATCATTTCCTGCTTGAGGTATTGTGGAATGCCACAGGCCAGGGGTATGTTGAGAGAGGTCACCCTTATTTGAGAGAACTGGTAATGCTTCTGATCTCAGAACAGATTAAAAGGGATTTTACTGTTTGTATGCAAAGTTCTCTTTCCTTGGTCTGTATAAGACACAATAGATAACAGCTGATTCAAAACAGTTATACTGTAGTGTATAAATATGTAAACATGGGTAAGTATGTATTTAGACAATTTAAAAGTGTGTCTCATTTACCCAGTTATAAACAGCTGTCTGAGAGCAATTACGATTTATCATGTAAATGCTTATTTGCATAATTCAAAATATGAATATTATTTGCTCCATAAAGACTGTAAATAAAAGGCAACCTGAACTTTCTCATGCTTAGAGTTTTATGCAAAGTTTTTACCTTACAGGAGACAAAAGCATTTTGTTCAAAATGGTACTTAAGTTTATTAATTCTAGCAGGTCCAGATAATAGCTAATTTAATAAGAAAAGAGCAAGAGTTTTAAAGTAAAGGTGAGTGGCTGAGAAATAATGAGAGAAGTCACACTACTCTATTTTTACTCCTGAAAATTTGCTATTTAGGGATGATGAATTGCCTTACAACTGTTTTCACTGAACATGAATGTTTAATGGTGAATTCTTTCATGATATTTAGCATATTATTTTATGTACTACAATTTGATATACACATAATTTTTCAGTAATATATCATTATTTTTTTTAGTGTAGGATTATTTAATGAGTATGCTTCCAAGTGGACTAAAGTTCATTTCTCCTTAAAATATAACTTCTACTTTTATGAGTACAAGTAATAAAATGTGGACATCAAAACTTCTGCTCAGGTATTGCCTGATGTATTAGTTTTCTAGGGCTTCCATAACCAATAACCACAAACTCAGAGGTTTATAACAACAAAATTTTTTGTCTCCCCACTACAGTCAGAGAAAACTAATATGCAAAGTAATGTCTCTCAGCACTAAAGGATCCTAATATTATCTGAATTATCCTTCCTTTAAGAGTGATTTGTATGTTGCATGGTTTTGACATTATAGACAGTATACTATTTGAAAAACTGGGAATTCATATGTGACATATACTTTATTATTATATAGTACATTCAAGGAATATTTACTGAGTTTCCATTATGTGAAGAACAATGTGATGAGAACTCTCTTTTAACCAGATTACTCAGTTAACCAGAACATCGCATTCTTCCACTATTTTTGACAAGGAAAAGCTCATGATCTTTCCTTGATATTAAGCTTCTTTTCAAGGACCTTATTGCTATTATTGTACCACTAATTGTGGACAAATCTCCCCAGATGGATTAAATCTCTCTCTGAAACTCTCCTTCAAGTTGAGGGGTCAATCCCTGCCTCCTTTATGCACTTCTTTTCATGCTTCCAGAAAGGAAGTGTGCCAAGCACAGTGCTAAACATTTTATAAAAGGCAGCTCATTCCGATCTCATAGTCCTGGGAGTTATGTTTCATGATATTCCCATATTACAGATATCAATACTGATACTCTGATGGGGTCCAAGATCAAACAGCCGTTAAGTGACAGAACCAGGATACAAATCTGAACGTTACTGTCTCTAATGCTTGTACCTTTGCCATAGATCTTTGGAGGACGTCACAGTGTGCCTGGCTGCATGCTGTCACTTCTTTGGCTCTCTCATACTCCCAGACCTGTCCAGGAATGCTTTTTGTGCTGCTTCAGCTCTGCTGGTGTTGCCATGTTTCTACAACTCTAATAAGTGACTTCTCATTCCTAGGAGGATGCATTGCCCAAGTGGCTGGGTTAAGAACTTGGAAACTGGGGACTTCCCTGGTAATGCAGTGGTTAAGAATCCGCCTGCCAATGCAGGGGACACGGGTTCGATCCCTGGTCCGGGAAGATCCCACATGCCATGAGGCAACTAAGCCTGTGTGCCACAACTACTGCGCCTGCACTCTAGAGCCCACAAGCCACAACTACTGAGCCCGGGCACCACAACTACTGAAGCCTGCGCACCCTAGAGCCCATGCTCTGCAACAAGAGAAGCCACCGCAATGAGAAGGCCATGCACTGCAACGAAGAGTAGCCCCCGCTCGCTGCAATTAGAGAAAGCCCGTGTGCAGCAACGAAGACCCAACGCAGCCAAAAATAAATAAATAAATAAATAAAGTGGACAATAAGGTTTTTTATTTTTTTAAAAAAAGAACTTGGGGGCTTCCCTGGTGGCACAGTGGTTGAGAATCTGCCTGCTAATACAGGGGCCATGGGTTCGAGCCCTGGTCTGGGAAGATCCCACATGCCACGGAGCAACTAGGCCCATGAGCCACAACTACTGAGCCTGCGCGTCTGGAGCCTGTGCTCCGCAACAAGAGAGGCCGCGATAGTGAGAGGCCCGTGCACCGCGATGAAGAGTGGCCCCCGCTTGCCACAACTAGAGAAAGCCCTAGCACAGAAACGAAGACCCAACATAGCAATCAATCAATCAATAAATAAATCTTTAAAAAAAAAAAAAAGAACTTGGAAACTTACATTGATCAGGAGAGGGAAGAATAGATCGTCTCTTGAAAGACCCTTATCAATGGGCCCCTTGAGAAAATCAAAGCAAGAGAAATCAGGGCACCACAGCAGTTCAGGTGTGAGAAAACAAGCCCTAGAATCCAAGTACAGGCACAGAAGTTGGTTATAGACTTCCTTGAACAAGACCAAAAATTTGAATGAGATAATCAGAGCTGAGATGAAGTGGCAGGCAAGGGGCCTGTCCCACCCCAGGGGGTGTCTAATGATACTCATCCAGTAGGAAAGGACTACTGAAAATATCTCATGCTTAAATTTGCAACTATCATGGCCCCAAAGCATTACATCTTCTCTCTCTTGTTTGGGTAAGAGCAATGGAATGGTTGTCATCTCCACCTTATGTCACTACCTCTCTTCTTACGCCTGTGTCCTATCAGCCCAATTAGACAGCAAGCTTACTGAGGAAAGAGTCTTCCTCTCTTGCCATCCTTGTATTACCAACAGTAACCTCATCCAATCTCCAGTTCTTGACATTCAGAGAGGAACATGTCTGATAAACATAAATAAATGGGAAATCCAGTCATTGACAAGCTGGGTGAGTTTTAATTCTTCCAAGTTAAAAATTTTGCTTCTAAAAGGAAAGGCATGCTTTTGCTCATGCCGAATATCCCATCACTCAGTGAAAGATCCCATAGCCTTTATAATTTATGTGGTGGCTCAGCTGCCACAAAATGCTAGACGACTTGTTCAGGACTAATTACAGTGTTAGGAGAAATATGCAGAATCATTATTTAGTGCTATTTATTTGAGATTCCTGCCTTTTTGTCAGCATCTACTTTTTTTTTTTCTTTTTAGTTCTGGTTACTGAAAATCAAACCTGATAACGGAAGTCGGACCTCTCTGCTTCCAAAATCATACATACACACACAGGCTGAAAACAAATTCACTTCAATGCTTTGTTTTCTAATTGTACTTTCTATTTCCAGTCAGAAAAAATGATCAATTCACATTTCATGGTGCCTATTAGTGGTGAAAAAGTTAGGTCATAAAAGTGCACCCAGGCAGAGGAATTTCCACACTGGCATAAGCAATCAACTTCCTTGGGTCCTAAACTGCTCCTAAGTTAAACAAGAATCAAGAAATCCAGTTTGAATCACCAGCCTAGCTCAGTACTGTGTAAAAGTTATGACTTTTACCAGAAAACCAGGTATAGTAGGTCCTGCCTCTCTCTAATCACCGGTCAGTCCTGAAGTTACAGAAAGGGCCAGCTTGTACGGACCTGCTTCCTTGTGTCACCTTCAGCCATGCTTCAGTCTCATTTACCACTCGCCCTAATATGTTTCAATTATTTATTTCCTTGCTAGTTCTCATAGCAAGCCTATGGGAGACATTCGTTTTGCTATCTTATCTATAGATCACCTTCAAGGTAGGATTGTAAAACAGTTTTGATTGCTAAGTGTAGCATTCCAATTTTTTTTTAACATCTTTATTGGAGTATAATTGCTTTACAATGGTGTGTTAGTTTCTGCTATATAACAAAGTGAATCAGCTATACCTATACGTATATCCCCATATCTCCTCCCTCTTGCGTCTCCCTCCCACCCTCCCTATCCCACCCCTCTAGTTGGTGTAGCATTCCAATTTAAGGAGAATTGATCCTTTCCCACTGAGGTTTGCTAACGTATTACCACAGGCTTATTCATTCTGTTCCCTTCAACTAACAAGCACTTAGAAATGCTTACTATGTGACAAAAGCTGTGTTAATTTCTAGAAAATGACATTTGCATGTTTTACAATTTCCAGAATGTAAAATCACTATTTCCTTTTATTTGTTTGCAGTTCTAGAAGTTAAGTAGTGTTATCTCCACTTTACAGATCATTAAAAAACTGAGGTTCAGATTCTAGGGCCTTTGCAAGGGCAGGACAGTCATCCAAGGTTAAACTATGGAGAGTGCAGAAGACTACCAGATGCCTCTCCTTGGCACTGTGCTGGAGATTTAATAATAAAAAATGACCCAGTCCCTGGCTTTGAGAAGCTAAATGTTTAATATGCATGTGAGCATAGAATTTGCATATAATTTATTATCCAAACAGGACATTTTTGAGAGGAAAAAGAGGCACTGTGATAATTATGCCAGGACAACCGGTGCAAACTGGGAGTGATGGTATTCCCTTTCTCCCAGCCTGTCTGTCCAAGGAGAAAACAGTGCATCTCTGGAGACATATTTGCCCTCACAGAAGCTGGCATAGCCGAGGAGTGTGAAGGAGGGACAGACAAGAGTGAGGTGGGCAGGGAACAGTACCTAGGCTGACTTCATGTTCCAACCAGGTAGTCAGAGATGAACCCAACTTGGGAGGCAGGGCTGCCGATGGGGCAGGCAGCTGGACCGTGGCTATCTCACTGCTGCTTTATTTTAAGCTGCAAGAGAAAAGAGGGAAAGTGAGCAGAGAGTCTCTATTCTCTGGACAAAATTAGTCCATCTTGTTTCACATTCCCTTCCGGTAAAACCAAGCCACATAGTGGGTGAAAATTCGCGAAATCTTTTTCAGAAAAAAAAATTTGTCTGGGTTTTCTTTTAATACACTCCCACTCCCAGGAATTTATTCTCTAACTAAATAGTTCGATGTTATTAAAAGAATTGTTCCCACTGGGTGGATGTTAATCATTAAAAGCCCCAAAAGGCAGGAAAGATACCTTCCTTTGGTTATTGACACGAAGTTAAGTGGAAGGGGTTGTGTTATTTGAGACTGTGTGCCTAGGACTGAGACTGAATTTGTTGGTTCTCAGGTGGGAATCATGTCTCAGAGCTGGAAGGAACCCGAGGAGATTATCCATTCAGCCTCCTGCTTCCGGACAGTTAACTCCGAACACCTCCAAGGGAATTATGGCTGTCAGGGTAAAGTATGTCCTATTCAGAACGTTATAAAGGGCTTTCGTGCACTGACCCTTCTGCCAGTCCGACGTTTCCCACCACTTCCTCATCTGGACTCGGTGCTTCTGCTGTGCTGATGATGGTGGTGATGATATCTGACATCTCTGGAGCTCTAACAATGCACTGAGCAGTTTTCTTAGCACTTTACCTGCGTTATCTCAGTTGTTCTTCACAGCCCTTTGAAGCAGTTCATATTAGTAATATTTTTATAGATGAGGAATCTGAGGTACAGAGCAGTTAAGTAACTGTCCCAAGGTCACAAGTCTCCAAAGGTGACTCTACCATGTGCAGTTCGCTTCAGGACGTTCCCTCTGTGTAGACTGTTGACATCTCAGGTCTTCCGTCTGGCACCCTCTTCGCCCTTGAAGATACAGTTTAAGTGCCATGTCTTCTTAAAAGCTGCCTGTGTCTGCAGAGGCTGAGTTCCATGTGCCCGGGCTGGGCTGCACACAGCCTGTGCGGACACCTACTGCAACAGCATCCATCACTCTGTCCCCGCTGCTGGCTTCCGTGACTGTCTCCCCCTCTACACGGAGAACAAATCGAGGCTAGAAACTCGGTCTTTTACCTCTGCTCTCGAGCACATGGCCCACTGTCTGTCACTCAGTAGGCTTTCAAATACATTTAACACAGAAAAATACACAGTCAGAAAGCGGCTGACTTCCCTTTGCAGTGCCAGGGTGGGCACGTGGCTGACCCATATGGAGCGCCAACAATCTAAAGAAACAAAGTCACAGAGGGGGCTGGGAGTCCAGTTGGCAATTTTAATTTAGAACTGGCGTTTGGCAGCAGCTACTTTAGACCATGGACTAGTCAAGACTGAATTGATGAAAAAAATGAGATACATTTTTGGAAAAACACTCTAAAAAGTACTGTGAAGCCTGTTGGTAGGTGTGTCAGTTGGCATAACCTACCTGAAAAGCAATTGGATAAAATGTGTCAAGGGCCTTCAAAATGTAAATAGGTTTTGATCCACTTTTAGGAATTTTTTTCAAGGAAAGATCAGAAATATATATAGAAATATGTACGCATAGGTATTATTGCAACATTGCCTTAAAAAGTAGAAAGTTGGGATGGAACCTAGATGCCCAGGGTTAGGGGCATGGTTAAGAGCACGGTGTTACCATCAAAGGTGGACTATAGGGCTTCCCTGGTGGCGCAGTGGCTGAGAATCTGCCTGCCGATGCAGGGGACACGGGTTCGAGCCCTGGTCTGGGAAGATCCCACATGCCGCGGAGCAACTAGGCCCGTGAGCCACAATTACTGAGCCTGCGCGTCTGGAGCCTGTGCTCCGCAACAAGAGAGGCCGCGATAATGAGAGGCCCGCGCACCGCGATGAAGAGTGGCCCCCGCTTGCCACACTAGAGAAAGCCCTCGCACAGAAACGAAGACCCAACACAGCCAAAAATAAATAAATAAATAAATAAATTAAAAAAAAAAAGTAACAAATGTTCAAGTACAATTGGTGTCTTTAAAAAAAAAAAAAAAAAGGTGGACTACAAGGAGCTGCTCATATCGTGTGCAGAGAATTTGTAATGACAAGGTACAGGCTTACGATATGTTAAACAAGCAAACAAGAAATCTTAGAATACAAAACTCTGTGAACAGCATGATTTCAACAATGTAAGAAGTATATGAAAACTAGAAGGAAATATACTAAAACATTAGCAATGATTTATCTCCAATTGGTGAAATTGGGTAATTTATTTTTTCTTTATAGGTTCCTTTACTTCCCAAGTTTTACACTTCGAGCATGTATTACTTTAATATTTAGCGGGGGGGGGGGGGAAATTAGGGTTTTTTTTAAAACACTGTGTGAGACATAACATGTTTTATAAATAAAGTTGAGAGATAATATGTAATTTCTTAATTAAATGACAAATATGCCTTTATCTCTAAAATTTAAAAAATGATTGGAACTAGACAAATATCATTAAAATGGAGTTGTAATAAGTAGAAGCTGAATGGTTTCATGGGGAAAAAAAGCACTTTGGATGTCAGAAGATCTGGTTAATAGTATTTGTGTCAGAAATTGTATAACCCAGGAGAGTCATTTAACCTCTTTTTAAGTTTCTTCATTTGTAAAAATGAATTGTTTGAATCAGATGATTTCCACGTTCCCTCCTGGCTCTAAAAGGCCTATGGCCTTTATCCATTGATAGATCCACTGTTTATCTCATATGTACAAAAATCCACATTTATGGGTGATTTGACTGCACTAGATGAGGTGCTGAGTGCAAATCCATGGAAACCTCCTCTTGTCAGCAGAAAGTTGGTGACTAATTCCTGAGATTAGAGTCAGTGTGGCTGTAAGGACCAGGGAGTAAAAAGGAGGAAAACACGATAGAGAAAGAATGGTGGGAAAGGCATGGAGGTGCTGGGAGAGGCCAGATGGGTTGAGGAGGAAGATTCCTGTTTTGACAGAGTCAGCGAGGGCTGCATGGTAGGCAGTCTGCCGTCTGGGTTGATTGATCAATGGTTGAGAGGCTGCCTGACAACTCACCAAAGGAAGAACAGGGGCTGGAGAAGGGGATGACCTTTCACCCTCAGTTTCCCAGCACAAATTCCCCGGGAGACCCAGTGTCTTATCACCCTGTGGAGTTAGAAGTGAATGACTGAAAACAAAGTTCCACCCAGGAGATGGCCAGAGGGTAGGTTTTTGACTTGTGGTTAAAAACTAGTGAAAGACATGCTTTTAACCAGAAAGAAAGCAAGCATTGGCCCAAAATGTAAAAGAGGGGTAAAGAGAAAGGAGGACTACTGTGGAATTCAAAAGGCCTGTGTCCTAATCCTGGCTTTGCTGTGGTCTTGCTGGGTGGCCAGTGAGCCATTCACCCTTTCCTGCCTCACTTTCTCTCAGAAAATGGAGCCGGCAAGCCCTGTTCCCAGCATCATGGAGGGTGTTAGGAGAATCACAGATGCCAAGAGTGATGGTGCTGTGTAAATACAGTGTCCAAAGTCCTGTTTTTCTTTCTCCTTGGACCAAGTGAATCTGTCAGGGAGTAGAGAGGAAGAGACAGAGACAAAGAAACAGAGAAGAGAGGATCAGTCTCCTCTCAGCCGAAGGGACCATCGCTCTAATTGCTGCTTAAAAAACAGCAGATGTTATATAATGGAAATCCTACAACTAAATTGTGCCCCAAATTATCTAAGTTCTTCCGAGTCAAAGAGCATTGAAATTCTAGGAGAAACACTGAATACTTGGAATATTCACATGACTTGTACGTGTGGCAAATAGTAATGCTATTTATTTCCTTCTAATGTTATTTTTATCTGCAACTGTTATTAGTCACTGTTGCATTTTGTTTTGCCTATAAAGCCTTCTAGTTTAGTGCTTTAAACGTTGTTGTAGCACAGTCATATTTGATTAACACGGCCTCAAGGGTAGAGACTATGTCTTCGGCTCCCCTTGTATTTTTAGAAGGGCAAAACAGATATTCAAGTTCATGTTTCACCTGAAACCCAGTGCTTCCCTTCCCATGACCGTTACTCCCAGCATCTGCATTTAGCTGTGCCCCTTCCAGTGCAGCAAGCCTGTCTGTCACTCCTGCATGACCCAGGAGTGGGCCAAGTGAAGGTGTTGGGGTATCATTTTAGGATTAATAATGGCAGCTCATTTCTATTTATGTATTTGATTGATTCTAATCCAGAAGCTCTGAAATCACATCGATGCTGTGCCAAGTACCTCCCATGAAAGAAGACCTCTGTCAGTCACCCAGCAGAGGAGATGAGTGCCCAAGTGTTTCTGATTTTAAGGAGCCCTCTAATCCAATCACTTTCAGAGAGCCTTACTTCCTCTGAGCCCTGCATGGATTAATTCTACAAGAGCATCTTTTCCATTAAAGAAACTGATTGCAAACTTCCCTCCTAATTGTGAAAATGCTCACCTGCTCCAAGTAAACAGTTCTGGAAAGATACCTTCATTTTGCTTCAGTTAGTGGGCTGAGGAGAGTGGAGTTTCAACAGAAATTTAAGAAGTTAAAATTCAACAGCCATCCTCACTCACCGAGCAATTTGCGCCTAAGGTGAGTGCAGAAACTACAAAATGACCTTGATCCCATCAGGCACTTTTCAAGGACCTCAATTATTTGGTTTTGACAACAACAAGAACAAAAATCCCTAAGTAAGGGAGCAGTGGGAATGATGAGTGTAAGCAGCCATTGAGATGATCATTAAAAAGGAACAATTATCAAAAATTGAAAACAACCTAAATAGCCGACAATTGGAGAATTATTAATTTTAGTATATTTAATGCTGCAATGCTATGAAATGATTAAAATCATGTTTTCTGAAGAACGTCTAATGAGACGGAAAAATATTTACCACCTATGTGAGATGGAAAAAGCAGTATGCAAAATTGTATGTACAATTTTTTGAGAATCCCTAGTCCTAGAGAAAAGACTATGCCCTGCAGCAGTTCAAAAGGACAAAATGGATCTAAATTTACTAATATGGAAAGATTCCTAAAATCTGACATCACATCGTGAAAGCACATTTCAAAACAATGTAGAGCACAATCCTACTTGGGAGGGATTTTGGATTAGGAAGTTTAAAGGGGACTTTAATCTCATCCGTATCATTTGAATATCTGTAACGAGAGTACATTATTATGAAATTTAAAATCATATTTTTAAAATTTTAAATGGGGGAAGAAAATGAGAAAAAGTACTGGAAGAAAATATTCCTTAAATATTAATAGGTGGCTATCTCCAAATGGTGTGATTGTAGTTAATTGATGAAACTGAAGCCCTTGCAGGATAAATCACTCAACAACTGATCCAAGATTCAATCTTGGTTCTCTGTGACTCCAAAGTTCATGTTCTTTTCATCCCACATCACCTTTCCAGTTATGTGTCCTTAGGTGCTACTGAGTCAGGTTACTGTTAGGGGAAAAGAAGGGACGAGTAGGCCCTGGGAAATGGGGGGCTACCTTTATTCTTGAACTTTAAGGTTCCAAGTTCAGCAGTGAAAATCAGGCACCAGGCCAGTAAACCAGAGACAGCAAAAGAGATGGAAATGGCGCCACCAGCTGCTCAAAAAACCCCACAAAACCCAAAAAAACTACAGCTTCCTTGCAGCTGTGGTTCACAGCACAGTCTACTTAGGAGCTAACAGACAAGTTCCAGGATCCATCCCCAGAGATTGTGACCTAGCAGGTCCCGAGTGTGGCCCAGGAATTCTGCATTTTCCCAAGTATCCCATATGGTTCTTAGACCATTTCTTGAGAAACCCTACTGTAGAGATGTTATAGATCCAGAAAACAAATGCATGAAGTGCCACTCTCTCCATTCCCAACTTAGACCATCCTCTGAATCCTTTTTTCTTTCAGAACAGTCCCTTATGCCCATTTAAAGCTGATTCCACTGAGTTAAAATATTGGGTAGGGCACCAGGGTGAGGGGAGAGGGCAGGTGTGGCTGGGCTGAGGAGAATGGGGAGGGGGCAGTGGTTGCTCAGCGAAGAGGAGGGGCAGCAGCCACATGAATGCTATGAAGTTTACAAATCAATAAAATGCTCTAATCTCTAGATATGACCCTGTCAAACAGATGACATAATAGAGTATGACCTGTTAAATAACTCATTGTCAGAGGATTATAACGAAAATAATTACAGCAACGAAGAAGTGAGCATCCGAGCCCTGATCATCAGCTTAGCCAAGAGAAAATGCCATTAGTCCACCAGGGTCAAGAAAGGCCGCGATAATAAGGTTTCTTCCTCAAAGATTTGTCCAGATTGCTGCCGCTCCTGGAAAGCAAAACAAAAGTCCTATGTTGCCACCTAGAGTCCAAAGCCTAGAAGTATGGGCTGAGGAAATTTGAATTGATCTGGTTCTTCGGAGAAATCTCTCTGTCCATGTTTAATTACCACCAGCTTCAGACTTAGGAATGCCCATCAGTCCTTTTTTTAACAGAACTTGAATATGTGTTTGAACTCAAGCCTCCAAATGACCAAAAGATTTCAGAATGGATTTCTAGAACCTTGATTAAATGTTAGAGAGAGCATGCCTGTGAGTGTGCGAGGGTCGGGGAACAGGCTTAACTGCCACTGTCTAACTAGATGGCCTGGGAAAATCACTTTACCCCTCAGGGCCAAGTTCCTCTTAGGTAAAATAAGAGGACTGAACACACTTCACAATACTGCAAGCCTTTTAAGGCCTGAATTTCCATATTTCTTTAATAGTCTAGACTCTATTTAAACCCAGACTTCAGTCAAACCAAAAATTAGATCCTGCCACCCCCATCTCCTTTAGTAGCACTTCCGTACGCTTCAGAGACAAAGACTCCAGGAATCTGTCTGGGGATAGGCAGAGCTTTGCTCATTTTGATCTGGATTTAGCCAGCATTCTGCTCGAGAGATCAAAGAGAGCTTGGAGGTGTCTCTTAGTGTCCTGCATTGGAAGGGTCCATTGTTCTACCTGCCAGACTCATTCTCTCAGGATGAGTCCACCCTTCTACCCATCCTAAACTTCATCCAGCCAGCCATCCCTGAGCTGGGTTGTTGTGTTGTGGATAAAGAGCCGTGGGGCTGGCAGGGTCTTGGTGCTCCGGCCGGGTGTCAGACCTGAGCCTCGGAAGTGGCAGAGCTGAGTTCACAACACTGGACCACCAGAGACCTCCCGGCTCCACATAATATCAATCGGCGAGAGCTCCCCCAGAGATCTCCATCTCAACGCTAAGACCGAGCTCCACTCAACAACCAGCAAGTTTCAGTGCTGGACACTCCATGCTAAACAACTAGCAAGAAAGGAACACAACCGCACCCATTAGCAGAGAGGCTGCCTAAAATCATACTAAGTTCACAGACACCCCAAAACACACCACCGGACATGGTCCTGCCCACCAGAAAGACAAGATCCAACCTCATCCACCAGAACACAGGCACCAGTCCCCTCCACCAGGAAGCCTACACAACCAACTGAACCAACTTTACCCAATAGGGGCAGACACCAAAAACAACAAAAACTATGAACCTGCAGCCTGCGAAAAGGAGACCTCAAACACAGTAAAGTTAAGCAAAATGAGAAGACAGAGAAATAGCAGCAGATGAAGGAGCAAGGTAAAAACCCACCAGACCAAACAAATGAAGATGAAATACACAGTCTACCTGAAAAAGAATTCAGAGTAATGATAGTAAAGATGATCCAAAACCTTGGAAAAAGAATAGAGAAAATACAAGAAACGTTTAACAAGGACCTAGAAGAACTAAAGAGCAAACAAACAATGATGAACAACACAATAAATGAAATTTAAAATTCTCTAGAAGGAAACAATAGCAGAATAATGAAGGCAGAAGAATGGAAAAGTGACCTGGAAGATAAAATAGTGGAAATAATTACCACAGAGCAGAATAAAGAAAAAAGAATGAAAATAATTGAGGACAGTCTCAGAGACCTCTGGGACAACATTAAATGCACCAACATTCAAATTATAGGGGTCCCACAAGAAGAAGAGAAAAAGAAAGGGACTGAGAAAATATTTGAAGAGATTATAGTTGAAAGCTCCCCTAATATGGGAAAGGAAATAATCAAGTCCAGGAAGCACAGAGAGTCCCATAAAGGATAAATCCAAGGAAAGAAACCCACCAAGACACATATTAATCAAACTATCAAAAATTAAATACAAAGAAAAAATATTAAAAGCACCAAGGGAAAAGCAACAAATAACATACAAGGGAATCCCTATAAGGTTAACAGCTGATCTTTCAGCAGAAACTCTGCAAGGCAGAAGGGAGTTGCAGGACAAATTTAAAGTGATGAAAGGGAAAAGCCTACAACCAAGATTACTCTACCCAGCAAGGATCTCATTCAGATGCGACGGAGAAATTAAAACCTTTACAGACAAGCAAACGCTAAGAGAATTCAGCACCACCAAACCAGCTTTACAACAAATGCTAAAGTAACTTCTCTATGCAGGAAACACAAGAGAAGGAAAAGACCTACAATAGCAAACCCAAAACAGTTAAGAAAATGGTAATAGGAACATACATATTGATAATTACCTTAAATGTAAATGGATTAAATGCTCCAACCAAAAGACATAGACTGGCTGAATGGATACAAAAACAAGACCCATATATATGCGGTCTACAAGAGACCCACTTCAGACCTAGGGACACATACAGACTGAAAGTGAGGGGATGGAAATAGATATTCCATGCAAATGGAAATCAAAAGAAAGCTGGGATAGCAATTCTCATATCAGGCAAAATAGACTTTAAAATAAAGACTATTACAAGAGACAAAGAAGGACACTACATAATGATCAAGGGATGAATTCAAGAAGAAGATATAACAATTGCAAATATTTATGCACCCAACATAGGAGCACCTCAATACATAAGGCAAATGCTAACAGCCATAAAAGGGGAAATCAACAGTAACAATAATAGTAGGGGACTTTAACACCCCACTCTCACCAATGGACAGATCAACCAAAATGAAAATAAATAAGAAAACACAAGCTTTAAATGACACATTAAACAAGATGGACTTAATTGATATTTATAGGACATTCCATCCAAAAACAACAGAATACACTTTCTTCTCAAGTGCTCATGGAACATTCTCCAGGATAGATCATATCTTGGGTCACAAATCAAGCCTTGGTAAATTTAAGAAAATTGAAATTGTATCAAGTATCTTTTCTGACCACAATGCTATGAGACTAGATATCAATTACAGGAAAAAAACTGTAAAAAATACAAACACATGGAGGCTAAACAATATGGTACTAAATAACCAACAGATCACTGAAGAAATCGAAGAGGAAATCAAAAAATACCTAGAAACAAATGACAATGAAAACACGATGGCCCAAAACCTATGGGATGCAGCAAAAGCATTTCTAAGAGGGAAGTTTATAGCAATACAATCCTACCTCAAGAAACAAGAAAAACCTCAAATAAACAACCTAACCTTGCACCTAAAGCAACTGGAGAAAGAAGAACAAAAAAAACCCAAAGTTAGCAGAAGGAAAGAAATCATAAAGATCAGATCAGAAATAAAGGAAAAAGAAATGAAGGAAACAATAGCAAAGATCAATAAAACCAAAAGCTGGTTTTTTGAGAAGATAAACAAAATTGATAAACCATTAGCCAGATTCATCAAGAAAAAAAGAGAGAAGACTCAAATCAACAGAATTAGAAATGAAAAAGGAGAAGTAACAACTGACACTGCAGAAATACAAAGGATCATGAGAGAGTACTACAAGCAACTATATGCCAATAAAATGGACAACCTGGAAGAAATGGACAAATTCTCAGAAAAGAACAACCTTCCGATACTGAAGAAGGAAGAAATAGAAAATATAAACAGACCAATCACAAGCACTGAAATTGAAACTGTGATTTAAAAATCTTCCAACAAACAAAAGCCCAGGACGAGATGGATTCACAGGTGAATTCTATCAAATATTTAGAGAAGAGCTAACACCTATCCTTCTCAAACTCTTCTAAAACATAGCAGAGGGAGGAACACTTCCTCATTCTACAAGGCCATCATCACTCTGATAGCAAAACCAGACAAAGATGTCACAAAAAAAGAAAACTACAGGCCAATATCACTGATGAACATAGATGTGATAATCCTCAACAAAATACTAGCAAACAGAATCCAGCAGCACATTAAAAGGATCATACACCATGATCAAGTGGGGTTTATCCCAGGAATGCAAGGATTCATCAATGTATGCAAATCAATCAATGTGATACACCATATTAACAAATTGAAGAATAAAAACCATATGATCGTCTCAATAGATGCAGAAAAAGCTTTCAACAAAATTCAACAACGATTTATGATAAAAACCCTCCAGAAAGTAGGCATAGAGGGAACTTACCTCAACATAATAAAGGCCATATATGACAAACCCACAGCCAACATCGTTCTCAATGGTGAAAAACAAACCACTTCCACTAAGATCAGGAACAAGACAAGGTTGCCCACTCTCACCACTATTATTCAACATAGTTTTGGAAGTTTTAGCCACAGCAATCAGAGAAGAAAAAGAAATAAAAGGAATCCAAATCAGAAAAGAAGAAGTAAAACTGTCACTGTTTGCAGATGACATGACACTATACATAGAGAATCCTAAAGATGCCGCCAGAAAACTACTAGAGCTAATCAATGAATTTGGTAAAGTAGCAGGATACAAAATTAATGCACAGAAATCTCTTGTATTCCTATACACTAATGATAAAAAATCTGAAAGAGAAATTAAGGAAACACTACCATTTACCATTGCAAGAAAAAGAATAAAATATATAGGAATAAACCTACCTAACGAGACAAAAGACCTGCATGCAGAAAACTATGACACTGATGAAAGAAATTAAAGATGATACAAACAGATGGAGAGATATAGCATGTTCTTGGATTGGAAGAATCAACTTTGTGAAAATGACTATACTACCCAAAGCAATCTACAGATTCAATGCAACCCCTGTCAAACTACCAGTAGCATTTTTCACAGAACTAGAACAAAAACTTTCACAATTTGTATGGAAACACAAAAGACCCCGAATAGCCAAAGCAATCTTGAGAAAGAAAAACGGAGCCAGAGGAATCAGGCTTCCTGACTTCAGACTATACTGCAAAGCTACAGTGATCAAGACAGTATGGTACTGGCACAAAAACAGAAATATAGATCAATGGAACAGGATAGAAAGCCCAGAGATAAGCCCACGCACAAATGGTCACCTTATCTTTGATAAAAGAGGCAAGAATATACAATGGAGAAAAGAAATCCTCTTCAATAAGTGGTGTTGGGAAAACTGGACAGCTACATGTAAAAGAATGAAATTAGAACACTCCCTAACACCATACACAAAAATAAACTCAAAATGGATTAAAGACCTAAATGTAAGGCCATACTCTATAAAACTCTTAGAGGAAAACATAGGCAGAACACTCTATGACATAAATCACAGCAAGATCCTTTTTGACCTAGAGAAATGGAAATAAAAACAAAAATAAACAAATGGGAACTAATGAAACTTAAAAGCTTTTGCACAGCAAAGGGAACCATAAACAAGACAAAAAGACAACCCTCAGAATGGGAGAAAATATTTGCAAACAAAGCAACTGACCAAGGATTAATCTCCAAAATATACAAGCAGCTCATGCAGCTCAATATCAAAAAACAAACAACCCAATCCAAAAATGGGCAGAAGACCTAAATAGACATTTCCCCAAAGAAGATATACAGATTGCCAACAAACACATGAGAGGATGCTCAACATCACTAATCATTAGAGAAATGCAAATCAAAACTACAATGAGGTATCACCTCACACCAGTCAGAATGGCCATCATCAAAAGTTCTACAAACAATAAATGCTGGAGAGGGTGTGGAGAAAAGGGAACCCTTTTGCACTGCTAGTGGGAATGTAAATTGATACAGCTGCTATGGAGAACAGTATGGAGCTTTCTTAAAAAACTAAAAATAGAACTACCATATGACCCAGCAATCCCACTACTGGGCATATACCCTGAGAAAACCGTAATTCAAAGAGTCATGTACCCCAATGTTCACTGCAGCACTATTTACAATAGTTAGGACATGGAAGCAACCTAAGTGTCCATCAACAGATGAATGGATAAAGAAGATGTGGCACATATATACAATGGAATATTACTCAGCCATAAAAAGAAACAAAATTGAGTTGTTTGTAGTGAGGTGGATGGACCTAGAGCCTGGTGGATGGACCTAGAGCCTGTCATACAGAGTGAAGTAAGTCAGAAAGAGAAAACAAATACTGTATGCTAACACATATATATGGAATCTTAAAAAAGAAAATGGTTCTGAAGAACCTAGGGGCAGGACAAGAATAAAGACACAGACGTAGAGAATGGACCTGAGGACACGGGGAGAGGGAAGGATAAGCTGGCAAGAAGCGAGAGAGTGGCATTGACATATATACACTACCAAATGTAAAATACATAGCTAGTGGGAAGCAGCCTCATAGCACAGGGAGATCAGCTCCGTGCTTTGTGACCACCTAGAGGGGTAGGATAGGGAGGGTGGGAGGGAGATGCAAGAGGGAGGGGATATGGGGATATATGTATATGTATAGCTGATTTACTTTGTTATACAGCAGAAACTAATACAGCAATGTAAAGCAATTATACTCCAATAAAGATGTTAAAAAAAAATTGGCATCATATGCAAAAAATGTCAGTACCCTCCATTTTTGAATGTGACCTTCTTCATCAAGGAAACCATACCTCTACTGTCCTCTACAGCTCTGCCTGAAATCTCCATGAATTTAAGGCAAAATTCCCACCAAATGGGGGCGGGGCCTGCTTGAGATTTAGAACCTGGCAGGTCCCTACAGTCCCAAGCACTTTTTTTTCTTTTTTTTGCAACATATTATTCATTCTTTCCATTCTTGTTTCATACATCTTCTGACACAATTCAGTTCCATCCAACCGTTTATTCCAGAATTCTTTCCCAACTCTTCCTATTTATGGCTTTTGGCTGTTGGAAGTGAAACCCACATTATTTATTTGGAAGAAGGGGCCAATTTTTCAAAAGGGTTCTCCGCTCCGTTAAGTGTGTCTCCTCTGAGTAGGTTGTACCGTGGCACCAGGGAGGATTATCTGTTCTAATTTCTGGAGTCAATGCTTCTAAAAATAATCTCAGGCTCTTTTCTTGTGTCACTTCCAAGAAACCTGTGCACCAAGACCTCCACTGTGCTGACAACATGAGAATCCTGCTACCAAACTGCCAAGGAAACACAGGGCCGCTGAGTGGACAGTCTGCAGCCAAGTCAGCAGAGGACCCCCATTTTCAGTCTTGTTTGGAAGTATAATTCAGCTCTGAATCTTTCCAGAACTACAGCCAATCTTTGATCCTTGCAATCTGCTAGTTGGTGGGCTGTGCATAAAGGACAGCTTAGAGAAAAGTGGAAACAATGCCTCTTACCAGCTGTATCTTAACACCAGCAAAATCTCCATTAAAGGCAAGAACATTCCAGTTCAGTTGAGATTTTTACCCTGAGTGGGACTCCCGCTGTTGATAGAACAGGAAAGATATATTTCAAAATTTATGCCAGAAGTTGAAGTGTTGATAGTGACCTATTATAAACTCAAATACTCCATGAAGCCAGTTCTAGGAACCTAGAGGTTATTCAATGGCTCTTTCAGGGTTACTGCTGCAGAGGAGACCCAAGACTCCTCCTCACTTGATCTACAGCCTTGTTCAAAGTCTAATCCACTCCAGAGTCCAGACCTCTGCAGGGTGTGAAGTGAGGCACAGTAGGGACTCCACAAAGCTTTTTAGGCACTACTGTATCAGGAAGTGGATGAAGCATTGGAGAGAGATTTGCAGAGCTGCAAATGTTCTTCACTGTTCATAGTCGTAAAGGAATTCCCAGTGGTTAATCTTAAGGGATTATTAGTACTTGTTATAACTCTAAAGGGACTGCCCATAAATTTGGCTTTTCTAGTTACCCGTAAAGCAGCTACTGGGACAACCTAGCAACATAGCAGTTTCCATTGTTTAGCCAAGGCGCAGCATTCTTAAATCCCCCGGGAGCAGAGAATAGTAAATAACCTAGTCTGTTCAAAAGAACCTGCTCTCTGTTGCTGGCCATGTGTTCTGCTTTTAAGCTCCTGGAGTCCCACCCCGCCCCCACCAAAGACCTGCTCCCTTTGCCCTGGCATGCCCATGGGGCAGCCTTCATTATACCCACATAGACCATGATGACCGGGGAGGACCGAGTGGAGGAGTAATCAAACCACAGAGGCTCCAGAAGAGTTTCCATACACTCAGAAATAAAGGGTCAAATGAGAACCCTCTGTTTACTATATCTTCTCATTGTACATGAACTAAAAACTTGTCCCAAGTGTCAGGAAATGTAGGTTTGTAGCAGAATTGAGAAAGGAGGTAGAGATACCTTATGATGGGCATTAATGCTGCTCCCTCATTTTTCTAAGCCCCTCTTCTTCCGCATGCTCAGGAGGACTGCCCCCTTCTGACTCCCTCAAAGTAAGGGACCCTGTGACTTGCTTTGGCCAGTGAAATGTGAGAGGAAGTGAAGACTAGCATCACTTCCATGTGGAAACATTTGAGTCATGTGAAAATCCCCATGCCCCCCATCCCCTGCATGGAAGCACATGTCAATGTCACAGTGCCACAAGACCAAAGTCACCTGGCATGTTGAACCAACATACAGAGAGCAGCTGCCTAGGGAACTGACTGAACCTACAAAGGACTTTACGTGAGTGAGAATTAAACCTTTGTTGTTTCAGCCACTGATTTTTTTGGCGTTGTTTGTTACTGCAGCATATCCAGGCTCTCCTGCTGGTACATGCCTCTGTGCTACTGTAAATTCAGTCTTTTCAGTCTGCATGTCATTCTCCTTAACGAGGGAGACAGACGCAGTCAGAAGTTCATATTTCTCTCTGATCCCCATAAACATGACAACAACAAGCTATATATTTGGCCTACCCCGCCTTACTCTTTCTTGCTCTAAAACTAATTTCCTTACTCTAAACATTAATTTCCCTTTTAGCTATCTTTAGTACTTTTTGCAAGACTTGCCTCACTTGGGACATCAACTTTTCTAGCCCTGTCATTGCACATCTGTGCCACTCTCCTAAGTTGTTTGTACTTAATATTATGCCTCCCCCCTTACCGCGCCCACACACATACTTTCCATCATTGGTGCATGTTGTTTTTCAGTCTGGACTTAGTAGGGTTTCTTTGTGAACTTCCCTTTATCCTTCCACACCAGGATCATGTAAAATTGCATTTTTGAGAGTTCTCAGCAGTCTTAAGTGGCCTTCCCCTCTAGAACTTCTTGTGATGGAACTGTGTCTGTTTTGCCTTGTGCTTTAAAATCAGTTTTCCACAAGTCTAAGACCATGGTTCCCCAACTGTGTGCTGGGGTGCCCTGGACACTACAGCAAACTCACAGGCTTGCTGCAAAATATTTTCAACTTCTGAGGAAAACACAAGGATACCCAACATCTATCAGACATCGTATGAACTACTAGCTCAAGATTGTTTATAATTTCACCATTATAACGCATCAGATTCCTTTGTGGACATCATATTTTTGCAAAGTTGGATTTTCAGTGGATACTGTAATAAAAAGCAAGTACCATGAAAAAAAATAATCAATATAGAACAGGAAAGGAAGGTGGCAGTGTCCTATCTGATTCCAGAGTTTGAAAAGTTGTGCAGTGCCAAACAGGTATATGCATTTAGTATTTGTCGGTTATTTAAGAATGAAATAAAAATATTGTCTTTTCTTTCAATTAACGTGTAATATGTTTGCAAGCAGCTACTAAGTTGTTAGAACAGAAATACTTCTGAAGGTTTTGGCCCTAACCATTTCTAATGCATTAAACTGTTACGTATTTCTTTTGGCCTAAGAGCACCGTGAAAAAATTACTGAGACATCGAGGGCATCATGAACTCAGAAAATGTGGGAACCTCTGGCCTAGGAACACACATAACCATACTCAACATCTTGTTACAGCCTCGAAAAGACATGGTCCATTTTCTTCAACAAATGGTGCTGGGATAACTGGATATTCACATGAAAAAGAATGATGCTGGACCCTTACGTCACAAACATTAACTCAAAATGGATCAAAGACCTAAAATTAAGAGCTAAAACTATAAAACTCTCTGAAGAAAATGTAATGGTAAATCTTCATGACCTTAGATTTAGGAATGGTTTGTTAGATATGACACCAAAAGCACAAGCAAAAAAAAAAATAAAAGATAAGTTAGACTTTGTCAAAAATTTGTGCATTAGAGGACACTATCAAGATAGTGAAAAGACAACCCACAGAATGAGAGAGAATATTTGCAAACCATATATCTGATAAGGGTCTGGTATCCGGAATATAT
The DNA here is from genome assembly GCF_028021215.1 of Eschrichtius robustus. Taxonomy (NCBI): domain Eukaryota; kingdom Metazoa; phylum Chordata; class Mammalia; order Artiodactyla; family Eschrichtiidae; genus Eschrichtius; species Eschrichtius robustus. The sequence continues at coordinate 62,211,462 of NC_090824.1, read as the reverse complement.
AAAGAGTTCCTACTACTCAGCAACAAAAAGACAAACAACCTAATTTAAAAATGGTCAGAGGACTTAATCAGACATTTCCCCCAAAATATACAAGTAGCCCACAAGCACGTGAAAAGATGCTCAATATCATTAGTCATTAGGAAAATTCAAATCAAAACCCAGTGAAATACCACTTCACACCCACAGGTTGACAATAATGAAAAACAGAAAATAACAAGTTTTGGCAAAGATATGGAGAAATTGGAACCCTCGTTCATTGCCGGTAGGCATTTAAAATATGCAGCCAGGGCTTCCCTGGTGGCGCAGTGGTTGAGAATCTGCCTGCCAATGCAGGGGACACGGGTTCGAGCCCTGGTCTGGGAAGATCCCACGTGACGCGGAGCAACTAGGCCCGTGAGCCACAACTACTGAGCCTGCGCGTCTGGAGCCTGTGCTCCACAACAAGAGAGGCCGCGATAGTGAGAGGCCCGCGCACCGCGATGAAGAGTGGCCCCCGCTTGCCACAACTAGAGAAAGCCCTCGCACAGAAACGAAGACCCAACACAGCCATAAATAAATAAAAATAAATAAATTTAAAATATGCAGCCATGGTGAAAAACAGTTAAGCAGTCCCTCAACAAGTTAAACATAGAGTTACCAAGTGATCCAATAATTGTACTCCTAGATATATATCCAAAAGAAAACAAGTATTCAAACAAATACTTGTACACAAATACTCATAGTAGTACTATTCACATAATATTCACAAAAGCCATAAACAATGCAAATGTCCATCAACTGATGAATGGATAAACAAATGTGGTATATCCATACAGGGGCATATTATTCAGACGTAGAAAGGAATGAAGTACTGATACATGATACGATGTATATGAATCTTGAAAACATCATGTTATATGAAATAAGCCAGACACAAAAGGTCACATATTGTATGATTCCATTTATAGGAAATATCCAGAATAGCTATATCTATAAAGACACAAAGCAGTCCAGTGGTTGCCAGGGGCTGAGGAAGAAGGATTAGGGAGTGACTGCTTTATGGATACAGGGTTTACTTCTGGGGTAATAAAAATTTCTTGTAACTAGATAGAGGTGATGGTTATACAATATATGAGCTTATTAATTGCCACTGAATTGTACACTTTGAAATGGCTTATGGTTAATTTTATGTTACATGAATTTTATCTTATATGGCTCAATTACATACATATATGTATATGTGTATACATATATTTAAAAGCATGGTCTTATGCCAAGGTTTCTGTAACTTCTGCTCTGTTGGTGATTCCCACTTGCTGGTAGAATTAGTTAGGGTCATTTTATCTCAGTCACTCTTCTACCTTGTAGGACAGCAGTTCTTAACCTTTAGTTCACCTTCAGGGGGTCAAAGGACGCCTCAAAACTCTATATGAAATTTGGTGTCCATGTGTGAAGGGAGAAGGTGAATGGCAATGCAGTTGCCACAGAGGTCTCAGCCAGTCCCACTGGGAGTTGTGAAGCTGGGATGGTCTTCAGGTATACCACAGGGTCCAGCAGTGCTTATAAAGGAAGTTGGGCCCAGGCTGCTTCCAGGGAGAGGACAAAATCTTCTGCCAAGAGCAATTTCGGGGGAAGGACTCAAATGTGAGCTGGGGAATGAGTGCCTTGGTCCTGAAAGAGGGATCTGAGAGCACACACCCACATCCACAACAATTGTTACAGTTGCAATAGGACATTAGCACCATCTGGGTGTGGGAGATTCCAAATGCTATTTGCTTCTCTTGCCTGGGGCTTCTTGATTCTTGATCATCACTGGGAATCTTGACTTGGATGATACTTCCTCCAGCTAAAGTTGCCTGACAACTTTCCTTTCAGCTCCCAGTTTGAGGTGCGTGTCTCTGTTGGGGTCTCCTCACCCCTCCAGGTAGCCTTCTTGGGCTGAGGCCCTCTCAAGTGACCCAGTCCAGCTCCCTTGCAGAGACTTTCCTAGCATATTCTAGAAGTGGTCTCAAAAAAATTTTTTTTTGATCTTGCTATCTAAATGTTACCAGAAGGAAAGATCAACTTTTCCAAACCAAATTCATTATCCTTGGCAGATGTGCTCTGTGTTTCGTGTGGCTTGTATCCAACAGTTCCCTACAACTGGTCAAATCATTTCACTATCTAAGAATATGATTTGCAACTAATTCATCTTGAAGTCTTTGACCAGAACCTACACTGCTTAAAATTAGCAATGCTACGTGTATTTTATTGAGATTTTTTTCAGTGCCCGTGGTGGGTGATTGCTAACATCTGCTTTGAAATTTTTGCAGACTAAAATCATTATGGCCTTACACTATAGCTTAGAACTTTGGATCTCGATTGCCTGTTCCTCAGTGCGTCAGAGCAGGCTCCGGGACTGTTTCTTAGGAGTATTTTTTACCCTGCCCATAGTTTGTCCCTCATCCCACTGCCATGCAGAGGTGGATTTCGGTTAGACTCTTTAATTTTCAAAGGATCATAACTCTACTCTTAGCCAGTGACTGTCTTTTCCTTTAATTAACAATTCAAAATATTCACCCTTCAAATTCTTGCCAGAAATTACAGTTTTGAACTCTCTGCTCTCCAACACTTATCAAAAATTTCAAAAACGATTTATGGGGGCTGGCTTGAAAAGACACACACACATTCCTTTAGATAGTTAAAATTTTTACCTTAGGATTATACCAAACCATGTGAGTCTCATGCTTTTTGTAGAGGTGTAGATCTGTGCTTTGGCCTACACTGAGGGATTTTATAAGAAACTCACTTCTGAATTTATGGGGGCTGTGGTTGAGAAACCATCCACTTCATGACTGTGCTTCCTCTGTATGAGGTCTCTTGGGTGTAAGAAAAATATGTATTTCTCCTCATGACCTAGCTCGTTGGTAGCTAGTGGAAAGTCTGAATCTTGAAGCTAAGCATATCTTCCTTTTTACATTGAATTATCAAAAATTTCAAAGCCAAATTTGTGACTCATCCCTAGCAACTACCAGCACCTTAGGATATGCATTTTCCTCACAACCTAGCTTGTTTGTAGCTGGTGGAAAGTATGAATCTTGAAACTCAGCATATCTTCCTCTTTACATTGAATTATCATAAAATTTCAAAGCCAAATTGTGTGACTCACCCATAGCAACTATCAAGATCTTCAGATATGCATTTCTTGGTATTGATATTACTATTTTTCTGCCATTTCCTTGTCATAGGCTCCTTCAATTATTTATTTTTATCCTTTTATTTGTATATAATTGCCTTAAATCCTTCATAGAACAAGGCCTGGTTATAAATAAAATGAAACAGCCATCTCAACTTCAGTTTGACCTCTTCCTTGCCCAACCACATATTTCATTTGATTTTTTTACAGCACTCTTTACCAAGCCTAATTAAATAATTAATAATAATGATAACAACTGTTGGTTGAGAAATTCTATATGCTAGATTCTTGACATGTTAATATAATAAAGGTCTCATTTAATGTTTACAGCCACCTCCCAAGGCGGGTATTATGTCCCTATTTTACAGAAAAGGAAACCAAGACTCGGGAGGTTTAAAGGATTTGCTCAAAGCTAAGATCAGTCAGTGACAGATCTAGGACTGGAATACTCCGAAGCCCCTATTCTTTTCTCTGTGCTAGTCTGCCCACTCTGTGGGATGATGCTTTACTTTTTTATGAGTCATTATTCTCTGGGTTTGAGCTGATACAATGACAGGTACCAAAAAAACAAACAAACAAAAAAACCAATGGTTCATTTCTCCAATGGGGATGGGGAAGCGAGGGTGGGTGTGATCTCTTAGCCATTTAACATTATTGTCCTGCCTAGCTAAGTCAGTGAGCAGAGCTCCACCATCATTTTCTCCACCCTTTGAAGGAGGTGGAGGCTAGAGCTTAGACCAGAGGTGGAGATGGAAGCGGAAGAAGGAAGAGACAAGAGCTAAAGAGAAATGTTTTACTGGATTTCCAACATGGGACTAAAGAAGGAAAAAGGAACTGGGGGTTGTGTTTTCATTAGCTTGTGAGACTAGCCAATTTGGCTAGATTTTAGTTGAGTAACAAGCAGAAACCTGTATTTTATTATTTTTATAAAGTTAGGTTTACTGAGAAATAGTTTATATACAATAAAGTGTACGCTTTTAAGTGTACAGTTGGATGAGCTTTGATAAATGCGTCGTCATGCAGCCACCATCATGATCAAGATGCAGAATATTTCCATCACCCCAAAAAATTTTCCTCCTGCGCCTTTGCAGTCAGTCTCTTCCTTCTGACCCCTTAACTGCTGGCAACTACATAGTACTGCCTTTTCTAGAATATCATATAAATGGAATTTTTCAGTATGTAGTCTTTTGTATCGTCTTCTTTTACTTAGCACAACGCTTCTGGAATTCATCCATGTTGCTGCATGTATCAATAGCTCATTCCTTCTTTCTGTTGAGTAGTATTCCATTGTGAATGGAAGTCACGTAAGTGGATGAGGTACCAAAACTCATTTACCCACTCACCAGTTTATGAACATTTGGTTTGTGGCTTTTATGAATAAAGCTGCTATGAACATTCGCCTGCAAGTGTTTGTGGGAAAATACCCAGGAATGGGATTGGTGGATGGTATGGTAAGTAGAAGTTTGACTGTAATAACAAACTACCAAACTGTTTTTCAAAGTGGTTATACCATTTTGCATTTACACCAGCAATGGATGAGATTTTTAATTGTACCACATTCTGTGTACACTTGCTACTGTCAATCTTTTAAATTTTAGGCATTCTAGTGGGTGTGAAGTAGTATCTTATTGTGATTTTAATTTGTTTCCCTAAACACTAGTGATGTTGAGCACCTCTTCATGTACTTATTTGCTATTCATATCTCTTCCTTTGGTAAAGTGTGTGTTAAAATCTTTTGCATTTTTTATGGGTAGTTCATCTTTTAATTATTGACTTGTAAGTGCTCTATATTTTTGGGATACAAGTCCTTCAAAAGATAAGTTTTTGAAAATACTTCCTCCTGGTTTGTAGTTTTCCTTTTCTTTAGTGGTGTCTTTTAAAAGGGGGTTTCTAATTTTAATGAAGTCATAATTTTTGCACTTAAATTTAGGGCTATCATCCATTTCAAGTTGGTTTTTGTATATGCTACAAGGTAAGGGTTGAGATTCGTTTGTGTTTTTTGCACGTGGATGCCCAGTTGTCCAGCATCATTTTCTAAAATGTCAGTCCTTTTTTCATTCAATTACCTTAGCACCTTTGTCAAAATTCAACTCACTACATACGTGTGGATCTATTTCTAACTCTCTATTGATATGTGTAACCCTTCTTACACCAATACCATCCTGTCTTTATTACCATAACTTTATATAAAGTCTTGAACTCAAATATTATGAACCCCCCATCTTTGTTCCTCTTTTTCAAAATTATTCTGGCTATTCTAGATCTTTTGCATTTCCATACAAATTTTAGAATCTGCTTTTCAATTTCTAAAAAAAGAGCAGCTTCCTGGGATTTTCACTGGGATTTGTTCAATCTGTTGATCAATTTGGGGAAGAACTGATAGCTCAACAATATTGAGAATTCCAATCCAAAAGCACAGTGTATAGGTCTATTTATATAGATCTCTGATTTTTCTCAGCAAGGTACAGGTATTGTACATAGCTTTTAAATTTATCTCTGAACATTTCATTTTCATGCTACCATAAATTGTATTTTTTACTTCAGCTTCCAATAACTCATTGATAATACAGAGAAATATAATTCATCTTTTATATTGACTTTGTGTTGTCTCAACTCACTAAACTCACATAGCAGTTCAGTAATTGTTATGATTCCTTGAGATTTTTTATGTAGATAATCATATTACTTGCTAATAAAGATAGTTTTACTTTTTCCTTTCCAAGATATATGACTCATTTACTTTTCTTGCCTTATTACTGGCTAGGACCGCCAGGATGACCTTGACTAGAAGTGGTGAGAGTAGACATCCCCACTGTGTTCCCAACCTTCAGGGTAAAGCGTTCAGTCTTTCACCATTAAGTATCATGTTAACTGCAGGCTTTTGCCGATTCCCTTTTTCAGGTTTGGATCTTTCCTTCTATTGCTAGTTTATATAAAGTTTCTATTATGCATGGATTTTGGACTTTATAAAATGCTTTTTTCCCCTGCATTGTTTCAGGTGATAATATGATTTTTCTTTTGAGCTTATTGATATGGTGAATTACGTTGAATGATTTTCAAATGTTGAAGCAATCTTGTACTTCTGTGATAAATCTCCCTTTATTGATGGTCCTGATTATTATTTTTATATATGACTGAATTTGATTTACTAGTTTTGTTAAGGATTTTACATATACGTTGATGAGGATTACTGTTCAGTAGTTTTCTTGTAATGTTCTTGTCTAGTTTAGGAATCAGGGTAATACTGGCTTAATAAAATGAGTTGGAAAGTATTTGTTCCTCTTCTATTTTCTGGAAGAGTTCGTGAAACCTGCATTTTTAAACTCGTCTGTTTCTATTCATTTTACCCCTGACCCTTTATCCTCACCTCAGGGTCTTTGTACATGATTATTTGAAGTACTTTAAAGCTGTCTTTATTGAACTAAGAAGGCAAGGATTTTCTACACACAGGAGAGGTTCAAAGGCCCTGAAAAGGCCAAGTGTGTATGTGTTCCTGTGCTTCTTCCCAAGAATTATTGTGTAACATGAGAGAAAAATAGGGAAGAGTGTTTTAAACCTCGAGGAAACTAACATAAGGCCCATGCGTCACAGCCTCACATGGACAACGGCTACTAATCAGAGGGGAAGGACATTATATCAAAATCCACTCCTTCAAGCAAGCGAGGGTGAACAATGCCAAAGCAAAAACCTTCTCTCTAAGTGTGGTTCCGTCCACTCATATTACCCTCCAGGGCCTTCTGCCTTGAAATCCAAAACCTTCCAGTGAGCCCAAACCCTTCAGGCCTAGAACAAACCTACATTTGAACATGGGTTAAACACACAGGCCAGTTCTTTGAGAATCCATGTTTTTGCTAATGTCTCATAATCTGCCAGAAGCTAGACAAGTGACAGAAAGCCATCGAAGAGGACGGAAGAAGAAAGGGCCTCGTGCAAGCCTGTGATTTTACCCTCTTTCATCTTCCAGCCTTTCTCTCCTGGTGGAGAGGGGACTCCTGGCGGGTCTGGGCCCACCCCTTCCCTCTGGCATGGTGAGTGTGGCTCCTCTCTGCACAGCAGTCTAGGTCCCAATCCTGGCCGATTTCCTCACTGCTCCCCAGGAAAGGCAGCCCTGTTCTTGGAGCTCTGGTTAGGGAAGGATAGTTGTATCAGTCAAGGTTCTTGCAGGAAACAGCTGGCACCCTCAAATGAGGATAATTGAGGGTTTAATAAGCACACTCTTGGCAAAGGTGTGGGCAGTAATGGACTAGTAATGGCAGGGCTCCGTTATTGCTCCATGTCTGAAGGGAAGAGAGGAGGACCTGTTTTCCAGAATCTGAATGGAGCAAGCTGTATGAAGAGGGTCTCCTGACAAGAGCTGCAACCCCAAGGGATGCGGGCCAGAGAATGATACCCTCACCTCAGTCTCCTACTGGTGTTCCACCAAACCCCAAGGGAAAGCAGAGAACCAGGGAGCAGGTTGCTGTGGTCCACACAGATGAGCCTCATCGGGTCCAGAGCAGGGAGGAAGAGGGTAAAGAGTGAATCCAGGGGCTTCCCTGGTGGCGCAGTGGTTGAGAATCTGCCTGCCAATGCAGGGGACACGGGTTCGAGCCCTGGTCTGGGAAGATCCCACACGCCGCAGAGCAACTAAGCCCGTGCGCCACAACTACTGAGCCTGCGCGTCTGGAGCCTGCGCCACAACTACCGAGCCTGCGCGTCTGGAGCCTGCGCTCCGCAACAAGAGAGGCCGCGATAGTGAGAGGCCCGCGCACCGCGATGAAGAGTGGTCCCCGCTTGCCGCAACTAGAGAAAGTCCTCGCACAGAAACGAAGACCCAACACAGCCAAAAGTAAATAAGTAAATAAATAAAAATTTGTTGAAAAGAGTGAATCCGGATGGACAATGAGGAGACATCCAGGGAGTATCTGTGTACCTCAGAGCCTTTCCTGTATTCTCAGCCCCTCATCACGGGGCCAACGTCCTTCTCCACGCCCTACTTGACGTCTCAGCCCTGGGAGGAAAAGCTTCCCCATCTTTGGAGCGGGAACCAGGGGCCTAGCACTGGGATCCGGCTCTTGCCACTGGGCCACCGGGTGGGGCAGACCGGAAGGGGCGAGAGCCGTGCTCGTTCCCTCCCCCAAAGAGAAGAATCAGGCCCCCGGAAAAGGCTAACTGGCTGTGAGCAAAGTTCAACCCTACTCATTCCTGTTACCGTCCTCTGGCAGCCGGGGGCACTGAAAGGAGGCAGAAGTCAGGAAAGTTCCAAGAAGCTTTTACTAAAAATAAATAGCCGCTTCTTACAAGATGCCCAGCCACTAATTAGCCACAGTACTTCTGTATGAGGAGAGGCCCTTTGGTTACAGAATATGAATTTTAAAACTACGCTTCGTCCAAAGTGGCAATTAAGGGCTTTACCCAATCCTAATAAACCTTGGTCTTCCTTTCCTAAGCGAGCTCTGCATCTTGCTGCCAGAGCAAACCCATAAGCTCATTCCTGGTTTCCTTCTTAAAACAGAGCAGAGCCATGACCGCCACAGAGCAAATGCTCTTGCACTGTTCCCTCCAGGCTCCCCGTGTCACCGGAGCAGCTACCAGGGCCCCTTCACAGTGTTGACATGGGTGCAGCCGACCCCAAGTGTCCTTCAGCCCCTGGCCTCAGCCCAGACCCGCAGGACACCTTGCGTGAAGGCCGTGCTGCCTGGTGGTGAAGGACACAGGCTTTGCAATCACTGTCATGGTGTTGGCAGGAACTGAGCAAGAACCTAGACTTTTCCTTCACGGCACTTATCAAAGTTTGTGATTTTACATATAACGGTGACAAACATTTTTATCCTGTGTGTATTCTCTGCCTCTTTCCCTCCCTCCACTCTGCCTCCTAAAGAAGATCATGGCCTTGTCCACTTGGCATACTCCTTTCTCTTCCATCTTGGGACCAGTGCAGGGAGCTGGACGTGAAGCTAGAACAGGAGACACAAGAGTGAAACGCTGGCAGGGCAGGGATGCAGTGGGTGAGAGGGGCGGTGTAGAAGCAGCAGAATTGGGGCCTGTGAAGCAAAAGCAGGTGAGGCGCTGCCAGGTGCTGGCCAGCTGCTGCCAGGCCAGAAGGGAGCCCCCTTGTGGTCAGATCTAACCCTTTCTCAAGTCAAACCAAATTTGGATTTTTGTATAAAATTTCTTGATTGTTGTAGAAGCCAAACAAGACAACCCACGGGCGGTGTGGCCCTACATGCCTGCCAGTGTGTGACTCCTGGACAAGAAGATGTCCATCAGAAAGGAGCAGGAATGAGGCGGAGGGGGTGGGGTAAAAAGCTGGTTTTAAAGGGTCCTAAATCAGGACTTGAGAGGGAATTAGGAGGAGCAGCTGCCAGTAGTGAGGAGGAATTTGAGAGTGGCTGAAATTGAGAGAGGTGATTTCAAAGATGTTTTGCTAGGCATTAAGAATGGACTCCCGCAGCCACTATGTAAAACAGCATGGAGGTTCCTCAAAAAAACTAAAAACTGAATTGACATATGATCCAACAGTCCCACTACTGGGCATATATCTGGAAAAAACTATAACTCGAAAAGATACATGCACCCTTATGTTCACAGAAGGACTATTTACAATAGCTAAGACATGCAAACAACCATGTCATGTCCATTGACAGATGAATGGATAAAGAAGATGTGGTACATAAATACGATGGAATATTACTCAGCCATGAAAAGAATGAAATAATGCCATTTGCAGCAATATGGATGGACCTAGGGATTATCATACTAAGTAAGCCAGAGAGAGAAAGACAAATACCATATGATATCACTTATATGTGGAATTTAAAATATGGCACAAATGAACTTATCTACGAAACAGAAACAGACTCACGGATATAGAGAACAGACTTGTGGTTGTCAAGGGAGAGGGATGGATTGGGAGTTTGGGATTAGCAGATGCAAACTATTATATATATGTGTAATGGAATCACTTTGCTGCATGCCAGAAACTAAGACACATTGTAAATCAACTATACTTCAGTAAAGTAAATTTAAAATAAAACTGAAACCTTGGGCTAGTCATCTAGATGAGCGTAAGTTGCCTATAAAATGGGACTCCTAATAATATCTGCTTTAAATACCTTGGAGTTGTGAATTTCAAATATGATAAAATTATTTGAATCCTTAAAAAAAAAAAGACTGGACTCCCCACTTGGATGTTACTTCGAGAGACTGAATAAAGATTTTAATTCTTTGGGGTTATTCTTTGGTTGGCAGACTGTGTTGTGTTGCGCTGACTCTACATCATGCAGGGTCACATGGCTGTAGGCCTTCCCTAAGGATAAGTCACAGCTGCATATTTGGGGCTGTGACCACCATCACACTGTGAGCCACCTGAGGGCAGGATGAGGGTCTGTTAAGCTTCTCACAGTTTGCTGAGTGAACTCCTCTCCAGGCCTTAGACGTGGTTCTTTTTTCAAGAGGTACAAATTTAGTTCAAACTCACTTTCACTTTCCCCTGGGCCAATCAGCATAATCAAATCCTGATATAATAAGCAGGCTGGGAGAAAGCTGAGCCATTCACCCATTAGCAAAGATAGAGTGGACCGCTCCTGAAGCTGCATCCTGGTTCCAGCTGGGCTGGTGTTCCAGCGACAGGAAATGGCCTGAAGGAAATATTTTGTGCCCCACTCCTTGGACCAGTGTTCTCTGTCAGCTCTCCCAGAGGTTACTCACAGAGGGTAGGCTTTACTCTCCTCCCTTTACCCTTAGGAATTGTATTAGTTATCTGTGCTGTGTAAAAAAACTACTCCAGAACTTAGTGATCTAAAGCTACAAACAGTTATCTGAGTTTCTAATTGTCAGGAATCCAGGAGCAGCTTAGCTGGGTACCTCCGACTTAAGTTCTCTCACAAGGCTGTAGTCAAGGTGTCAGCTGGGGCTGCAGCCTTCTCAATGCTCAACTTGGGGAGGATCCAATTCCAAGCTGGCTTTCCTGGCTGTTGGCCAGAAACATCACTTCCTGGCCAAGTGGGTCTCTCCATAGGGCAGCTCACAGCATGGCAGCAGGCTTCCTTCACAGCCAACCAGTGAGAGAACAAGTCTTGTGTGACCTAATCTCAGTAGTGACAGCCCATCAATTTTGCTCTATTCTATTTATTAGAAGAAATCACTAAGTTCATCCCACACTCAAGGGGAAGGGAGTCCACAGGGCTTGAATGCCAGAAAGTAGGGATCCTTTGAAGTTTTAATCCAGCCTTGTTATTCAGGGTCCACAACGGGTACAAGCAGTGATGTATTGGTCATATCCCTCAGATGTAACTCTGCTCATCTCTTTGAATAAGCTGGGAAATACGCATAATTGTCTACATCAACCAATCGTCCTAAGAAAGTCAAGCACTGATGTAGTTATGCACATGCACCATGGACATAAACCATATACAGATCCTGGGGAGAGTTGTTATACTGTAGTTTGTCGAGGAGAGTGAGCCTGAAACATAAATACAGTATATTTTTTCCACATTCTCCTGTGACCCCTGGGTTTGAGTTCTGGTTCTACCTTTTACTAGCTGTGTGACTCTGGGCAAGAAACTTCCCTGAAGCTCCATTTCTTGATCCCTAAACTGAGGGGTAATAATAGAATTCATGCCACTGGGTTTGGGGTGGGATTAAATAAAAACAATTACATATATAAAGACCTAGCACTGAGGGCTTCCCTGGTGGTGCAGTGGTTGAGAATCTGCCTGCCAATGCAGGGGACACGGGTTCGAGCCCTGGTCTGGGAAGATCCCACACGCCGCGGAGCAACTAGGCCTGTGAGCCACAACTACTGAGCCTGCGCGTCTGGAGCCTGTGCTCCGCAACAAGAGAGGCCGCGATAGTGAGAGGCCCGCGCACCGCGATGAAGGGTGGCCCCCGCTTGCCGCAACTGGAGAAAGCCCTCGCACAGAAACGAAGACCCAACACAGCCATAAATAAATAAATAAACAAATTTTTTAAAAAAAATTAAAAAGACCTAGCATTGTGCCTGGCACATTATAGTCACCAAAGAAATCATGAGGCTTATGATCATCATTATTATTCCATTACTATTCTTTAATCTAATGTATTTTGTTTCAAACTTTCTGCTCTTAAAGCCTGGCTTGACTCCTCTTAGGATTAATAAAACTAGTCAATGCTAAAAACTCATGGACAGTTTTTTACGACACCAGTATGTGTAAGTTATAATCACAGTCTTTGGATATCTGATGCTGGTAGTCAGCATCAAAATAAAGCATCTCAAAATCAGAACACGTTATTGCAGAAGTTTGCAGGAAACCAAACATTATAGATTGGGAGAAGCGGAGCTGAATCTTCACATTTCACCTCTTTGATCTCGCCCATATTTTGAATGGGTGATTTCTGGGTGAACCTCCACAGAGAAGGGAACTATGGTCTCATATCTTGTGGCTGGGGTCGAAGGCCCCAAGTGTTTCAGAAGGAAGATGGCCCACAGGCGCCCTGCTTACCGAAGTTATATTCTGGAGTTGAACAGAGTAGACTGTCTTTTACTGCTTGCCTGAGGCAATGTCAGTTGCATTCCAAAAGTTTAGAAATACATGGGTAGACACATGATCTATGAAATAACTGTTGACTTTTCCACGTACTTTGGGCAGGGGCTAAGGAAGACAAAGGCACTTTTTTCCCTTTCTCTCTCAACTTTTTTTTTTTTTTTCCTCTGAGAAGCTGCAGAATTTTGACCCACTTCACATCTGCCTCCTGCCTCTGGTTTTGAAATCTGCAGCCTGATGGCTTGTTTGCTTGTTAGCATGAAAGGCTTGCTCTGGGCCTGTGCTTGCTTGTTAGTAAAGAACCAACAAGCGTTGCAGTCCAAAGGTAATCACAGCCTGAAATCACTTCCAGATGCCAAACCCCACTCCTGATGGTGAAAGCAGACTTTACAATTGCATGGACCAGGTACTCAGTGGCTCTCACCCAATCCTGTTAGGGTTTTGAACATGCACATGTGTTCTCCTCCTCCTTTTCTTTCCCTCCCCTCGCTCCCTCTTTTCTCCTTCTCTACCATTCCTTGCTTTCCTCAGCGTGGATCAATTTTAATCTGAAGAGCAAAATCAAAGCCAGATATAACCCAGTCTCAACTCTGCCACGAGCATCTGAACTGCTGTTACCCTGGGATCTGTTAGGTGATGATAGCTCCCTGTTAGTGCTGTAGCCACCAGAGAGATGAGTGGCTCTTTCCTCCAGCCCCATCCTCGCAGGATTCTAGAAAGCCTATCCCAGGCAGAGTGCAAATATGGAGAACACTGTTCCTTGGGCAGTTGGTAAAGTTGGTACCAGAGGGATTATCCTACCTCCAGAAAAAAGATTACTGCCCATACTCAACTCAGAATTGGCACAGAAATGAGACTGGCTGACAGAGCTGGAACTCACACTGGTAGAATACGCAAGATTCAGCAGTGACTTGGGAGACTGTGATTTCGATCCTGACATGCTGAGATATATGAGAGCTTCCCACAGAGAGTTTGAGAAAAGAAAGAAGGTAGAGAAGGAGAGAGGGAGAAAGCAAGGCTAAAGGAAGAAAAGGACTTAGTACTAACAGAACATTTTTAGAGTTACGTAATTAAAGTACTGAAGTCTGAGAAAACAGAATCAAGAAGACTTTCAAAAGAGGAACTCATCATAGACATACAGTTAAGTCCCCTACATATGAACGAGTTTCATTCTGAGAGCATGTTCATAAGTCCAATTTGTTCCTAAGTCCAACAAAGTTCGCCTAGGTACCCAACTAACACAATCAGCTACCGTTCTACATTCAGGTCCTGTGCCTCAAAAACTCACAGTGCCTCCTCAAATAAAGAAAATCCCCTTGCCATTTCCTGCGTCGTGAATCTCTTCAGTTCTTCAGTTACTTCTTCTTCCTCTTGTCTCTCTTCGTCCTTTCTCTGGGCCTCCAATTCCGTCAGGTCTTTATTAGTAAGCTCCATGTTCTCATCTTTGAAAGTTCACAACTTGAAGGTTTGTATGTAGGGGACTCACTGTATTGACTTTCTCCCCTCAAAAAGTGAGTATCATTGAATCCAATTTCAAGTTCCATCTCAGTCTACCCACTGAAAGGACTTAAGAGGCAGAGTCTTACTTTCATTCACTAATTACTCTCATGCTCCAGGTAGACCTGGCCATTTATGAAAACAAGAATCTGTATGATTTGATTATATGCATGTAAATAAAACATTTGTATACAGCCAGTAGAAGAGCTTTTTTTTTTTTTTCAATCTCTTATTTTGGCTTATGTGTAGTTAGTATACTTAAGTTATTACTTCCCTTATGAATAATTCATTAAATTTTAAATGTAACACAAATGTATTTCTTCCCAGGCAAAATAGCATATAGCTCGCACTCAACCACTTATTCCCAGATGTTTATACCAACAGGGTCCAAGAACTCCATAAAACTAGGAAAATAGCACATTGAAAATATCTGGCCACAACTCATAAAAGAACGTGCATAATAAAACTGCTCCCACCGCCCCCATCCTCCCTCCAATGCAAATTTTCCAAATGTTTCAAAGTAATTTTCCAAAGGTGTAGTGGAAGTGGACCCCCCAAATCCAATATTCTCATATTACTGAGACCTGAGTTCAAGATCAAATTGAATAAGTACATGTATTCAACCCCTTTAAAAAGAATCTCTTAAAAGTGAACCCTGAAAAAATAATTTTAAATGGCTGGTGAGCAGTTTGTTTCATTGTAAGGAAAAATAAAAGGGGTGTGTGTATATAAGTGTATGCCCAAAGTGATGAATGTATTCTCCAAATGGCCAGGTTTTCACCATCTTGTTAACATCTATGCAACTGAAAGGTTAATTATATAACAAAAGAAAACCATTTGCTAATGCTATCTTTTCCTTTATTTTGTTTTGGAAATCTTAATTACTTTATATCAGTCTCTCAAGCATAATTTATGCCAGACAAATAGCAAAATACCCTAGTTCATTCATTTCTGGATTTTTGTTAGAAATAAGGGGCCTTCAACTCTTCCCTCTTGCGTCTCCCTCCCTCTCACCCTCCCTACCCCACCCCTCTAGGTGGTCACAAAGCACCGAGCTGATCTCCCCGTGCTATGAGGCTGCTTCCCACTAGCTATCTATTTTACATTTGGTAGTGTATATATGTCCATGCCACTCTTTCACTTCATCCCAGCTTACCCTCCCCCCTCCCCGTGTCCTCAAGTCCATTCTCTATGTCTGCATCTTTATTCCTGTCCTGCCCCTAGGTTCTTCAGAACCTTTTTTTTTTTTTTTTTTAGATTCCATATATATGTGTTAGCATACGGTATTTGTTTTTCTGACTTACTTCACTCTGTATGACAGACTCTAGGTCCATCCACCTCACTACAAATAACTCAATTTTGTTCCTTTTTATGGCTGAGTAATATTCCATTGTATATATGTGCCACATCTTCTTTATCCATTCATCTGTTGATGGACACATAGGTTGCTTCCATGTCCTGGCTATTGTAAATAGAGCTGCAGTGAACATTGTGGTACATGACTCTTCTTGAATTATGGTTTTCTCAGGATATATGCCCAGTAGTGGGACTGCTGGGTCATATGGTAGTTCTATTTTTAGTTTTTTAAGGAACCTCCATACTGTCCTCCATAGTGGCTGTATCAATTTACATTCCCACCAACAGTGCAAGAGGGTTCCCTTTTCTCCACACCCTCTCCAGCATCTATTGTTTGTAGATTTTTTGATGATGGCCATTCTGACTGGTGTGAGGTGATACCTCATTGTAGTTTTGATTTGCATTTCTCTAATGATTAGTGACGTTAAGCATCCTTTCATGTGTTTGTTGGCAATCTTCAACAGACATTCTTGAGCGTTAGACTACACCAGATTCTGCCACATTCTACGAATACTGTGGTGTATAAGACAGACCTGACCTTGTGCTCATAAGACTTATAGTCAAGTTTGTTAAGCAAATGACCTGCAAAATGAAATACGTAAGCCCACTTTTTGAAACCACAAATATTTACAATATTCCACCACACATACCCTTAAACACAAAAACACAGAGTCAAGAATGTTTAGTAGAAAAATAAATAGATAAGAAATTAGGAGATGAGGATTTGGTTTCAGATCTTCAAAGGTACATCACTCAAAGTCTTTGCACCCCCGTTTTTCCATCAATAGTATGGGGCTAGTACAAGTTCTATGTGCTTCAAAGGCATTCTCTTAAGTGGGTAGGTGCCCTTATTCCAAATCTGATAGATTAAAAAACTATTGCAAGATAGACTACTGGACAATTTATCTGATTTCTTTACCAAGTCAGTGGCATGAAGAAAAAAGAGAAAGGGTATCAAAAGATACTTGAGCAATACAACAACCAACTAATGTGTAAATTTTAAACAGCCACCTGTAACAGATATTTTTGAAATCATTGTGAAAATCTGAACATTGTCTGAGTTTTGGATGATACAACAGAAATATCAGTAATTTTTGTTAGGTATGATAACAGCAGTATGCGTTTATAAGAAATGTCCTACGATTTTTGGCATGTGTAAGAATGAAATGGCTTAACGCCTGGACTGCTATAAAATACTAAATACTCGAAAGGTTAATTATACAGCAAAAGAAAAGAAATTGAAGTCCTCCACAAACGTGTGTATATAGGCACATCTTACAGCCATATCTTAAAGCCAGCATTACTCATTTTTTTCCCCTCTCATCTGATACACAAAGTATATTATAAAACTCACTGAGGTGGAAACATTTTCCTAATTATTTGAGTTAATTTTGGAGTGGGGAAAGAACATAGGAAGGAACGTTTCCAAACTTATTTCTTTGCAATAAGATTTCATTAAATTCATGGATGCTAGACTCGAACTCGGTAACTGAGAAACTTGGGTGCTTCTAGCACTGCACCTGGCTTTGATATGGTTGCAAAGCTGTGCGAGGGGAGAACAAGTGGGTGGAGAGGGATAAAGGTAGTCAAATTCTTCCACAAATGTTCTTCTGACTCAGTAGATCTAAATCAGTAAGGCAATTTTTTTTAGTTTGTATATTTAAGCCAGGCGTTTGTATGTCTTTGCTTATCTAGGGCCAACTGGCTGCTGAAATAGAGTAATTTGCAATGTCTTAGACCCTCACTACTCAAAGTGTAGTCCTCTCACCAGCAATATTGGCATCACCTGGGAGCTTGTTAGAACTGCAGTACGTCTGACTCCACCTCAGACTTATTGAATCAGAATCTACATTTTACATAAAAAAAAACTCAATTAAAAAATGGGCAGAAGACCTGAATAGACTGTTTTCCAAAGAAGACATACAGATGGACAACAGGCACATGAAAAGATGCTCAACATCACTAATCATAGAGAAACGCAAATCAAAACCACAAGGAGCTATCACCTCACACCTGTCAGAATGACTATCATCAAAAGACTACAAATAACAAACGTTGACAAGGATGTGGAGAAAAGGGAACCCTCCTACGCTGTTGGTGGGAATGTAAATTGGTGTAGCCACTGTGGAAAACAGTATGGAGGTTCCTCAAAAAACAAAAAATTGGGGACTTCACTGGTGGCACAGTGGTTGAGAATCCACCTGCCAATGCAGGAGACACAGGTTCGGATCCCTGGTCTGGGAGGATCCCACATGCTGTGGAGCAACTAAGCCCGCAAGCCACAACTACTGAGCCTGCATGCCACAGCTACTGAAGCCCGCGTACCTAGAGCCTGTGCTCCACAACGAGAAGCCACTGCAAGGAGAAGCCCACGCACCCCAATGAAGAGCAGCCCCCTGCTCTCCGCAACTAGAGAAAGCCTGCGCACAGCACCAAAGACCCAACACAGACAAAAAATAAATAAAATTTTTAAAAAAAATTGAATTGACATATGATCCAGCAATCCCACTCCTGGGCATATATCTCAAGAAAGCAAAAACACTAATTTGAAAAGATACGTGCACCCCAACGTTCATAGCAGCATTATTTACAGTAGTCAAGATATGGAAGCAACCTAAATGTCCACCAACAGATGAATGGGTAAAGAAGATGTGGTACATGTACAATGGAATATTACTCAGCCATAAAAAAGAATGAAATTTTGCCATTTGCAACAACATGGATGGATCTAGAGGGTACTATGCTTAGTGGAATAAGTCAGAGAAAGACAAATAGTGTACATTATCAGTTATATGTGGAATCTAAAAAATAAAACAAATGAATGAATATAACAATACAGAAGCAGACTCACAGATATAGGGAACAAACTAGTGGTTACCAGTGGGGAGAGGGAAGTGGGAGGGGCAAGATAGGGGTAGAGGATTAAAAGGTACAAACGACTATGCATAAAATAAATAAGTCACAAGGATATAGTATACAGCACAGGGAATATAGCCAATATTTTATAACTTTAAATGGAGGATAGTCTTTAAAATTCTTGAATCACTATGTTGTATACCTGAAACTAATATAATGTTATAAATCAACAATACCTCAATTTTTTAAAAAAAGAATCTACATTTCAACAAGATCTCCAGTTGACTTATATGGTAATTAAAGTTTGAGAAGCTTTGTCTTAGAATCTAAGGCTTAGAAAGTTATCAGAAAGAAGACAAAGAACCATGTCGTTATTGTTGTGTGAAAGTAAGGAGAAATGAAACAGCTTTCAACAGAATCATTTCAAAATAGCTTTTGGTTTTGAAACAGTGACATAGCGAAAGAGTTTACCTTACATGCACAGTTTCATAAAATCATCCACCCATATTTATGGACGTAGCTGCTGTCTGTGGCCTCCCTGCGCGACGACGAACACCAAACCACTTCAGCATTCATTACTTCCACCCCAGGTGTCTTTCTTTCTTTTTAATGTCTGAAATCACGGACTCCTCTGAGAATTTAAAGGCACAAGCACCCACAGTCTCTCAAAGCCTCATCTCTTTGTAAACTTAGAATTTCCCCCAGAAGTGTTCTTAAAATATCCTGATCTTGATTTATTCAACCTTTCCAGTGATTGAAGTTGTGTTCCTTATGGATTTTTTTCTGCACTAGTGCAGCCTGAGAGCCTGTGAGTGAGAAGGGGCTGCTGTTGCCATGCACTCAGCAATGATGTCTCCACCTCAACACTGTCGCCACCTTCTCCTTCACCCACCACCTCTGGGCATTCTGTATATTGCTCCCCTCCGCCTACAGCCCCTCCCTGACCTTCCAAAGGGTGTAGCTGTGACAATCCCCAGACTTGATGCCCTGAAGGGAGGGTCCTCTCTGCACCACACCAGCTTATCAGATCTCACGTAGCCTGCTACGCTCCATTGTGCAAGCTCTACATGTTATTCTTTGTCTGGTGACATTTATTAAGTGAACCATATAGCTACCAGCTCCCTACTCTGCTTAAGGCCTTCTCCAGTTTTGTCTCTCCATATTAAAATGGGTGACGCATACTATAAGTAGGCCTAATGCCAAGAGTTCAAAACTGACTGACAACAATGCAAACCCGATCATTTGTGTTATAGGGAAAAGCACACACCCCCCTTTTAAAATACCACAAGTCTTTTGTTTTCTGTGGTCCTGGAAATCTGGAGGTTCGAATGGTAAGTATAACAGGAACATCCTAGGCGCCATAACAGCCCCATAAATATCTCCTCAGCAGAGCCGTGCATCTCCCCCTGGACTCCAAGAGCTTTCTTTGAAGTCACAGGGCAGAAGTTGTGCACGTGGAAGAGGTATGCAACTTATTATTATCATTATTCGCCATTGCTTTAGAAGCTTTTAAGTAATACTAGATTTATCACATTTTTCTTACAGCAAATTTTAGTTTCATCTAGTGTTTCTTCTGAAGCCTGAACCAATAAACTGGTTTGTCTTTGTAATTGATCTGCCACAGTAGTTCCCATATTCTTCTGCCAAGAAGCCCTTTTGGAATCCTATTAAATGGGTAACATGACATTTATGGTCTCAGAAATTAGAACACCTGGAAGGAGGCCCAGAATTTACCCGGTCTCTTGGGGGATCCTCTAGTACAAAGCAGACTGGACCTTGTTGGATGGATCTAACTCGGAGCCGGCCTTTTGCTACTGTCTTCTGAGGTCCACCCTCATCTGAAGCAGTCCCGTTAGGTTGCATTGCCTAGCATTGGACAAAGTGCGCAGTAAATAGCTCATATTCTTGATTTGATTTTGCTGAGGGCTGACATAAAGTTAGTGTGCATGTAAATAGCTTGGACCGCATTGTAGGGGAGGAGAAGGACACTTACTCAGCAGCTGAAAACCTCCATTCCTGTGTAGGTTTATACCCTTGCGCTCTATCTGTATATGACAAAGCCATCATTTCCTTCTTCTCACACACACACACACACACACACACACACCTTGTTTTCTTTATCATTACAAAAGTAAATCATGCTCATTGTTACAAAACTTAATAAAAATAAATAAGCGTTTTCCTACGACCGAATAACCACCGTTAAGTTTTAACCACACTATTGTTCCAATATTTCTCTGTATGTGTGTGCATATATGTACACACTCTTCTGTACTTTTTGGTCTACAATGTGTCTCGCATTTCTGCGCACATCTACCCATTCTATCCCCAAAGAACCCATTGAAATGATAAAAAGGTTATTTTTTAAATTTAAACCATTACAGCAATGAAAAACAAGACCAAGAGTCTTCAATTAGCCAGAAAGTTTGAAGGATTCTAATCAATAGAAAAGAAAAGGCAAATGGTAAGTGGAGGAGTTACAGTAGAGGCAATAAAAGCCCAAACTCCAGAGACAAAAGCTGACTTTTTCACGGCAGTCCCTCAGGTGATTCTAGCTCCGAATTGACAGGTTAGTCTGGGATGTTAAAGAACTGCATTTGAGACAGCTGGGATGCATGGGGCTTGCTCTCTCTCCCTCTCTAAATAGAACGGCTAATGAGACTGCTTTTTGTCTTCCAGAGGACTAGGGAATATGTCTGGAAGGGCTACTGGTGAACGAGTTGGGGGCTAAGAAAAGCAACATGATGTTGGAGATAAATCTGTACTCCCATAACAGCTCAGTAAAAGAGGCAGAGCCACCAAGGAGTAGATAACACTGAAGCCCTTCACCCTGGAGAAAAGCCCAGCTGCCCTTTGGCAATTCTCAAGGAACCGCAGCCCAACGGCAGACTCACACTCGCCTCATGGAGCTCCAGTGCCTTCAAAGTTCTCAGGGGAAACTATTTTGAACCTACTTTTCTACACTCAGCCAAGTTTCAAACGTGAAGGCTAAAGAAAGACACTTGCAGGTACGTAAGAATTCAGTACATTTAGTAATCACACAGCCAGGAAGAAAAAAATTACTTCTGAAGCAACCCAGCAAAATCTAAAACTAATTCAAGAAAGAAGAAAACATGAGATATAAGAAGCCGCAGCTACCTGATATGATCCAAGAAGGTTTACAGACGTGAAAAAGAAAATTAAAGGCAATCCTTTAGACAAGGGTGTGTAGAAGATGCTTGTTTGAGTGACAAAAATGTTCAAAACTGAGGATTACATTTTATTCTCTAGAGAGATTTGTATTCGTGTACTCATTTTACAAACGTTTCACATTGGTTTTTTTTATATCTTTATTGGAATATAATTGCTTTACAATGTTGTGTTAGTTTCTGCTGTACAACAAAGTGAATCAGCTATATGTATACATATATCCCCATATCCCCTCCATCTTGAGCCTCCCTCCCACCCTCCCTATCCCACCCCTTTGTGATAAGATCATCATAAAGCATCGAGCTGATCTCCCTGTGCTATGCGGCTGCTTCCCACTAGCTATCTATTTTACGTTTGGTGGTGTATATATGTCAATGCTACTCTCTCACTTCATCCCGGCTTCCCCTTCCTGCCCTGTGTCCTCAAGTCCATTCTCTGTGTCTGCATCTTTATTCCCGCCCTGCCACTAGGTTCATCAGTACCATTTTTTTAGATTCCAAATATCTGCATTAGCATACGGTGTTTGTTTTCCTCTTTCTTACTTCACTCTGTATGGCAGACTCTAGGTCCATCCACCTCACTACAAATAACTCAATTTCGTTCCTTTTTATGGCTGAGTAATATTCCATTGTATATATGTGCCACATCTTTATCCATTCACCTGTCGATGGACATTTAGGTTGCTTCCATGTCCTGGCTATTGTAAATAGAGCTGCAATAAACATTGTGGTACATGACTCTTTTTGAGTTATGGTTTCCTCAGGGTATCTGTCCAGTAGTGGGATTGCTGTGTCGTATGGTAGTTCTATTTTTAGTTTTTTAAGGACCCTCCATACTGTTCTCCATAGTGGCTGTATCAATTTACATTCCCACCAACAGTGCAAGAGGGTTCCCTTTTCTCCACACCCTCTCCAGCATTTATTGTTTGTAGATTTTTTGATGATGGCCATTCTGACTGGTGTGAGGTGATACCTCATTGTAGTTTTGATTTGCTTTTCTCTAATGATTAGTGATGTTGAGCATCTTTTCATGTGTTTGTTGGCAATCTGTACGTCTTCTTTGGAGAAATGTCTATTTAGGTCTTCCACCCCTTTTTGGATTGGGTTGTTTGTTTTTTCTGATATTGAGCTGCATGAGCTGCTTGTATATCTTGGAGATTAATCCTCTGTCAGTTGCTTTGTTTGCAAATATTTTCTCCCATTCTGAGGGTTGTCTTTTCATCTTGTTTATGGTTTCCTTTGCTATGCAAAAGCTTTTAAGTTTCATTAGGTTCCATTTGTTTATTTTTGTTTTTATTTCCATTACTCTAGGAGGTGGGTCAAAAAGGATGTTGCTGTGGTTTATGTCATAGAGTGTTCTGCCTATGTTTTTCATCTAAAGAGTTTTATAGTGTCTGGCCTTATACTTAGGTCTTTAATCCATTTTAAGTTTATTTTTTCACATTGGTTTTTAATTATTATAATCAACCTTTAGACAAAGGATAGAAGACTAAGTTATGGTTTAAGAATCTTGTAATCACTATAAATACTAATGCAATTTAAAAATAAGAGTTAAACAGAAGGAGAGATGAGAAGACATTCAAGTTCCAAATTCCTCACACTTTGTACCTAGAGGCCAGTGTATAATGCCTGAATCTGATAAAAATAAGAAGTATAAGAATAATTATATATTTTAAAATTACAGTGATAACTGTTTGAAGCAGAAACAGACATTGTTAGCAGGATGGAAGGACACCGGGGATTAAGGAAAGGGAGATTTTACTTTTTATTTTAAATATGCCTATACGGTGTCATTTTTTTAAAAACCAAGTGGGGCTTCCCTGGTGGCACAGTGGTTAGGAATCCGCCTAAAGCCACAGATGGGAAGGAGATCAGCCAGGGAGGATGTGTAACATTAAAAGAGGAACCTGGGGACTTCCCTGGTGGCACAATGATTAAGAATCTGCCTGCCAATGCAGGGGACACGGGTTTGAGCCCTGGTCTGGGAAGATCCCACATGCCACGGAGCAATTAAGCCTGTGCGCCACAACTACTGAGCCTGTGCTCCAGAGCCCGTGAGCCACAGCTACTGAAGCCCGCACACCTAGAGCCCGTGCTCCGCAACAAGAGAAGCCACCACAATGAGAAGCCCGCGCACCGCAACAAAGAGTAGCCCCTGCTCTCAGCAACTAGAGAAAACCCACAAAGACAGCAAAGACCCAATGCAGCCAAAAATTAAATAAATGAATAAATAAATAAATTTTTTAAAAATAAAAATAAATAAAAAACCATGTGCATGCATTACCTTTATGGTTATATATCTTGAAATCTTTCCAGGTGTAACCCAAATGTTACCAGCCTGTGGATATAACTGAGATCACATTTATATTTATGCTCAAATTGTAATGGTCCTAAGTCTCCATTTGCCCGTTTGGGAATTTAGCTCCTACTTAGTATCTCCCTATTATTTCTGGGAACTTCCAAAAGGATCCCTCTCACATGACCAGAATAAAATCTTTCAGCTCCAGTCACCACAATCCCTTTATTGTGTGCTTTCTCTCCTGTTTCTTGGCACTTGATATATTCTTGAATATCATTCTTAATGACAGTGTTTTCTTGATCTTCACAAAATCTCAGGTATTTGTCGTCTCCTATTCCAAACCTTCAAATCAAAATCAAACTTCCAACTTAGAGGAGACGTAGAGGTAAAGGAACAGGCTAAACAACTTCATGAGGAAACAGCCAAACACAACCAGCAAGTCCAACAGTTTGCAGGACCACTGGCTTAGTCTCTGTAATCAGTCTGTATTGTAGCTCTGCTGCATTCAAATTGAGGCTTAAGGGACACAGCCAGATGCTAGAGGGGTAACTGGGGATACCTCCTGTAAAGAACATTTGGAGTCACTGGGAAATTTGAATTGGATCTAGTTATTTTATGAGAGGAAAACTGAAAACACCCTAACGTGGAAAAGCAGAGATTATTGACTAAAAAAGGAAGTACACTGTGATCTCATTTAGCAAACACACACACATACACACACTCACATACATAGACAGAAAGAGATCTGGAAGAATATACACTGAAAATTAACAGTGGTTGTCTCTGGTTGGTAGGAATATGTTTTAATATTTGTTAATTGAAATATAGTTGATTTACAATATTGTGTTACTTTCAAGTGTACAGCAAAGTGATTCAGTTATATATATATATATATATATTTCAGATTATTTTCATTATAGGTTATTATTAGATATTGAATATAGTTCTCTGTGCTATACAGTAAATCGTCGTTGCTTACCTATTTTGTGTATAGTGTTTTAATTTTTTAAATGTATGTTTGTTTTCATTTTCTAATTTGCTACCATATGTACCGCTTTGTGTTGTAATAATGAGACTTGATTTTAGAAACTCTAGTCTCTATTTCCTTTGCCTAGATCTTGGATCCCTTCCTTCTCTATCAACATCTAACCCTTGAACAACAGAATGGCTCCTCCCCTCCATCAATATTTTCCCTTCTCTCCATTGACAATTTACTCTTGGAAATACAGAGGCGGTATAAATAAGTAACCTGGGTAATTAAGGCTGGTGAGTCACACCACTGGGAGTCCCGAAATTCACCCTGGTCTGGGTAGACTCAGGTGTGCACACCTTGTGTTTTTAATTTCTCAACCTCACCATGGGAGATGGACGAATATCTGAGGGTCAAGACACAGCACATTCATCCCTTGGATTATAACAACGCACCCAAGTTAAGATGGACTTTAACATCTCTGTGCTATTGCTGACAAATAGCTGATCCAAACCCTAAGGCTTCCTCTTTTGGAGAAAGTAACACTAGTTCTGAATGGCACGTGACACTTAGCAAGAGGCCCTTCTCATCTCACAATGTGAGCTGCACATGTGCACCCACACTTGAATCTGACCCCTAAGCAATTCCAACACCATGGATCTTAAGGGTATGCTTTTCTGAAACAGCTCTTTCCCAGGTATTCACAAAAGACAGAAAGAACAATGGTGTATTTATAACTCTTTGAAACCAATGAGAGTTCCACATGGGGAGAAAAAGGGGGGAAATCACAGAATTAATCAGAAACCTTTTATATTATGCACACAAATGTTTGGTCTTCTGGGAATATGTGTAAGTGAAGTCCCATAGCTGAAAGCAGCAACACATAATAAATCCTGGAAGATGTGTGCTGGGTGGTGGTGAGGCTGGGAGGGACAGAAAGGGTAAGAACGATTAAATAATTTTAAGAAAATTTAGGTCTAAGTGAAAATAGGCATTCCATACGAGAAAAATAATAGTAAGAGAAAAACACTTAATAGACAGGTTTTCCAAATCCTCACATTTAAAGAACTCCTACAGCATAGCCCTCCTCTGCAAAGGGAATGTACAATTCCAAAGAATTAAGACCGACTTGAAATACAGTTAACCATGGGATTCTTTTATAGCATCCCTTGTCTTACCATGATTCAGGTACATCCTGATTCAGGCTATTACAACTAGAACCAAAAAAGGTCTTTGATAGAACAGCTAAGCAATAGCATGGAGAGCATGATCTCCAACATCTCCATATTTTCCTCCATTCTCAACATGAGTAGTCAAATCTAGGGAACTTACAGGATAAAAAATGTCTCTCAATTCAAACCTTCCTTTTCCCACCTCTTTCTCTCAAGATAGTCTCACAGCACTGGAGCTTAGAGGATGCTTATGGGTCATTTATTTAAGCCTCAGATTTTATAGATGATCCAGAGAGGGAAAATGGCTTCCCAAAGTAACTGGTGACAAAACCCAGACCTGTATCCAGATCTCTTAAATCCCAAGTCCAGAGCTATTTACAATGAACCCCACACACTTCATGACCACTTACAGATAGGACATCTTACACTGTGCTTAATTCAGTCCTCTTTTCAGTAAAGCAATGCAAAACAAAACAAAAATGAACAAAAAAATCCCAAGAACCTCCCCCCCAAACCCTTAAGAACAGCCCGAAGACTCTGCCACAATTATCTGTAACCAACAAATACTTAAACCTGAGAATATCCTTAGATTTATGTACAGATTCCTTTTATTTTAGCCTGTCAGAATTAATCATGTCCTATACCCTCTCACATAAACATTTAGCATATTGTTTGTCTCTTCAAGATAATCAGTGCATTCTATATTATCCTAAAGGTTTGCACTCATCATTGCATTATTTCTAATTCGTTGTTTGCATGGCTATTCTTTCCATGTGTTGTAAGACCTCGAAGAACAGGCATCTGTCAAATTCATCTCTTTGCCCTCTTACACCCTGCACATAGGAGAAAGAATGAACGAATTAGATCAATGAGTAAACTCTCATCTTTTGGGTGGCTCTTCTTTCCCTTTCAAGAAGACAATCTACTGTAGTCATCAAGAAATTATGTTATACACAACTCTAATTTAGAACCTTAAGTTTTTGCCACTAAATATTTATAAAATAGGTGAGATTTAGTAGAGATTTTGCTACTACTGGCATTAAAAAATAGAGGATGTAATTACTTGTCACCTGCAAGTCTTTTCTATCTTGTGGATTGTAAAATGTTTTTTAAACCACCTGAATTTAACTTTTACTCTGCCTGGTTTCTAGCAAAGAGTAGGAGTTCAAAATGCGGAGGTAACACATTAGCTTTTTTTTATAGCCAATAAGTGATCAAACCATGATTCAAATCAGGTTGTCTGTTGCCAGAAACCACACTTCTAAAATATTTTTTCACTTCATCTTTCCTTAGGTTCCTCAGGTTCTGTGCTTATAGCATTGGGCCTAGAAGTCTACGCAGTGGTGTACCGGTCAATGTTAACAACTGGCTGTCTGTGGGGGAAAGGCCCTGTTTAGAGCAACTGCTGGTTTCTGCAGTGTCAATATTCCACCGTAGCAAATTTAAAGCTACCAATGTGATGTCACTGAACACAGAATTGGAGAGAGATAAATAGTAGTACGCCATTACATTAATGTAAGCTATGTTTACGGTATTTCTACCATATGTGCGTAGGAGACACAGATAACTGCCCAAACAGTGAGAACAGTAAAATGTAGAAATATAATTAGGAAGTAATGAATTTTAAATATTCATTACCTTGTTTTAAAATAATTTACTTAATTTTAAATTTATATAATTTGGTGGTAAATAATGGCTGAGTTTAACAACTGCCTCATTAGATTCCTACAAATGTAATAACTGTCTCTCCTAAGCCTATAGCACACAATTAGGTCTACGCCCAAAGTGCCAAAATCTGTTGTGTGTGACCTCAAACAAGTTACTTAGCTTTCCTGCATCTGAGTTTCCTCATCTATAGAATGAGGATCATAATAGCCTGTCCCTCATGGCTTTGTTCTGAGGATTTAATAATAAATGTTATGTGCTTAGCACAATGCCTGGCACAGAGGACACCCTCATTATATTCGCTTTTATGACAATCATCACCTGTGTGTCTTCTCACTGAGATAGTTACACGGCATTTAAGCAACTGTTCTGATAACTAATTCTGCACATTGGGGGAGACGGGAAAGAGGGAACAACAAACTATTTCACTCTCAGCAAAGTGAGCTAATGACGTCTTTTCCTGCTCTCCCTCAAGTCTAACGTTAATCCTCAAACATTTTAAGATGCTCCATAAAAAGCAAATGTTACTGCTTTTGGGGGCAGACAATGGAGGCGCTCATGTCTGACACATTTCTTGACCTTGGTAGGATGGAGAAGTTAAGCGAGTGTTCTAAAGTCTGGGATTTGGCATCCCTTGACAAATGAGGAACATTCCTCATCACCTCTCCTCCAGCTTCATGAGCATAAGAACTAGCAAGCCTCTAAGACCTGCTGGCCAACTGCAACACATCTAGTTTAAGGGAGATGCTGTTTGCTAAAAGTCTGAATAAAGACCAGTAGAGAGAAAGCAGCAACATGTAGCTGATGAGTAAAAAATCAGCATTTGGGGTTTGATAAGAGCTACAAGTTCATTCCACCCACACTGAACTTCCTGTCCAAACAAGTGAGTGCTGGTTGAAATTAAAAATCTGAATCATGCATCTGTACTTACACTGATGATCCCAATTAATAGCCAAATTAGTTGACTTCATTTGTCACCCAACTTTACACTTTGGCCCTTGAGTCTCAGGTGTGTCCTTTGGAGCCACATGGAATAATTCATTTATTTGTTCCTATAACAAAATTTCTTTGGCTGCCCTCTAGAGCAAGGGATTGGAGTTATCAAGTGAACAAGACAGGCATGGTCCCAATTCATGGAGTATCTACCAGGAAAGGTCTGTCAAGCTCATAGAGGATGGCTTGCTCAATCAACTTCTGGATTACCAACTGAGAAAACCTTGACTGCATTCTTTTGACAGAATAAATTCAACATCTTTTCTGTATGAGAGTCTTTCAGGTATTTGAGGACAGCTATGCCGTCCTTCCTGAGTCTTCTGGTCTCTATCAACAATCCCAGTTCCATAAGCCATTGCTAGACTTGGCTTAGGGCCTTTCCCCATTCCAGTGGCATCCCCTACACATACACTCCCGTTGTCAACCTCCCTCTTAAATATGTGGAGCCCAGAACTGAGACATGTTCCAACCCCACTGGAGCTGAACGATCACCCTTATGCTGGATACTCTATTTCTTTAGCACAAACCAAGAACATTAACATTCTAGGCTCATGTCAAGCTTGCAACTAACAATTAATATAGGCCTTGAGTTTAACTATGCTGCCATCCATGACCGTCCCTTCATACATTCATGCAATTATTTTGTATCTGAACGTAGAATTTTATACTTACCCTACATTTATTAGTCTTAGTTATGGTCAATTATTCCTATCTACATAAGGTATTTTTGTATACTGACTGTGTCTCCTTTCAAATTTCTTATCCTTTATAAGCGTCATGATTTTCCACAAATATGAGAGCAGGCCAACAGGCCTGGAGATCAGCTTTGGTGCCTTCTTGCATTCCCACAGCATTTTATGTCTAACTCCATTACAACATTATATTATTGCCTATTATATTTTGACATGTCTCTTTCCTCACTTAACTGTGAGCTCCCCAAGGACAGTGTCTTCTCTGTCTTTATATTTCCCGTACTGAGTCCAGCTCCTGACATATAGATTCAGATCCTGACATATAGAATATGCTTAAAAGAAAAACTCTTTGTTTTGAAGAATGAATGAGTGAATGATACATTCAACCAATTATATCACCAAGGTCACATTTCTCTATCTTAGCCCCAGGGCTGCCAAAAAGAACTTTGTCAAGTGCCTTATTGAAATACAAATCTATAGCTGTACCAATTCTGCTACCTTCCATTTTGGATAAAAGTCACTGTGTTTCTCTGAGCCTCAGATTCCCCACGTGTAGATTATCAAAGTTTATCAAGATTAATAAATGAAATATTATGTGTAAAAGTGCTTTACAAAACTGCAAAATGTGCAAATGTCATATGTAAGCATTCCCTCATTCTAGCAGCCTTATCAAAAAAGGAAATTATGTTTATTGACCTTGCAAGAGCTTGTGGCTTGTGGCTTCCATTTAGGGGCAGGAAGTGAGGCCTCTTAAAAGACTGGCAGGGAAAGGTTCAAAGGATGAAGCCTGGAGTCAAATTCACCACAACCCTCTGGTTCCCTGTGGAGGAGGGCTCTGAGAGAAAGCTGATGCCGCTTGTCCAAAGCCTTCCCTCTTGGCTGGTCTTAGGAGGTTGTCCAAATTCCATGTTGAAGGGTCCAGAGAAGGTCTCCTGCAGATCTTTGCTTGGGTGGGCCTGTGAAAAATCTTTAGTAAGCTATCAAAGTTTACACCATATGAATGGGGGAATGGTCCTTTGCCCTAGCAAGTAAGGAAGGGAGAAAAGCTGGGAGATGAGCAGGGAGGTGCTTCTGCCCTGCTGAGTGGACACCAGCATGTGCAGGTTTTTCTCTGTTACAAAAGGATATCGTGAGGAAACAGCTGTGTGCCACTGTTTTGGGGTATCTCTTTTTCTGTCTGGGCATTTCACTGCCTTTGATATTATTGTCTTACCTAAGCTATAAAAAAAGACCACATCGTGTTGGGTGAATCATCCAAACAAGGGGTAAGTCCTCAGCCACCTGGGTTCTGGAATTTGGAAGCTAGGTTTCAGCTTGGCTGGAGAATCCACTTGTCTTGTGGCCTCCCTCTCCTTGACTTACAAAGAGGAAAATTGTATTTGAGGACACTTGAAGATGGAAAAAAAAATTGCCTTTGCCAGGAGAAAAGAGCCAGCCCTATAGAGAATCCCAAACTGAGAGCAGCCTTTTATCAGCCAAGTGGTCCAGCTATGAGGCCTAGTCTTTCTTCTTTGTCTTTATACCCCTGGCACCTAGCACAGTGCCTGGCATATAGCAGCTGCTCAATAAATACATGTTGAATATATGTGTGCCATTCTCCATTAATGAGGACAGGTACCTGTGGCCCCTTGGCCAGAGCTTTAAAAGGGCAGCAACACCTCCCCAGGCCAATGTTAAGATGGCAAGATCATTACAGCAAGAACATGACCCACAGCAGTTCACCAGAGAGATTCAGCTCCTGGATTCCACCTTGAGATTCTCCCTTCACAGCCATCTTTGGTTGATTTTAATAAGGTGGGCTTATAGTAGCTAATTGCTAATGTGTAAAGAGAAATGACCACTGCTCTGCTGTAGTTCTGCTCAAGTGACCGGTGCTCACGAACAGAGAAGCCCACGTTTTTAAAATGAGGCAAGGATGAAGCCAGAGAAAGGAACTCAGGAATAGTGTGCCCCTGAATGGAGAGGCGAGGCGAGGCGAGGCGAGGCGAGGCGGGGCGGGGCGGGGCGGGGCGGGGCGGGAGGTAGGGAGGGGGGAATGTAATTGACGTCAGAAACCTAACTCTGAAAAATGTTCTTTCTGTATTTCTCAATGTTCTGTTCCCACCTTCTGACTTAATCTCTTTTTTAAAACGTTACTTTCAAAAATTTCTAACCGAGTTGGTAGAAATGGAAAGGAAACGCTTTCTTCCCGTGGTGGTGCAGGAGAGGCTGGGTACGTCTCCGGGGAGGGTGTGGAAGTGACCGCAGACAGGCTGGCTCTGCTCAAGTCCGCTGAGCAGAACTGGATCCCTTCCAGATGGCTGGACCCCACTGCAACCTGGAGACTGCCTTGCGGGGCCACAAACACCCCCACCTCCGGTCATCTCCTCCTACTTCTTCTTGCTGGAGTCTTGAGGACCTGGCTCTCATGCACGTGAGGAGGGTCCTATATCCCGTAGTAGCTGATACAAGGCCGTCGCGTCCCGGGAAGGCTGCAGGCTTCTGTGCCTTCCCCAGGCAGGGGCATAGGAGCCGGGGCGCCTGCGTGGGAGTGTGCAGATCATCCCCGGGAGCTAGGACCTTCCTTTCACCACTTGCGGAGGACATCCACCGACGGCTTAGTAATTGTTACCGCAGGCGTTTCTGGAGGCCTTTCGGGCCGTTATTAGGCGAAATCTCGCGGACTGGGGGCCGGGGACACTCGCGCTACCGCCAGCAGCAGCGGCGCGGGCCACCCGGGGAGCCGCACTTCCTGCGACGTTTCCTCGGGAGGTGGCGCCACAGCCCGTCGCTGCGCCGCAGCAGCAAGCCTTTCCCCAGCGGAACTCTGGCAGCGCAAACTCCAGCTGGAGCGAGTCGGTGGCCCCAGCCTGAGCCGCGGCCGGACCCCAGCAGCGCGGCTTCTCCGGCTCTCTGAGCTTTGGCGCGTGGCGATCGGAACCCCACCCCGCGGCTCTCCAAGGCACAGAGGGCGCGCAGGGGCGCGCCGCCGTGATGACCCAGGAGCCATTTGTTAGGCCACGGCTGCTCTTGGTGCCTTAGTGGGAGCGCCCAGGGGAGGACCTCGGCTGGTGACTAGGAACCAATTCCCCCACGACATACCTCTGCCGTGGGGAGCCCCAAGTCCGCTCGCGGTGGCCACCGAACAGCATAAAGAAACCCTTGTCTTTAGAGATTCGGAGCGGGCAGTTCTTAAGTCCTAAAATTTCTACGAAGTTTCCCGCTTGCGGCGCACTCAGCCGTCTGGCCCGGCCGCGACAGCCGTGCTCGAAGAGCAGAGCAGGGTTCGGGGCGCATTGCACAGGAAGGAAAGTCGCGTGTGGCCGCGATCTTTCCGCGGCCAAACTATGGGTTCCAGCAGGAGCTCGGGCCCTCTTAGCCTCGCAGATCTGGCTCAGGGCCCGGGTCCGGGATCCGAAGCTCTGGAGTCCTCGGCCCGCGGGAAGAGGACTCGCAGCCCGCGCGGTCGCATTGGGCTGGAGGTCCCCCGCCGCTGCGCCTGCGGGGCGCCGAGCCTAAGTAGGAGCGGATTCAGCGCGCTGGAGACAGTTTCCCGAGAGCCGGGAGAGGGCGATATTCACCAACCCCTTCCCCCCAGATCAACCGTGCAAAACGGGGATGGCTCGGGGTGGAGGATCTGCACGTGTCGGTAACGAAAAAGTCAGGAGCCGAGGGCCTTCCCACCCGGGGGCCTGCTAGACACAGGTCCGGGAATGGGACAAGTGCGTGCGGCCACTTTTTTCCAGGTTTCGTCTTGCCTCTCCTTCTCCTGTCACCATTCTGACAAAACTCCTGCCACTCTCTCCCAGGGTCACAATCCTCACCCTCGTCTAAAGGAGTATAGCTGTCTGAAGAGCGCATTACAGCAGAGGCTTCGTTTTGCTCAACTTTTCGTTACAGCTCTCTTTATCCAAATCGCAGACCATTATTCCTGGCTTCATTTCCACATAATAGTTGACAGCAGACAAGGAAGCACTGGTGTAGGTGAACTTGAACCTGCACCTGAGAGGTGACGCTGTTAATTAGACATTTGGAGTTCTTGGTTCGACCCTCAGGAGCGTTTCTGGGAATGTGTTTGGGGACAGTCCCGCAAGCAAGAGTCCCGGTTCAATCCTCTCCCTCCTTTGGCACAATTCAGGGTGGGACGAAATGTGAGGTCTCTTAAATCGTTAAGATTCTCTGGTCTGCTAGAGGAGTCTTAAGTCAGTTGTTACTTTGTCTTTGAGAACCATTATCCATCCCTAATCACCTATTTAATGTCTGCTCTCTGGGGTATGCAGATGTCCATAGCCTAGCATTCAAAGACATGTTTCTGGAGTAAACTATTGTCAGACACCCACCCCCCACACACACACACCCCACTGTCATTTATTTTATCGAGTCTAGTTTAAAATCTAATTTTTAGAAGTCTTATTATATATTCTTGCAAGTTTAGTCCCATACATCATTTAATCATGAATAAATAATTTCCATGTAGTCCTTGAATTGCCAACTGATGGGGGAGAACAGACTTGAGGACTTTTCAACCTTCAATAAAAGGAGGACTTTACATCTGGGGTGAGAAGGGGCTGGGGAGCTGAGCCAATGGGGCAGCCGGCCTTTACAGTGTGCAAAAGCATTCAGACACATGGAGACCCTTTCGCAATAAAACTTTATTGATGATCGTTTGAAAGTTATGGCAACTCCAAGGTTATAAAACTTGTCATAAAATACCAAGCAGTCATTAGTTTACCTGACCTCATTTCAATATAAACTTCCACAAAACATTTTATTTTGTTCTTTCCTATATGTGGGGAAAAGAAGTTGAGGCTAGATACAGTGGCCCATTACGGAGGACCCAAGATCTGCATTTTGACACTCTCTGACCTTCATCCGTGCAAATAGAGCAGTGAAATTCACATTCTGTTCTTTCCTGTAAATATTATTGTAGAAAAGATGATAATAGCAATGTTTTTGTTCAATCATCCATTTTTAGCACATATCCAGGTTCAAGTTAGAATGGAGTGTTGTTCCTCTTTGGAAGATCTTGTGAGATACCTTTAACAGTTGTTAAAGTGTATTTGCTCCCTAACCTATGCATAAGAAGCCTAAGAAGGGCAGCCCCTATGGAAAACAATATGGAGGGTCCTCGAAAAAATTAAAAATGGAACTACCATACCTCCCAGCTATTCTATGTCTGGCTATTTTCCCCCAAAAAACCCAAAAACACTATTCGAAAAGATATATGGGCCACTGTGTTCACTGCAGCATTATTCACAATAGCCAAGATATGGAAGCAACATAAATGTCCATTGATAGATTAAACAAGATGTGAGATATACATATCTCACATCTTGTTTAATCTAAAATATTCCATTATATATATATATATATATATATGCATATATATAATGGCATATTACTCAGCCATAAAAAAGAAGGAAATCTTGCCATTTGTAACAACATGGACAGACCTAGAGGGTATTATGCTAAGTCAGACAGAGAAAGACAAATACTGTATGCTTTGACTCATATGTGGAACCAAAAAAACAAAAAACCCAAATGAACAAACAAAACACAGAAACAGTCTCTTTGATACAGAGAACAAATTGGTGGTTGCCAGAGGGTGGCCAGGCGGGGGGTGGGGCAGTAGATAGGCAAAACTGGTGAAGGAGATTAAGACATGCAAAATTCCAGTCATAAAATAAATGTCACAGGGATGTAATGTACAGCATGGGGAACATAGTCAATAAAATTGTAATAACTTTCTATGGTGACAGAAGGTAACTTTACTCATCATGGTGATGAATTGGTAATGTACAAAATATTGAATCACTATGTTGTATTCCTAAAACTAATATAACATTGTAAGTTAATTAAAATTCAATTAAAAAAACAATTTGTGTCTTCTCCCAAATAGTTCTACATTGAGGGCACAGATTAGGCTGCTGTTGCTGTTTTACAAATAGCATTCTAGAGACACAAGGAGGAGTAGCTGGAGAAGAAGAAGGAAGAGGAGGATGGGGGGGTGGGGAGCGGGAGGGAAGAGAAGCAGCAAAGAGCCACACTTTATTTGGCATGTGACCTGAGGAGTGCATTGTGTGAAATAATCAATTTGTATTTAGAGTTATTGAGAGGCCAGATGAGTAATTAATCCCCCACCACAAAATCATGAGCTTAAAAAAGCGCAGCTGCCTTAATTGAGATCAGCACTTAGAATTGTGCTGCAGAAAAGAACCCAAACTGGTGTTGCAAGAAAGCTCCAGGAGATAACTAGCCCGAGCTCTGTCATCATTGTTTCTGGTACAACTGTATATGTGAACTTATACCACTGATCAGAGAAAGAACCAGCCACAAAACAGGGGGACTTCTCCTAATGCTGTATAACTAAGGTCAATCTACCAGCTTTTAGGGCAAAGAGATTTGTGAGCAAGTACAGATGGCAAAGGTTGGCCTTGTGTTAGCTGTGTGCTAATTTTCCCCAAACATGTAAAAGTCTGGATATACTTTCCACGGATTGTTTAAAATATAAGCTTCAAGATAGATCCAGGCATACGTGCATTTATGGTGGTTTAGGAATCTAATATGTAAAACGCTAACTGCTTTATGACCTCACTGAAACTCATCTTGGTAATGTTATGCTTAGTTTCCTGGTGTGCCTTAAAATATTTCAGGGATTTCATGGAATTTTAACTAGAAAAGAACATTTTAAAAATCAAAATCTTATGTAAAATGCTTTCTTCTAGAGAGTGTATCGGTAAGTGTGTGTGTGTGTGTGTGTGTGTGTTTGAGAGAGAGAAAAGTAGTATATCACAGAAAGGGAAAGAGATTGAGCTCAAGGGAAAGAGAAGTACAGGATACAATACTAATTAAAGGGCAAACTCTCCTGGTGTCCATAGCTTTCCTTAGTTGGTGAGTACGAGTTCCAGTAATTTGAGTTACCATTTCATACTCCCAGGCACAGTGATGCCATGCACCAAAAGAAAGATTCTGTTTCCCCAGTTTAGCACTGACTTCCAGGAAGGATAGGATAAAATGGGCTGTGGATCTACAAAGCGGCCGATAGGCTGAACACAATGTCTTTACTGGACTTTAGAAGCAAATAAGAGATCTAAATTCAGATCTTTGAGGTTAGGACATTTTCAAGAAGCTCATGCAGTTATAAGAGATAACTTATTCGGAGATAAGTTGGCAAATTGTTCTTATAATTGAGTTCATTAAATTTATTTGTTGAGATACACACACATACACAAATGTATTATCAATATGTGTTGTAGCAACAACAATAGCAATGACTTTAATCAATAATGTTTGTATCTCTCTGCTATTTGTATTAATCCCATTATTCATTGTGCTTTTCCTAGATACCTTAAAAGGGTGGTATAAAGGAGAAACGTATCTATCTTAACCAGCTATAAAAATATTTCACTCTTATTCTGTCTTCCTTCTCAAAATAACTATTCTTCACCCAAAAATAGGTCATTTAGACTTTCTATAGTGATGTTCACTATCTTCACATTCACACAAACGATCTCCACTCAGCTCTATTTAAGCATATTTACCAGGGAGGCTTGGTTACCAAAGAAGCATCCATTTGGACTCACCCTCCTGAGCTCTCCCTTATACCATATTCTGGGAAAGGCATGGGAATTACCCAAGTGGATTTTTAAATAGTTTTCACATCAAAAAAACTGTAAAAGGACAGCACATCATGGACACACTTCTCTTTCTTATATTCTCCTCTGTTTAGAAATGTGCAGGCCATTAGAAAACGTTCCCAAGACACTATGTGCTCCTTCAAATTTCACCCACACTTGTTTTGCTAGGTGATCTGGTTCATTAAGGCTTAGCTACATAATGAGAAGTATGTCTTCAATGGTGTGGGGGGTTTATAAATATATTTGTTTGAAGTTTTTTTTGGACAGCTGGGTGGTAGGATTGTGAAATCCCAAATTATGCCTTGAGTTCTGTACAGATGACATGTACAGACTGCATAGCTTTGTCCTCATCATTTCTGTTGACACAAGAAACTTTCCTTCGTGAGGAAAAAAAAAATGCAGCTTTTACGTAGCATCATCCAAATGTATGTTACTCATTCCTCTTATATAATTCAATGTATACCTTACCCCAAGGGTATATTTTCCCCAATGAGACTAATTTGCTCTAATAGGAATAATAATGCCTGCAAGTACCTAATACCTTTATCCCAAAAAACCCTCATGTGACTTAGCAGTTCCACGATGAAACACATAGATCATGTGCACGTGTGGCCAGAAGCTGTGGTTCATCTTACACACAACTGTACAAAGTTAACCCTCTAGTTTCTGTTTGCCTTTTTTTGTCCTCTTTGACATAGGGAGCCTTCGAGAAACAGAAAGTCTTTTTTGTTTCACGGCTAAAATAGAAAAAAGTCTGATTCCAAAGGAAAACTCATGCACACTTTTTGTTTACCCTTCACTGAAAGAGGACAATTTGGAGGAGACTCTGGAAGTCATAATTCATACATAACTTAGCAATGTCTGAAATTCCAGCACAGAACTTAAATAACACATCTTTCTACTGTATATTCTCTTGGGGAAAAATGTAGATGGATACACACATTTAGTTCTAAAATAAAAATTGAGGAAATGATGAGGAAGATACAACGTACTCACATCGGTTCCCATTTGAGGACTTCATTTTATGTCAGAGTTGGAGAAATGCAGGCCGGTTTTGAATGATAAAACTCTCTGGATTTAGTATCTGGGAGATCTGGGAGGTATGTAAACATTTAAAGCCTGTCTCTCTCTTGTTTTGAGTTGGCTTTTTGTTACCTACAAGTTGATTTGCTTTCTTTAATCTTTAAACCCATTTACCAATACATGCAGTGCAGTACTTCCACCTACCAAGCAGCCACTGAAATCTACTGGCATGAAACATTAAAACTGCAAATGGAAAATCTACCCCAGTCAAGTACAGCACTCTCCCTTTAAACACAGCAGTGGCAGTGCCTGGTTGACCTCGCTGGGGAGGCTTGTAAAAGTACCCTGTATTATACAGCCTGCGCAGCGAGGGCGATTTAATCTAACTAAAAGAATTTAAACTTTTCTATTTCCTGACTTTCAGGGGTTTACA
Organism: Eschrichtius robustus; assembly: GCF_028021215.1. Classification (NCBI taxonomy): domain Eukaryota; kingdom Metazoa; phylum Chordata; class Mammalia; order Artiodactyla; family Eschrichtiidae; genus Eschrichtius; species Eschrichtius robustus. The sequence goes on along the minus strand of NC_090824.1, from coordinate 62,173,045 downwards.
TTTTTAGCCTTATACTGTCATTTTTGAAGGTTTTTACATTGAGTAATGGGATCATTATTTCTCCCCCCACTGAAAGGGATGTATCCAAGAACAGAACTATGCATCTAGGCAGAATGCAATCCCAAAGGGAACTGTACAGGAATTGCTCAGGCAATAAAAACTGCTAAGGGAATTTGTGCTGTCAGCTCACCAGAACATCAGATTCACACCTCTGGTCCTGCAAGAAGGTGCTAGGGGGCTTTTTAAAGGTCCCCTCTTGCCGTGACCTTGGCTTTCTATCCTTCTAAGAAGTGGCTTCCAGGCCAGCCACTGTCATAGGCTCCCATCTTGATCCTGCAGAAAATGGAACCAGCCGGTTCTCTCAATCCTCTACACCCTGGGAGTCCATCAAGAATGGCAGCTGCACTGTTGTAACCTCCACATCATACATGAGACCCTGGTCCAGCATTTCTGGTGCTAATCTCCGGTTGGTGCAATCCTCTCCCCTGCCCCCTAGCCCCTGCAGACATTAAACCTAGACGCTGGATGTGATTTAGCAACAGAACCAAAATTGTAATGCCTTTATATGTAAGAACAGAAATAACACAAAATCATAGGAAGTGTGATAAAATACAATGGGTTGGTATTGTCTAAAAACGTTTTTTTATTTTCCTAAATTCTCCCCTTAAGAAGTTTCTTTCTCCTTTGTTTTTCCTATGCCCATCCTTACTAATTATAATGATTTTCGTTAAAAGCTCTACCAAAAACATTGATTTTTTATTAAGTGCACTAGCAAAATAAATCTACATAATTAAGATATGCACTTAAACATCTTTGCACACATTTAAAATGTGTGAGTAGCTTTTAAATGTGCAAATTCCTTACAGCATAAAAAAACCTTAAATTTTTTTCACATTTGCACAAAGGATATACGTGTACAATAGCACTTACTTGGGTTTTCCTGAAAAAAGAATTGGACTAATTTATATGAATTTTAAAACGTTTCATTTGAATGAAAAAGAAAGTCAACCATATAAAGGCAGTGATTTCCCCCCCCCCCTTGTCTTCTTAGAAAAAAAGAAATTGAAATTCGTTTACTCTGCAAAGATGTACCATGTTTTATCTCTCTTGGCTTAGAAAAGAGATGCTTTTGAGAGGTTAGGTTTATTTCTTTTTTACATTTCTCTTCCTTAGTCTCTATGCACTCACTGAAAACCACATTGTTACATCCCTCCTCAATTTCCCCAGAACTATTTTCCAGTCGTGTCTGCGAAGTGGTTACCCTCTGTGTTCCCACTGGCTCGGCACAAACCTTGTCTCAAATGCCACTGCGGAGGAGGTGGGAGGCCAGCTCTTTCGCTTGTCGCGGGGAGGGTAGAGTTTTTAGACTGACGGGACGCTATGCTGGCAGACGGAGGAAGAGAGAGCCGAGGAGCCTACCTGAGCCTATCCAGTGGGGAGGACAGGCACAGCCAGGAAGATTTGTGGCGTAGGACCTTGGCGCCCCACGCTGAAGATTGCTGGAATACCGGCTCTTGCTGCAATAGAGTCAGGCTCCTTCTGGCCTGCAGAGCTCTGGTAACCCTAGCAAAGACAGATCCTGGTGTGGATTGCAGTTTCTTTCCAAAACCTGAAAGCACCAGCTTGGGATTTCAAAGTCCAGGTCCTTGACTGGGAGGCGTCCCCCTAGCACACCGCCCCCCAACCTCCGCTCCGCCGTGCCCAATCCCCACTCAGTGGACAAAGACAGAGCGAATTCTGTGTGGGCCACGGCTAGAGAGCATTTCCCCAAGCTAGTAAAAATGACCCCTGCCCATAACAACCTGGCGGCTTTCTCTTCTGGTTACCACCTCTCCCAGGGTGCGCTGAAATCCCTTTATCACTATGGTTTTTTAAATGAAATGATTGATTTCTCCGCTGTACCTAAGATGTCGAAAACAGTTGAGCCGGACTCCAAGATGCACTCCAGAGCAAGGGAAACCTAACTGTAACCCAGCCTCCGGCGGGAAAGCCAGTCTAGCTACCACCTGTATTTCCGACGCACTTGGGCCCAACTAGCTGCGATCATAACGAGTTCTAATTTTATTGCATCTCGGCTCCTCCCGGTTTGTCCCCACTAGAGTGGTCTTCAAAAGAAACACCCACAGGCACACACCCGAATGAATTCCCAAGAGAGGCAATCGTGGATTTCTCTGCCTGTAGACTGATTTGAAAGCGCACGGGGAGCCAGAGGGGCACGTCCTGGCAGCCGGGGAACAAATCTCAGCGAAGAGCAGCTTCCCATTCTTCCTGGTCCTCGCGGTGCCCCTCTCCCTGCCGTTCAGCCGCGGCGTTCCAGGGGGACGCTGCGGATCCCCGCGGTCGCGGCAGCTGCCGCTTCCATACCCTGGGGTAGCCTGGGCCGGTGTGGGGTGGGGAACAGTGCACGCAGCGGAGCCTGCTTCAGGTCTCCCGCCCTCGCCCCGTCAGTCCCGGCCTCCTCGGCGGGCGCGGAGTCTGTACCCACAGTGAGGAGACATCGCGTGCGGGTCCTCTTTGCCGCAGGCTCTCAGTGCGGCCTTAGGCGGGTTTGTCTCCTCTACGCAGTGGAGGGAGGAAGGGGAATGTCCACTATACGTGCAGACACCTACGGTAAAGGGGCTTCTCTTGGGGCTTCAACGTGAGCTGTCCCTGCAGAATAGGGAAATTCGGAGAGCGACGACAATGGGGACACAGTTGGGTTCATACACAGTATGATCTCACTTAATCTAAGTGTCTGGTGTGCTCTTATTTAATCTAAGTCTCTGATTTATCTGTTGTTTGAAACGGGAAAGACAATACCTCCTTTGAATGTTTGTTGTGAACGTTTGGACGTTGGGAGCCCTCAGCGAATGGTAGGATGAGCTGGTGAAGGGTGGGCCCATCACTCCCCTTCCAGGCGCGGAGCCTTTTGCAGTTTCAGGCTTTCCTCCCAGCGCAGGAACCGTTCATAGCCCAGGGCTCTGAGTACTTCCTGGGGACCGCAAGAGGATCCAGCCCGGCATCCCGTGGAAGACGGGCTTTTGGTGAATCATGAAAAGACTGATGCTCAGGCTCGCCTTGGAGCATGGTGGGAAAAGGTACGGAGGTTTGTAACCCAGTGGAGAGTTGAGGCTGGAGGAGGAATTGGAAGGGAGAACTAAAAATTTCGGGCTATAGAAGTTCTGTGGATTTTCAATCTTTCCCAACCTCGGCAAAAATTACTATGGGAGCGCGATCAAACCTGCACCTGTAGGTGGCGCTATGACGAGGTGACTGCCGGGAGAGAGGTAGCCAGGGACTCAAAGACCGCGGGAATATTTCCGTGAATCCGACCCTAAGTATCTGCTCCCAAACCCGGGTTCCTGTTTTCGGAGAGACAGCGGAGGACAGTGCATCACGAGTCTCCGTCCTTGGGGTCAGCGTGGGGCTGGTTGGTGGAAATAGGCCGGAGAAGGCGGCAGGTTGGAAATCCTGCACCACGACGGCAGCGCGCCAGGCGGTCCCACCACCATGTCCGTTGCCCGGGTGCGAGGACTCACGGAGCTGCGCAGTACCCGAGGTGATTCGTGGGGACACTGTGCCAGCTGCAATCCGAGGGGACTGCGAAGTGAGCGAATCCCGGTTCTCGGCCTCACTGAAAACGAGGGGAACGCCGATGCTTAGCACCAAGACTCCGGCCCGCACGTTGATTCCAGCCCCTTGAAGCCTGCAGGCAACCCCAATCACGCTGCGTTCAACAGAACCTGGACCATGATGGGGGACCCGAAGGGTTTGTGTTTGCTTGAGACCCGAAACCTAGTCTTACAGGCAAGGCCTGGCTCGGCTCTCGTTTCTCTTTTCTCGGAGCCTTTAGGCCAATTGGGTCTTCAGTAGGAAGCAGCCCCACTGCCCGCACATGGACCCTGAGGGCAGGATCTTTAAGAACCCCAAAGCCTGCTTTTCCCACATGCAGCAGCAATTCTCTTGAGCCACCGCAGCTCAGGGCTGTAGAGTGACCGCGGACAGTGTCCTCCTCTCGTCACCGAGCTATGTGCCTTCCAAAAATACTTCGAACTAGGCAGGTCGAAGTCCCCCCTCCCTTTGGCTGGACGCTCGGCCTGGCGTCCCTGCAGGGCTCCTCCCTGCCCGGGTCCTCCCTGCCCCTGCCGCCAGCCGGGATCCGATCCTTGATCGCACTTGCCGTTCTGCAGCCTAGAGTTTTGCCCCTTGCCCCAAAAATGTGTTCTCTTTCATTTGTGGATTTAATAAACAAATATAACCATATCACATGGGGCACCACGCCGTCCTTCTGAAAGCAATTCCGCTGTTGAAAACTGAAAAATGGGTGTAATTTGCGTTCAGAAAGTGATGTTAGGGTCACAGCAATTTCCCGGGCCGTTATTTATTTTTACTTTAAAGTCTTTAGGGAAGATTTGCTTATATACTCGGGAACCTTCCACTGCGAGGGTACCAGTAATCCCGCATGCCTTCAAAGCGGGGGGGAGGGGGAGGGGGTGGAGAACAATTACTGAGTGACGCTAATATGGGGAAACTGAAAAGAAATGTCGATTGTTTTTATTGTAACAGAAGGAGTGTGCAAACAGCAAAACCAACCCTGGGTGATCCGAAACAGGCAGGCGGAGAATTAAAAGCGGGTTTCAGGCGGCAACAAGCCCCTCCCCTGCCCTCGGAAGGAGAAAGAGGGTGAGGAGCGCTCGCACCCCCAGGGCGGATCCCACGGCCAGCAGCGAGATTTCCGCGCTCTGGCAGGACCCCGCGAGCTGCTGCCCTCTGGGGAAAGGGTCTTGAATCGTGAGCACCACCCGCCGGAAGGCAGAGAGGACGCGGAGAGGCCTTAGAGGCTTTCGGAGAATTTTCCAGGCTCCTCTTGGGGGCCCCAGCGGCCTCTACTTGGGCTGGTGGGTCCCGCTGCGTCCGCAGCCCAGAGAAGTACAGGCTGGCAGGTCAGTGTCTGGACACTCCCTCCCTCCCCCATCACCCCCCGCCCCCCGGCCTGGCTGAGGCTGAGGGCCCGTGCGGGCTGTTTCTCCCACGCCGCCTGGCTTTTCCCTGTAGCCGCCGCCTCCGACCTCGCCCGCGGCTCCACGCGCAGAGTCCAGCCCGCAGCTCAGGGTGGACCTTCCCTCTCTTTAGGCACCGGGTGCGCCTCCGGCTGCCACGTGCGGCAGCAGACGCTGGGAGGTCCAGTGGGCAGAGGGCGGCCGCTGACCCTACCGGGCCGGGACTTAACATTGGGCCGATCCGGGTTGGAACCCGCGGCCCGGGCGTTGGCAGCGCGGTTTGGCGAGGATTGGAGAAGTCTGGCCTCTTTTTCCTCTCTACGCGGCGCGCAATCCTTCACTTACCCTGGAAGAGGCACTCCCGTGGGGGAACAGGATCGGAGGTCTTGCCTCTACCATATTCTCCCTCAGACGACTGGAAGAAGGAACTGTGCTCTGAAAACCCGTCCGGGAGCTCAGACTCTGGCTGCTTTCGATCCCCGGAACTCCCCGGGCAGGGCGAGAGGCGGCCGCCGTCGCCTGGGCCTCACCCTCGGTCCTGTCTTTTCCCGACAGAGGGGGCAAGCTGGAGGAATCTGCTCCTTAATATTCTCCTCGGCCAACCCTAAGTCTTCCTAAAAGCGACTGGAAACAGCAGGACCCCTCTCCCGCGCATACACACGCCCCTCTCTCGCTATACCAGCCCCCCGCCCCCCGTCCCGTCTGCAGTCATAGCTGACCTGCAGGACGCGGGAAGCAGGCGCCCGGCGGAGCAGCCCAGGACATCGCTCCGCGTTGGAGGGCGGAGGGCTCCCCACTCCCTGCACAGCCTGTTGCTCCCGGGTCCGACCTCGGCAGCCCCCGGGCGCCGTCTGCCGGGTGGCGCTGGGGCGGCCTCGGAAGGAGCTAGACTCCTGTTCCTTCTCCGCACCTCTGCTCAGACCCCGCTGGTGCCGGGAGGGGAGGGGGGGCGCAGGTGATCGCCCGCAGCACTGGGACCGCTGACAGATTTATGAAGACTTTACAGCATCTGGGCCCGCAGGGGCAGGGAAGGAGTCCAGCCAAAGAGGCGCAAGGCAGGCTAAAGTTCCCCAGCCGAGACCCCGAACCCGGCCGCCTCTGGGGTCCCGGGCCCCGACTCCCCTCGGGCCGGTGTACACGTCTGTCCCCGCCAGTGTCGAGCGTACGGATTCTCTCCACCTCGTGTAGCCCCCTCCTTCACACCCTCCCGCCCTGCCAGCTTCCAGTCTCCCACTGAGTAAATATTTACCCGGAGAACGGGTCGCTCCTCAGAGGAGGCCTAGACAGCGCCCTGGGAAGGGCTTTTGGCTTCTCCCCGGCCTGTGTCAGCTGCAGACCTTACTGGTTGTGTTTTGGTTTTGGTCTTAAATTTCTTTAGTCGAAATTCTTCCGATCTCTGTGTGATCTCCCGGGTTCAGAGCAGGCAGTAACCAGGGGGCGCTGACCTCAACTGACCCTTGCCTTTTCTCGGCATCCCTACGCCCATCGTCGGTCGAGGCTTACTGGCCCTTACTGTTTCTCTCTCTCTCCCTCCCCCATCCCTCTTTTCCCCCCCACCAATCCCTCTTACCCCCCTACCAATCCCTCTTCCTCCCCCTTCAGGTCACTTGTCTCTCATCGGGTCGCCAGCTCATCGGGTGTCGGGCTACCTGGCCACAGCACTCAGTGTGCGTCCTGGGAGGGTTCTGCATCAGCCCCTTCCTCTAGGGTTGGGCGCCTCTGTCTGTCCCCTGAAGCTTCGACTCCTTTTGCCCCCGGAGCCCGGGTCTCAGGTTGCTGCGGATACTCAGTGTCCCCAAACAAGATCCTTCGCCTGCTCTCGGGAATGCGCTGAGCTGAGAGTGCCAAACATCGGCCCTCGCCGGCGTAAAGAGGGCCTGCTGGGCCCTGAGGGGCGCGGAGCAGGGGATCCACTGCAGACAAGACCGCCTGCTACCACAGGTGGAAATGGAGAGGCATCAGCAAACCTGTGCGGGAAATATGAGGCAACTGAGGGAGCTGGGGGCGAACGAGAGGGAGTTGTGTGTTAGGTCCTCCTAGCCAGGGCTCCAAACAATACGAGCCTCTGGATCACTCCAGGCTGGTGCTGGTGCTAAAGCCCTCACAGAGCACATAGAAACACATCACGGCACTGGGTCTTGCCAGTCAGAAGGCAAACAGCCTTTTATCAACTTCTGCAGCCCTGCAGAGTCCGAGAAGTGATCACTGGGCACCCAACAGCTGGGCACAGAGTCCGCGCAGGGGTCACTACTCAGTGTGTGTCAGCGAGGGGGAAGGGGGGTCAGGGAGACTCTCGATCAAGATGCCCAGCACGTTCATTCCATCGCACAAGGCTCAGGCAAAATCGTATACTCCCCTCAGATACCACAGACTCAAATAAATTGCCCCAAGAAGGAGCTGCTGCTTTTAAAATCTGGGATCCACAAAGGACCTCCGAGTTGGAGAGAACCAGAGGGTGCCACACAACAGGTACTGCGGGTCAGACCGGGGTGAAATCGCTGTCAAGTCAAACTTCGAGATTTTAAACAATTGAAACAGTAACAACAACCAAAAAGGCAGATAAGTTCAAGTATTTCTAGTTGTGGGACTTTCCACAAGAACCTGATTGTAAAGAATTAAGGATGTTTGACTTCATAGTTCCTTTATCTTTCAAATCTTTCCTACCTGTAAATTTCAACTTAGAGGGCACCCCTGCCATAGAAACCTGAGGATCTGGAGATTACTGTTCGTTTCAAAAAGCGCAGCTGATCATGAGTTTTTCCTGGGCTCTTGTCACTTACTGGCCCGGATCGGGGCCCAGTCAGCTTTCCTATGTGTAAACCAGAGCCCATCCCTCGGGATTGTGGGACAATCAGCCCGAAACCTGTGTGCACAAGAAAGAGCTAAGGTATGACTGTCAAGTAGCAGTAGCAGTATCCTCGACCAGAAGCAGTACAAACTCCCAAGTTCATTAAAAATGTTCCCCATCTTGCTTTTGATTTGGATTAGCATTCTCCATAACCGGTACTCAAAATGTGAATAACTTTGACTGCCAAAAAGAATACTGTACACTTTGGATTAGACTTAGCGTGAATGAAAGTGAAAATTCAGAAGGTAGGCTGAACTGCAGGGCCTCTGGCAGCTAGTCAGAAGACGTGGGAATCACATACATGTGCAGGCTCAGTGTTCACCTTCTTGGAACCAAGTCTTTCTCATATTTAAACAAAAGCCCTTTGCAGTGGTTCACTGGTGGGAGAAAACCGGAGAACCTCGGCCGGTACCAAGGGCCCGCGGACCAGCAACACGGTTGAGCCCTGCGGCGCGCTGGCTTCCGCAGAGAGTGCCCCATGCGCTGGCAATTGGTCGACGTTGGCTGTGCGCTTGCTTTAGCCGCGTGTGGCTACGTTCCTGCTTGGAGCCTAGGCTAGGGTTTTACCCCGCGCTCCTGGATGAACTCCCTAGAGACTGGTGTGGGGCGTTAGTCACGAGGCCGGGGGAGAGGTCTCCACCTGGTGGAAACAAAGGCCTCCATCTCTGGCTTGGTCTCCCCTAATTCTCCTCGTCTCTCCGACGGGCCTACCTTCTCACACCTGGGCTCTGGCCACCTGGCGTAGGCTGGAGTGCGGTAGGACCCGCCGGTAGCAGCCATCCTCTCCTGATATCCCCTCGAGGCTTACAGGACAGGCTATTCTAAGAAGGCTCACCATCACCACCACCAAAGACGGTGGCGCTCACCTCCCACCTAGAGTTTGAAGTTAAATTCTGAGATGTCCATCCTTCCCCCAAAGAAGTATTCTCAGCCCCTTCTCCCTTCGAGTCTCTCATACTCAGAACAAACGCTTTCATTTGCTTATTCAGCATTTTTAACAGCCTGATTTTGCTGTCTGTTTGCGCTGCCCCTGGGAAGGTGTCAAACACCTCTTTTCATTGTATTTAGTCACCCAGGTGCAGAGCAAGATTGAAAGAGACAGCGGAAGGACTTTCCCGGACTGTGCTGTCGCTCAACGGACCAAACCAATCATCATGCAGCTTGCCTTCGGGCCCTCCTCTTTGAGGGCGTGTCCCTAGTGAGTGATAGACGGAGCCGCCCGGCCCCGCTCAGCCCAGCCCACGTTGCTGCTTAGATTGAAATGCAGAACTCAAGCCTCTTTCATCGGGGCACAGACTTCCTTTTACTCCTTCCTTTTGCACTCTCGCCGCCTCCTCCCGGGGAGAAGCGGAGGCACCAGCGGCCCGGGGGAGCGATACACCGGGCCACTGAGGCCACGCGAAAAGTTTCTTTCTGGGAGTGCGGAACTGGGGCCCGGTTGGTGTACTGCTCGGAGCAATGGGTGAGTGGCGGCGGGGGACGCTGTCAGAACCGGGAAGGGAGGGAGGGAACGGGCGAGGGAGGGAGGGAGGGCGCGCGAGGGCGCGCACCACTGAGCGCTCACACTCTCCTTATTGACTTTGCTCGTGTTCCTACAACTTGTAGGAACACGCTAAGGGTCAGCGACGCACAGCAGCTCAGTCTGAACGCGGGCTACTGGGTTGCTGCTGTTGATGCCATTTTCTGATTTCAAGAGTAGGGAGCGGTGGCATCAGCAAGCCCCGCGGTCCCAGTTGCGGACCAAATTTTGTTTCACATACACGCAGACACGGTGGGGAAGAAGAAGCCAACCAGAAAAAAAGACTAGACTTTGTCTAATTGCGCAGGTCCCAAGGCGGGGCGCTGGGGATCAAGGGGGAGCGGCACAAGGACTTTAGCGCCGAGCAGGCGAGAAGCAGCCGCTTGCAGGCGTCAAGACCGATTTCCCCGCCTGCTTCGGAGACTTTTGAGCACTCGGAGAGGCCCTGCGTCTCACCACTGCATTTGCCTGTAGCGGCCGCAGGCACTACCGGAATGAGGGAGGAGGGTCTGACTCGACCGCGGTGATTTGCGGCCGTCCCTCAAGGCTCAGGGACCTTACGGTTTGGTGAAAGCCCGGGTCCTTAGTCCGAGGCGGGTGTATCCGCCTTGTCCCATGACGCGCGCGGAGGCCGAGTGGCAAGCACTTGTCCCAAACTGCGGATGCGCGTCCCCGCGCGCCATGTGTTCGTTTTGCAGAGCCAGCCTTCGGGGAGGTGAACCAGCTGGGAGGAGTATTCGTGAACGGGAGGCCGCTGCCCAACGCCATCCGGCTTCGCATAGTGGAGCTGGCCCAACTGGGCATCCGACCGTGTGACATCAGCCGCCAGCTACGGGTCTCGCACGGCTGCGTCAGCAAGATCCTGGCGCGCTACAATGAGACAGGCTCGATCTTGCCAGGAGCCATTGGGGGCAGCAAGCCTCGGGTCACCACCCCCACTGTGGTGAAGCACATCCGGACCTACAAGCAGAGGGACCCCGGCATCTTCGCCTGGGAGATACGGGACCGCCTACTGGCGGACGGCGTGTGTGACAAGTACAACGTGCCCTCGGTGAGCTCTATCAGCCGCATCCTGCGCAACAAGATCGGCAACTTGGCCCAACAGGGCCATTACGACTCATACAAGCAGCACCAGCCGGCGCCGCAGCCGGCGCTGCCCTATAACCACATCTACTCGTACCCCAGCCCCATCACGGCGGCCGCGGCTAAGGTGCCCACGCCGCCCGGCGTGCCCGCCATCCCCGGCTCAGTGGCCATGCCGCGCACCTGGCCCTCCTCCCACTCCGTCACCGACATCCTGGGCATTCGTTCCATCACCGACCAAGGTAAGGGCTCGGGGACCGGATGTGTGGATGTGCAGAGCTTCCCTCCGCACCCTCTCTGGGGTCTCTGTATCTGCGGCCTCCGGGGGGGACCGCGTCTATCCCACTGCCTGAGGCTTCTTCCTTTGGGAACGTAAGGGGCCCTCGCAGGGGGTGTCCTGATCTCATTAACGTGAAATTCATGCCCTTCGTTTCCTTGCCACACGCAGTCTACTGCCTCATCTCAAACGACCAGACCCACAGCATCCCCCCATCCCCGACACATGGTTCGCATTTTCCACCCTCCCCCGCCTCGCGCGCCGCCGCAGCCTCAGACCAGCTCGCTCACTTGGAGAGCGCCGCCGGGGCCGGACTTGGGGCGCAGCCGGAGAGGCCTGAGCAGGCGTGGGGCTGCCGGCTGCAGACACTGTTGTGGGTAGTTTGTTTGGGGATCAGATGCGGCCGCGAGGAGTCGGGCACCCTGTGGAAACTGCAGTGTTCTTCTTGCATTCTGGCAATCAGACCAAATTTGCTCAGGCAGGAAGTTCAAATGTCACCTAATTGGTTTCATTCTTATGCTTCACTTCATTTTCCTCGGAAACGGAGGTCCTGAAGTTACTACTAGTAACTTGCGTGTTACAGCATTGCTCATTCTGGGACTAATTTTCTGTTTTATTTCTCTCTTTGTCCTCCCCCTCCTCCCCCCTCCTCCCCCTCCTCCCCCCTCCTCCCCCCACCCCCGACACTTTTTACCGTAACAGATTTCACTACATATATATCTTAGGAAGTGGCACCAACCACCGCTGTGATGAAGAGAAAATTCACGGCGATTCCATGCTGTCCTCTTTTCTGTTCTTTCCCGTTTTTCCCGTGCCTGCCGCTTCCCTTTAGGGTCCCCCAGTCCCCGGGAATGTGAGTGTACATCTAGTCCCTGCACGTTTTCAGTGGTGCCTTTCCTTTCTCACCCTTGACCTTGCGTGTGGTGAGTGTCTTTTCTGCTTGCTAAGAACGATTCCTCGAGCCCTTGTGTTTAATCGGGCTTCCGCAGGAGACCCGAGGTTGTTTTCTTTTACTGCGTTGTTAAAACAGGACAAAACAAAACAAAAACAGCGTTAACTTCTTCCTCGGTAGGGAGAAAAGAAAGTAAAAAATGCCCTAGACGCAAAATTTAAATAATGCATAGATAAAGAGCCTACCTTCTTAATTTCTCAGACAGAAGTTTAAAAAGAGCAGAGGAAAAATTAAATAGGAAAAGGGGAAATAGTTCCTTTAATTGTTTCCTGCCTTTCTCGGTTGCCACCACATTGGCACAATTATCTTTTTAAATAATTAAAGCATAGCCCTGATTTTTCCTCTTCTTGTTTTCTGACTGTGACTTTACAAGATCCTTCTAAGAGCCCGGTTTTGTCTTGTTCAGAGCTGGTTGGAGCTTTAGTTGAAGAGAGTTTGCCCTTGATTTATAGGATAAACTGACCTCACTGACACTTAAAGGAAGCCCCGGTTCATGGGAAAGTGTGAGATCAGCAGAAATGGGGGCGCGCAGGGGGATCTCAATTTCTTAAGATAACTTCAGGCTTGTGCCCACCGATTGCCTTTTGTCTGGGAAGGCAAGAAGAGACTGGCAGTTCTGGGCCAAAATACAGTTTCCTGGTGCAAACTGGAACACAATCTAATTCTCTGGAGAGGGGGAGGCATAGTGAAAAAAGACTGACAGAGTTGAAAAGAAAACTCTTCTTCCCTAGGGAGACTACAATCAGACCAAATGTCAGTTGAAAAAGTATTAGATTATGGAGAGGAGCAACTCTTCATTCTACGTGTTGTTGATTCTGGATGCCAGCTTTAAACAACCTGTTTTCTGACAAATCTGTGAATATAAAATGATTAGTTCTACCAATGATCCTTTCTACAAAATGATTGCCGCTTTGAAGCACTGTATCAGATGGAAGTATTTAAAATCAAGTTGTAGTAGCTTTGTCAAACTTCAGTCCTCCACCCATGGGTCCCAAAGACCAACTGCTCATAGTTTTCAAGTATCTTCTCTTTAAAATTCTACTTGCTCACTTAAAGATGCCAGTGATTCAATATGCACACCTCTAGGTATTGTGGTAATCAGTTTACGCCCGTATAATTTTCTTTGCATCTCTATTAAAAACATAAAGGATAGCTGATGGCTTTACTTCTTTTCCAAAATACTTAATTATACTTTAATTATACTAACCTTTTGATTCATTGAAAAAGAAAACCTATAACCTTACCTCTGACACTGGTGGCATTTACAGTGGTAACTGTAGTATTTATTTTTTAAGTCATATGCACATAACCTCATGTATTTAATGTGTAGAGATAGAGCATCAAGGGTAGTCTCACACAAGGTAGGCACATACGGAAGGCAGAAACCTGTGCACCTATGTTTTGCATGTATATTGTGGGCATCCTTTAGTTATTTGTTTGCAAAGGACTGTGCAGGTTTTTTGTTCCATCTGTTGACATAAGTACTAGATCTCCACAGCACAGTGAGCACTTTTCTGGATGTTTCTGAGCGCCAGCATAGGCGCGGTTAGGCCTGGGAGACCCTCTCTCCCTTTTCGGAAGGCACCGGTCTCAGAGTTTTGTCGAACCCCAGTCGACCCTGGGTCAGGATTGGGACCCTGACTTAGGAATGGGGAGAACGGCGCATCCAGTTTCACGGGTTCTTTCCCTGATTTGGGAAAACTGGGGGAAAATTCTCAGATTCCTTCCACTCTTTTCCCCGGGGGAGCGAGGACGGGAGGAGGTAATCAAAGGCCGGATGAAAAGGAAAAACGTATCTTCCCGCGGGCGTGGGGGAGAGGGCGGGGAGAGGCCTACTTCGAGGCGAGTCACCTTGGCCGGGCCCTGGGCTCCCTGCCGGAGGGGCCGTTCCCGCACCCCTGGGAGGCGGAGGGCAGGGGGCCGGCAGAGGTCGCAGCCCTCGCGCTCGCGGGTCGCGGGTTCGCAGCCGGTCTCAGGAGGGGGCGCGCGGTTAGCCCTCCAGCCTGACGCCCTCTCTCCTCCTCCCCAGGAGTGAGCGACAGCTCGCCCTACCACAGCCCCAAGGTGGAGGAGTGGAGCAGCCTGGGCCGCAGCAACTTCCCCACCGCCGCCCCGCACGCGGTGAACGGGCTGGAGAAGGGGGCCTTGGAGCAGGAAGCCAAGTACGCGCAGGTGAGGAGGCGAGGGCCCCGCCGGGTGGGCCGCGGGGGTTCGGGCGACGGAGGCCCCGGGCCCCTCTCGGAGCCTCTACCGAGGTGAGGCCCAGGTCGACTCCCCGTGGCGGCCACGAGCCCCAGGCCGGGGCGATGGGGGCGGGACGGAGGCCCGGACCCGCGAGGGCGTAGTGAGGCCTCGACCCCCGCGGCCCGGGAAGCGCCTCCGGGCCTGCTCGGCCCCTGGAGGCGCGGGGAGGTCGCGCCTGAAGCCCTTTCCGCGGCTCGCGTCGGGGTACACTTACCCGGGAAGGCGCTTCCGAGGGGCCGGGAGAGCGGCCGTGGGTTCCCAGGGGCGCGCGGGACGAGCGGTCCGCACGCCCGAGGGCGCGCCGCTGCGTCTCCTCCCGCGCGGACGGTCCGCGGCTCCCAGAGAATGGGCGCGCGTGGCTGGTCCAGCGACGGCGAGGAGAGGGCAAGCAGATAAACTGCGTAAAGTTACCATTTCCCGATTAAAGGTCACGTCGTAATCTCCCCAGGGAGGTTAGTGAGAAAACCTCAAATTATACGGACTAGCTGTGGACCGTTTAATTTTTCTTTCCCTCTCTCCCTCCCCCAACTCACCAAAAGAAAAATTAAAACACCCGTGTTTTTTGTTTTTTTTTTTTTTACTTTGAGAAAAACTAAGCAACCACCACAACAAAAGCCCAAGAGTTTTGAGTCTAAATTCATCACCACTGTGGAATCAGGAGTTCAAAGCTCTCAAAAAAGCAAACAACAACAGCAAAAACAAACCTGGACCTTAAAGCAGCGTAAGGTTTCTTTGAGCAGACCTGTGTAGGTTTGCAAATGTATTCATACCAAACTCCAATTCCAAAGCCTCAAAATACCCAGTTTTCATTTTATTATTTTGAAATCTTAAAACTTTTAATGTTTTCTTATCTGTTCAAATAAACTTTTTAAGCGCAATGGAACTTGCAACGTTTATTCAATTGGGAAAAAAAATCCTAGTCTTTATTTTCCCTAACAAACCCCATTTCCAGTTCCTCTTCCCTCCCTTATTTTGTTAAAACAGAATCCCATATAGATTAGTAGCTCTCCCATGACAAATATCACAGAAAATAGCAGCAAGGAAGGAGGGTCCCTTTCCTGAATCTCCTTCTACTGTAAAGAATGCCAAAGAGAAATTGTAAGAAAGTTTGTCACTACCTTCCACAGAAGAGCAGGTAATTCGTAAAGAAGAGGCATTATGTACAATGGCACCATTGCCACTTACTCAACTTATTAACCTTTTAGAGCCTCCATTTTTTTCATCTATAAAATAGGGAAATAATAGGGCCAACCTCAAGAGATGTGAAATTTCAATGAGATAATGCAACCATCGGGCACATAGTAGGCATTCATTAAATATTACCATGATAGAAATGGCGTTAGAGATTGACTCAAAAACAAGAAATTTTTTCTTTTGTCAGAATATACTTTGGTCAGCCAGCTCATAGTCAAAAAGTGTCAAGGTATTTTTTTACAAACAATAGAGCATCTATAAAGCACCTAGCATACAGAGTAGTAAGCATTTAATTGGTGCTCAGTAATGTTTATTAGGTCATCATTTCCTGGAATAACATTGTGAAGTACAGAGTTGAAAAAAAAGGTCTCTAATTCCCACATGTAGTTGATGAACCCAGTTGATATATAAAGCAGCGGCATAATCCAAAAATCTTTATGATTACTTTTATTTTTACTCCCTTGAATTATAGACCTAGTGTATTATCTTGTTTAGAAATGGTTAGTTAATACATACACTTCAAAATGAAACTAATCAATTTAAAATAAAAATAGAACACTGTGTCAAGTAATCTATCCTGCATATTCTGAACATTAAAAATCCATTACATTTTATACAGTGAATATCAAGTCACTTAATTATCAGATTTATAAGAGTATAACTTAAATAAGTGGCCAAATAAGTATTGTTCTAAGTGCTTGAGGACAAGTTAAAATTTTTTTGCAGAAGAAAAAGACATTTGTATCAAACTTTCATTTGGAAAGTTCTTATTGGCAATATGCTAATCTTCTGCATTGCCATGTAGCAAGATAATACAAATGATGTAAAATATCAAAACTTGAAAAATTTCTGTGCATAATCAAATCAGTAGCTACTCTATTATAATTATCAAAATAGTGCTTAATGCTGAAGGTGTGCTAAGTAGACACATACACTTAGACTGTGTCATTTTGTGAGCAGTTTTGGAATTTAGATGTTGAGTTCCTTGAGGGTAAAATTATACATTAAAACTTGCTCATAAACAAACATGCAAATGTAAGGTGTGTTGTGTGTGTATTCCATATATATATGCATTTCTCCTACAAATATTCAGAGGGTAGTTTTATTTTTTAAAGTTATTTTTCAAAATGTTATCAGCATATGTACATTTCCACAACCCTAGTGTAAACTTAGGTAAAACTTTTCTCTATTTGTATTATAAACAAAAATTGAAAGTCTTTGGCAAAAAAAAAATTCTCAAAATTTTTGCACATAATACTTTTAGTGCATTTATGGTTGTTATTAAATAGTATAGTATTATATAATCTCAATTTCATTTTAGTGTATAAAGGAGGAAATCAAGGGTTCAGGATTATAGGATTTAGAGCATAATCCTTTGTCAGAATATACCTGTAAAATTACCAGAGGGGCTGAATTGACAACTGATCATAGGTTCTATTGATTACTGTAATCTAGAGTTTCTATTTTCAGCTTAAACTGCAAAGAAAGATGCCCGATTGCTAGTAATTAGAACCTTATGCACACATCTATCTTGTTTTTAAAACATTAGTTTAGAATATTCAAACTGTACACTTTAATATTACACTGCAATTGATATTTTATAGTGCCATTCAGAAGTCCTTATTGTCTATCTTTGAGGATAGAGGAAAAAGGATATTTATTTTGGCTTTTTTTCACCCACATTTAATATTGGGCTAGAACTCTTTAATCTCATCTAACTCTGAATGACAATAATGTTCTCTGGTTCCTAATCGCTGGTCCTTTTCTGTGGAAAGTGTAAAACCTCTCTTGAATGCAACTGCATGGCAAAAAAACAAAAACAAGAACAAATACATACAGAGAAACAT
Source organism: Eschrichtius robustus (assembly GCF_028021215.1). Taxonomy (NCBI): domain Eukaryota; kingdom Metazoa; phylum Chordata; class Mammalia; order Artiodactyla; family Eschrichtiidae; genus Eschrichtius; species Eschrichtius robustus. Next base: position 62,156,102 of record NC_090824.1, on the reverse strand, counting down.
GAGGTTGGAATAGATCTACCCTTATACATGGTACTTAGTGAATTAATGCCTCATTCTAACAGTTTATAAACAGTTGTATAGTTCTTGAAATTTTCTTTGTATAATTGTGCATGCTTTGTCAGAAAAAAATGAATATCTGGTACTCTAATTAAAGTAATCTGAATGGTAGATTTATAATCTTTGAGTATCTTCCTTTTGGGGTAGTATACATCAACTCAGACAGCAAGTTTAATATAAAATTAGCTACAGATTGAGATCTCAGGAATGGAAACTAGTCTATAAATACTTGAATTTATGAAAAAGTTCAGAGTTAAATGAGATGCGAAAAGAGTTTAATTTGGAGACGTAAGTTAATCTGAAATTCTTATGAAACATGCATTTATACATTGTATTTGAAATAAAGATAGTATTTCAGCATCCTGAATATAATTTTCTAGTGCATTATTTAACAGATTGGCTGTCCTCGAAGACACACTGTTCTTGTGAAAATATAAATGAAGTTGCCATGGATTCTTCTTCATATCAAACAAAGTTAACTTTGTGTTAAATAATTTATAATTTTGTAGAGAATGCAATTTTAGGCAAATGCCAATAGTCTTTGAAATTCATGTTATTTATTATGAAAAGTATTCTTTGACCTGATTAACTTTTAACTATGTTTTAAAACAAAATTATTGATTATGTATTGCTAAAATGTGTCATATAATATACAAAAAAAAGCGATTTAAATTTTTTTCAAGGCTACATCAATTTTAATAACATTTTGGAAACATAAAGTTTAGAAAAACATTTTAAATAGCAGCTTTCCATTACCTAGAGACATTTAGATCTGCAATTATCCATAATTAAGATCCTTTTGGATGAATGTTGAAACCATATTTACAATCGTCATTTCATTTTGTCAGATTTATTTTACTAAGTTATTGCATAACGAATTAAGAAGGGTAGAACAGCAGTCAGAAAAATGATTTCATCAAAAAAGAGAGAGAATCTTGTTTATTTTCAGATCTGAAGCTTTTCCTTGCTTATGATATCGAGGTTGAAATTCTAGGTGAAGCACATCTCTATTTGTAGCTGAACCTACTTTATTATAAGGCCAAGGTAAACTGATTTTGTCATAAGGGAAGAACCAGGTAGAACTGATGAGTGGATGAAAGACTGTGGATAGAAGACTTGGCAGTGCTATTTGCATTTTCTTCAGGAGAAAAAATGTTGAGTAGACAACTACCAGCATCTGAAGAATAGTCTATAACATCTAATTGCCAGACAGTTGTCATACCAGTTTTTCATGGTCACAAGTGTTTGGATACTAATGCATTTCCATTTTCTCTGGGGGTGGGGGTGGGGAATAAATGGAATGACCATAAATCAAATAATGAAATAGCTAGGTTACAACTTTTATTTACCTTTTCAACAGCTTTACTCATTTTGCTTACTTAAAGTGTTATGCTTGTTCTGTGATAAAGGGTGCCCAGTTTTGTTTTTTTTTCTTGTTGTTGTTTTTTAAAAGCAAGAGCAACACATCTTTTGCTTTCAAAAGGCTGCACTAACTTAAGTATACAAATGATTATGAAACGCCTATAATGTATCGCATTTTGTGGGGATATGAGATGATTAAAGACAAGTCCCTGTCCTCAAATTGTTTACAGTCTAGCTCTCTGCCACTATAGCTTCTTGACATATTCACTTAGGAATATTTTTGAAAACTGGCAAATCTGTATTTCTAACATTTTAGAACAAATGCAATGAAAACTCATACCTTCATTCTCTCTTGGATGACCTTAACTAGACTACATTGCATCTTATGTATTTTTTCTGGACTCTTTTGTTTAATGTCAGTGGGATAAAAATCCATCTTTTTCTAAAAACATTCAGCAGAGCAAGGAACTTACTTTTTCCAGGGTATACAATTTGGTCTATTTTATTTTGTATCAGTAAATCTCGTTCTCAACATTAGGTAGAAGATAGTTTGCCTTAGGGAGGACCCTTGTACAGTTCTTTAGAGGAAAGGATTCTCAGGGCTTTCATGGAAGAGCCACATGAAAAAGGGGTTGATGGATTGAGGTTTTATTTATGGAATCTTTAGGTAAAGTCATTTTCAAAAATGAGATTTCCATTACATGCCCATTGCTGGGGTTTCATTTGGAAAATTTGTTTACTCTTCCCTGGGGATTCCATATGTTGGTCGATTTATAAATCATATTTACAATCCAATTAAATAGAGCAATTTAGCATGTTTGCTCCCACTATATTTATGGTGTACATTTGGTAGTCTCTACTCAGCCTAACTAGCTTTTCAGATTAATTACATGCCCTTCACTGAAAACATTAAACAGATTTGGGAAGTTTAAGTCATGTACTCTTTTATTGGAAAGAATAAACAAACATCAATGCTACCTGTAGTTGTTTTCCTTTGTGGTGGAAAATTTTACTCTTTCAGTGATTGCATCATAAATAACAATTACTTTACCTGGTAGAGATTTATACCTTTTACTAATGTCATGTTTCAAAATTAATAGTGAGAAAATTGATGTGTTTATTGAGTTACTAGAACGAATGAATAGTGAAGGTGGCAGGTACGCTTTAGTTAAAGCACGTTTGTTCTCTTATCTTGCTCATGCCATTTTTTAAAATTTCTAAATCTGAACTTTAAAAGTAAAAAGGGAAATTAAGACAAAACTTTTCCACCCCAAATCTAGGTCATAATTTAACCTGAGGGAAAGCTAAGAGCTATTTTTAAACTGTTTAAGTTTAAAGATTTCTTTTTTTTTTTTTTTTTAAGCAAACACTTTATTAGCCTCCCCTTGCCTTTTTCTACAAGAGGATGTCAAACCTCTCTGAGCTTCCCTTCCCAACTTTCCTTTCTGCAGTACAGAGGGGCCCACATCACTAAAATGACTCTAAATATATTGCAGATTTTAGAGAACTTTGAAATATTTCATACTAATAGGACTAATAGCATAAAAAACAAGTTTGCCTTAATAGAAAATGGACAAATCTGGAAAGAACTCTTAGTGTTTTTTACACCTGACAAACAAATGTAGTTATGGAGTAAGTAAGGCACCTGAAGGTAACAGGGGCCTAAATCCAACATTTTCCCTCCCCCCAAATCCTAGAAGCATTATCTAAAATGAGAGTCCAGTCCAGCCTGGCTTCTCAGGGAGAACATCTCTGGGCAAAAAGAAGTGGACCCATGTAAGGGATTGTGGACATTACATCAGAATGGCTGAAGAGCCCCAAATAAAGGGGTCACATCAGGGAGCAGTGGTTCCAAGGGCAAGGGTGTAAGGAAGGGAAAGGGACTACAACAAAGCAAGTATTTCAGAGAGAAATGTAATGTTGAATGATAGAAAAAATATAAAGAAAACAGAATGAGTAGGAAAAACTTAGCTGTGATGAAAAATAGAACTCACCAATACGTTTTTTTCTGCTAACTGTATTGCTAAACAATACGCTGTTTCTGTATTACACTAAATAATCTAACCTGTGTACTTGGAAACTGTTGAGCAAAGGTTTTCATTATTTTAAAAGTAATTTCAGCCTTAACATTCTTATTTTATGATTCTTGGTGCACATTGGCACAAACAGTATAAAATATTAATTAATGCTAGAATGGAAGAGGCCAAATATAGATGCAAACACCTTTCCATAACTGAATTGGAACAATCCCTTTCCAAACTAATTTCTCTTAGGTTACTGGGAAAATTCTAGATAATAATGATCAGAAATAAAATCTCTATGCAATGCTAAATTTCTTCTGCAATTTGACAGTTGTCTATCTTCATACTCATCTGTTGAGAGTCTTAAAGTGTATCTTTTTTGAGCCATTTTCTAATGAGCCATTTTCAGAAAGCAGGAAAAAGAGTTTCTTTTAGAAGTTAAGAAACAGAATTAGGATCTAAGAATGAGAATCAGGTTCTAGAAGAGGAAAGAATCTTTTACCAGAAAAGATGCTCTAGTTTGAAATTAAATTGTATCTATCTTTTAATTGTCTGGGAGAGTAGCATGATTTGCTACAGAGGATCCTGCATCAGACAGGGATGATAATTTCTTTTAACACATGGCCATGGACTTGCTGATTGGCCTAGGGTAAATGGCTAAACTCCTTAATCTATATTCTTTTGTATAAAAAGAGGATAATATTTCATTTGTATTCAACAGTGATATGCAATGGCTTCTTTGTTCAAAAACAGAGCGTCATCCTTTGTAACACATTTTAATTTCAATTGAACATCACATTGTACTCATTATAAATTATCTTGTAATTATTATAAACTCAATAGGTTAAAATGAGATACAATTTGTCAGTTCCAATTATTCGATAAAATATGTTGGATATTTCTTCGTGCTTGGGACATAGGACAGATTCAGGAAACCTCAGTTTCCTTTCCTCTTCCCCATTTCTCAAAGAACAAGCACTCTGACAAAAAGAACATGAGATGTGTCTTCTTAGAGAACCAACTACGCAAAGTTAACTCCTCTACTTTTATTCTTATCTTGTCAGAAATCCACAAGTAGTGTTAAATCACATTCATGTATATATTCTACTCCATGCATTACTCTAAATTGAGAAAATCATTTTTGAGACCCCACTGTTGCATTCTCATAGATGTGGAAGTGAAAATAATAACCAAATGAATTAAATTAGAAAACAATTTCTGTGTTGCAGTTGAATTGGAAGACGTATCCAACATATGTCTGCTTTTCTTACCTCTAAGGCTTAAATTGGTTTTATGAATAATATTTCTATTATTTACATTATAGTTTCATTAGGAAATATGGTGATATATGTTTATTTATTCACATCACTACCAGGAAACAGGATTTTCTTTATTTCTAAACAATGTAGAAATTTTTTAAAAAATTAAATTAATTAATTACTTTTTGGCTGCGTTGGGCCTTCGCTGCTGCGCGGGCTTTCTCTACTTGCGGCGAGCGGGGACTACTCTTCCTTGTGGTGCGCGGGCTTCTCCTTGCGGTGGCTTCTTTTGTTGCAGAGCACCGGCTCTAGGCTCGCAGGCTTCAGTAGTTGTGGCTCGTGGGATCTATAGCGCAGGCTCAGTAGTTGTGGCTTGTGGGCTCTAGAGCGCAGGCTCAGTAGTTGTGGCTTGTGGGCTCTAGAGCGCAGGCGCAGTAGTTGTGGCGCACGGGCTTAGTTGCTTCGCGGCATGTGGGATCTTCCCGGACCAGGGCTCGAACCTGTGTCCCCTGCGTTGGCAGGCAGATTCTTAACCACTGCGCCACCAGGGAAGCCCCAACAATGTAGAAATTCAGGGGGGAAAATGAAGTTAGTTGAAGAAGGATGCCGAGTATTCATGCCAGAATGAGGGTTAGAAATCAGGGTGTTTTTGGTGTTGTTAACAGTAACGATACCAACAATAATTTATTGGTTGCCAAGGGAACACTGGCTTCTAGGCAGACTTGCCTGCCAGCGTTGCTGCATTTTGTTTGCAAACTAACATTTTACATTTAAATTCATTTCAAGAGATTTATCCATGTGGCTTCTAAAAATTCAGATCACAGGGCCCTAAAACTTAGCAAGCAGATTTTCCAATTTCAAAACCATGCATATGCGATTCTTTTATATTCTGACAGTTTCCTTTTTGATAAAATAGCTCTGGAAAATATACCTCCAATTGTCATTAAAAAACCCTTATAGACAAACTGCCTGATTTTGCATGTCCTTTGTCCAACAAGCATTTTCAACATGATGTTTTAAAATATGGCCCACGTTTTATTTATCAAAGGTCATGCTCATTTTGAGTTTCTAAAGTGACAGCCCATACTCTGCCCTTCTTTACTGGAAATGAAAGCTATACCAACCAGGCCCTTCACAAATGCCTCAACAAAAGAGTCAAACAAAACTGAAGTATGGGGAAGGTTGACAAAGGCAGATAGAGAGCTGAATGGATTCTAAGAGTACTTAATCACAATTAATTCTTTTCTCACCCTGCATTTCCTTCCTATAATTCCAAGTAGCAAAAGCAAATACTGTGAATATTCTGGTTGTTGCCTCCTCAAAATCTTTGTGGAAAGAATATGTTTACGTAGCAAGACGGTGAATGCATTTAGAATATAAAAAGAGTCAAGTCTAAACAACAACAACAAAAAATCAGAAAGTAGGGTCAGAATATTGTTAATTACTACTCAGAACTGACATTCTGCTTCTTTCTAAGAACTCGTGAAATGTCAACCGCTCTAATGTGATTATTTTCACCTCTTCTCTTTTCCTACTCCTCTTAGGCACCAAATGGTCTCCCAGCTGTAAGCAGTTTTGTGTCAGCATCCAGCATGGCTCCTTATCCTACCCCAGCCCAAGTGTCGCCTTACATGACCTACAGCGCTGCTCCTTCTGGTTATGTTGCTGGACACGGGTGGCAACATGCCAGTGGCACCCCACTTTCCCCCCACAACTGTGACATTCCCGCGTCGCTGGCGTTCAAGGGAATGCAGGCAGCCCGAGAAGGTAGCCACTCTGTCACGGCTTCCGCACTCTGATGGGAGATTCCGTCTGCCGCAGCTTCACCCGAGTCCCCCCCCTCTCGGCACACCCTCCCCTTCTTCCCTGGTCTCGGATCCCACCCCTCTGCCCTCCAACCCTCCTGCCTCGAAAGCTGGCTTTACGGACTCACATCCTCTGTGCTGATGACACTTAAATATCTCTTACCATAACTTCTCTCTCACAGAACACCTGACATGACTGTAGGAGTTAAAAACAAAAGCAATGTTAAGGACTGAATGAGACGTTTGTGTTGGCCACACACTGTTTTAACGTAGTGAAGAAACCTGCACCCCTCAAAGGGCTTAAGGAACTTTTAAAACTAGTCTTTGGTAAAACCACACGTGTATATTTATTCTAAATCAACCTGAACTTCTGAAACGTGCAATTGTTGAGATTTTGCAAAATCAATAAAAGAAAATAGATATAGAAAAAGTTATGCTACACCCTCTAATCAAATAAGGTGACAAAATAATCCTTAATTCATCATTAGGAAACCAATCAACAATTGACTTGAGTGATCCGTTGTTTATTTTTAACAGATGGCATATTTTGTTGGAAACTATATGTATAACTTAAGCAATATCTGAATTTAGCTCCTCCTGGTGTTTTGACTTGGTTCCAAATACAATAATGTTTATACTTTCTATTAGTTTGTAAATATGGACTCTGGTGCATTTGTGTTTTCATTCCATGGGATAGGCCCCTCCCCTGCCCCCACCCCTCTCTATTTTTTTCCTTTCTTTTTGCAAAGGTGACTTTCCGGCAATGTCTTTGTCTCTGTTTGGTGGTGGGCCGCTCAGGCTCCTGGACCTGGACTTGCCCCAGATTTTGTGTGTGCAGTGAAGGCTTCGACATCTCATGAAGGACATTTTCTTCCTACAACAGAGGACTCAAAACACAGATAAAACAAGCCAGTCTCCCATTTTGTATCCCAATCAAACAACACACATGCCAAGCATATAAAGACAAGAGGGTGGAAAATATCTGAACAAGGCTCTAAAGGAAGTCACTTAGAAACTTAAGTTTAATGTGAAATGCTTTGCAAAGACACTTAAAACGAACTTTATGTTAAGAAAACCACTGTGAAACTAAATTGTACTGTTGTTATTGTTGGCTTACCTGTGTGTTCAGCAATCTCAGCCCAAAATTACGTTGTAATTTAAAGACAATGGAAAATTCTGCTCTAATGAATGTAAAAATGGCTTGCTGTGAAGTTTACATTGTTGTACAGAAGCATGTTTCACGTGTAGGTAAACTGGTGGTGGTATTAGAAATACAAATGCTATTTAATTTTTAAAAATTCCCTTTATTCATTTCTGGAGTTACAGGGCACAGTTTAACTGATGGATCTTTCTAAACCAATTTGTTTTTCACTTTAGTGTTAATCATAGAGCTGAGGGGTATGTGTGTGTGTGTGTGTGTGTGAGCATGTGATTATGTGTTGTATTTTAAAACAGTTGATTTTCTTGGGCAAAATTCTACAGTTTTAATTGCTTCTGTTTAGAAAGTTCTTCCTGCTTGGCAATATAGGCTTGAAAATACGTTTTTAAAACATTGGTACAATTCATCTATTGGAAAGTTAAGTTAATATATTGCGGGTTTTTTGGTATTAATTCTGTGCAATAACTAACAGGGCACATCACTAGATATGGATGTTGTTAAAGATGCGTTCGTTAGGTGATTTTGATTTCTTCCTGTCTGTGCTGTGCACAGCCCACATGGCAATCCCGTTCTGTCACATCGGTTTCATGGCCTCATCTAAAACTCAGATGGCTAGATTAGCTAGGTTTTCAAATCACCAGGATATAAACAGTAAGCAGATTTCTGACGCACAAGCTATGTTCGAGGAACTGCTTTTTTCAAGCAGCAGATATCTCATAGAGAGCTTTGAACTGCATTTATTTCTAAAGCAACCGAAATTCAGTGCTGCAAACAGAGGATTATAACTTCAGGAGAAGAATAAGCAGAAGCAGCAGATCAACTCTCAGGGCCGTAGTCTTCCTTTGATCTTGTAAAACTCCTATTGACATCTGGAGTTCCCAGTCTGGTGAGAAAATAATAGACTATAAACCGAATGGAACAAAATACCAGTCCAATATTTTGGTGGAGACTTTAAAACCACACTGTACAGGGACTCTCCTGCCATGCAGAAAAACTGACATAAGGTACAGAATTATTCCTTATCAGATGTTTTTAGGCGGCTATTAGGAGTCTTTAAAAAATATCAATTGTTTGTATGGAAACATAACTAAATGTTATTTTCTTTATCTAAATTAAGAAATCTCTTGTTATTATGCTATTTATATATTTTTTCCGGTTCTTGTATCTTTAAAAATCTAATATTAATAGTATCAAAGTTTTCCTTTTCTTTTTTTCCCTAGGTTTTTTCTTAGCAACAGTGAATTCACATGGAGTAAATTTAAAAAGAGAAAGCCCAAATACAATTGGCTATTTAAAGCACATTATGATTTAAAGCTGCTCTTAAAAATGAGAGAAGGAAAGTGGGATGGGATATGGGGTTGTTTGATTTTCAAAACATTATTGTTATTGGTTACTGTTGACATATTTCCTCTGATTCTTAGGGGGTAAAAGTGTTGTTTTTAACCTGGCAAATGCACTCTTCAGAGATCCTTTTCCATCCCATCCACATGGAGAGGTTAAAGGTTCAATTTCATGGCCTCTATGCAGGCAGTGCTCTCTTTCACAGAAGGCACGAGTATTACCTGAAGGATAGAATGCAGTTGGACAGCAGACACATTCTTATTTCTCTTGTTTTGTCCTACTTTTAACGACCCTCATTAAATACTGGGCTGAAATATAAATTAAAAACACGTTGGAAAGGATGTACAACCGAAGGCTGTGTATGTATATACAGTATGTCAAAAAGCCTTTATTTTTATACTTTAAATGCTCTAAATTAATAAAAAGTAATAATTACCATGTTATCTTTCATTTTTTATTTTCAAAATGTTTTAGTGACACAGCTTTATGGTAGAAATACCTTGTAGTAGTTAAGAACAGGTGCCATCTCGAACATGCAGATATTTTTGTTGCCTCTAGCTACTGAAGTAGTATCATTTCAGGATGCGGATATAAAATTAAGTTTGGTTATATCAACGCCAAGGAGATAATTTTTGGAGTGCATGTTAGTACAGGAATCTTTGGAAATGCTAAGAATGTACTTCTCCTTTGAAACATTTTCCCCTTCATAATACAGATTTTAACACTGCAGTTAGTTGACTTCACACCTGAAACTGTCACTTAAAACTAATAACCTAGAAATGTAGTTTTATTCTAAACATCATTTTTAAGAATGGCATAGGTAAGAGTTCTGAACAAAGGTATTTGATGCAAATACAGATAGCACAAACGGGCCCAAGGAGTGGTTTGAATTTGTGATTTAGCATGAAAATATTTCAGCATTAAAACTTGTTTTCAAAGGGAAAGTAGTTTAATATAATTTCATGTCTTATATTTGTCATAAAAGACTTCAAATATCATGATTTTAAAATATTAACCAACAGTGCAAATAATATAAAGTAGATTTAGGAAAATATAGCTGAGATGAGTATTATTACTAAAAGAAACCAACAAAGTCACATTTTAACATAAAATTTTAAAAGGTCATTTTAATACACTTTAGAAATATTTTCCTTGTATATGATTAAACACTATTTATGGAAGAATTTAATTCCTTATAAAAACTGTTTAAATTTTGGCTTAATTTCTTTTCACTTTTTAGCACTTCTTGACCTTTTGGGAGAAAATAATCATCAACACAATGAATTTTCCTTGTGAAGCCGTGTAAGAGGAACATAGGTCATAAAATTTATATTGCTTTTATGAAATAGATCTGATTACATGCTATTTTTCTATATTCAGTTTATATACCTCATTGCTTCATAGTAGTATTTTTCTTCTCACAGTTTTATGGATATGACCAAAACGACAGTTTCAAATTGTCTAGAGATAATTTTTGAAGTATCAAAATAGGTTTTGTTCTTCAACAAACTGTTTTACCCTCTATAATTGTATATAATTGTATAATTATAATTTTTCATTGTATCGGCTCAGCTGATCGATATTCTCTTCTTCTCATGGTGCTGTATAATGAATATCTATTATCACAAGGGGGAAAAATACTCTGTAGGCAATCACCAGTTCTCCTGAAGCCATGAATAGGTGTGTTCGTAAACCAGCAGCATCACTGCACCACCTACAAAAGAAAAGAGCTGGTTTTTATCCCAAGTCCTGTGAAATTGTGCTGTCTTTCCCACTGGGTTTCTGAATCCCTGGAGTCCCATGCAGCCTATCAGGCAGAAGCCGTTCAGAATCATCAGTTCTCAAGCTCCAATACACAGAAAACTGTGGAAAATTCTCCGAGCGAAATCAAGACCATCTTGAGTCTCTAAATACATTTTTTCCCCATGAGTTTCTGTAACTTTCATCATTTCTCATCAGATTCTTTTTCAGGCACTTTTAATTTTTAAAAGTAAGTAAATACAGACACATTTAGTCATGTAAGGGCATGTGGCTTTCCCGCGAACAGAAACCTTCAGATTTGTCATATGTAGGCAAAGGATTTATCTTTTTCAGTTTATTATTGGCATTGTTGTAGTTGCATTCAAGAAGGAAATCTCTAAGATGGTGCTTGATGGATGAGCCTGGTTTTCTCTTACAGCTTTCAAACTGGATTACAATGTGAAAAGTAGCTTCTGAGTACTTTTAAAATCTGTATTTCAAAACTTAGCTAGCTTTCAACCTCTTTTTGTTGCCTCAAATTTTTGTTGCCTTCATTCCTTTCATCTGCCTCAGATATATACGGATTGCACTTGAACATTTGGTAGTCGGGGTTGAGTGTCATAAGACCATCATTTATCTTGGAAGAGAAGAGTTATATAACTGGCTGCAAAAGGGCTTGCTATGTAATATGTCAACAGGACTATGATATGGAAAACAAGCACTGAGGCTGCTGAATACCTAGACATCGGGAGAAGCACTTGCATGTGGATGATTTTGTGTTCTGTCTGATGCAGTAAATAGCACATATCCTGTGCCCTTTAAGATATTCTCTATCCTTTCAGGTCTATGTGAACAATATTACAAAATCAAAGTGTGGACAAACAGCAGAAACTAACACAACATTGTAAAGCCCAATTTAAAAAAATGTGGACAAATATCCAGAGTACAACTTAGAGAAGACTTGGCTGCATGAACAGAAGACTGACTTCTGATGGAAAGAAACAGAACTTGATTTTGATCTTATTTTGTACACACTACCATATGCTTTTTTTTTTTTTTTAATCTACAGGCCGCACATGTTTGTGTAACCTTATACCAAAGATAATTATCTACCTGTAATTTTCATTTTTAACCCCTGAAAATACTCTAATAGCCCCCTCTCAGCTGCTGTAGCCCTCTTGGCTCTGGCAAACAAAAAGGGATGCACTACAGAGGGTTGTTAATATGTATGTAATTGCTCTGTTTACTCGTATTAACTGTTCACCATATAAGACAAGAACACGCAGAATCGGGTTAGTTTGCAGCCTAGTGATATTTGGAGTCTAAACCACAGACTTCAAGATTCTCCTTTCATGGGAGGTCCGGATCATTAGCCACATAGAGCTGCTAAGGCTGTTATAAAAATACGATGGGATGCTTCTCTAGAACGAAGGATGAAAATGCCAGGTTCACCCTTCTTTTCTTTTTTACTGTCTCTCACTCTCCCTCTTTCTCTCTCTCGAAAAAGTCTTATCCTTAACTCAAAAGTCTTACCTTTCTCTCTACACCTTTCTTTCCTTTGAGGTTGCTAGGACCGGTATGTTTGGGATGAGAGTGGAGGCCAGGTCCTTGAATGAGATTTCCAGGTATTCACAATTTTGTTTAGCCTGGACAGTCTGTTCACAAGAACCCTTTTCATTGGATTTAACACCACAGCAACTCAGGAGACCTCATGCAAAAAACACTTAAAAAGCCAACCAAACATTTGCAAGCCTCTAACAAAACTTGGGGTCAGATTATTTAAGAGTTTTGGATTAAGGTTCCAGTCAATTACCGTTTTAGCTAAACTCTCCCTGATCGCTCTCCCTTTTCAGGCCCATCCCGTCCTGAGAAAGCTGGATTAGGGCCAGTCCTATGATTTTCTCTAATACTAGGTCTACTAGCAGGTTTTTACCGTGTGGTGAAGGAAAAACACCACATTCGTGAAGAGAGAGTGGCACAAAATCACCAATATTCTTTATCATTGGGTTCGTGTTGACACACGGGCCAATGACAAAGAGAAGGCAGGTCTGAATCTCAAATGTGAAGCAAAAATCCACGCTTAAATGCCTAGAAAGGCTGGGATAGATGGATTGGGAATTGTGGAAGTGTTTTCAAAATATACGAAAGTATGAACTGTTCACCAGCTTCAATTTACAGACTGCTGTTCTATATCTCAGGTTGGCAGAAATGCTGGTTCACTGGGCTGAGATTTAAAGGTAAATGTGCATATGTGTGAGTGTGGCAGGGGAAGGGGACATCAGTGTTCAAAGGGAGGACTGGGAAAGGGAGAAAGGGGAGGAGTAGGGGACAGTTCTGGGGAGGATTTCCAGGATGTCTAAGAAGGTGAGTGTAGCCTGGTAAAATAATATGTGTGGTCTAGTGCATACTTCTGTACTTATTCACAAGCTTGCTTATAATCCAAGACTATTTGCCCAGGTGGTTGAGTCTGCAGCAGTTGCTTTCTTATCTATTTACACAGAGGCAGCTGACTCTCCCTGTGGGAATGGCAGCCGGCTTTTTGTGGGCTGGCATCCTGAGGTGAGGCCCCGAGCCAGAAGCCTCCACTATCATGCTGAGAGGAGCTGGGAAGGTGAGCGCCAGGCTGCAGCTCCTCCATTCTTGCTCCCCAGAGGCGACTGTGAGGAGAGTTGCTCTGGCTCTTCATGGACACGAGCTGTCCTCCTTTTCTCTTTCTGAAGCGAAGTTGAGGCAGGAGCAAGAATGAACTAGAAGCACCAGGGAAAGTTTTATTGGGCTGGTCCCTCACTCCGTGAAAAATCCTCCCTTTCAGCCAGAAGCGACTCAAACTCCGACTGGCTGTGCATCCTTTCCTATTGACTTAAGGTGGGCTTTGGCTTCTATCAGCCTCCAGTAAGGCCACAAATAGTACCTGATAAACAAAGGTAGGACATTTCTAATGGACGCCTTTAGTGTCTTGAATACTCCTGGACAACTTTTTATCCTTAAGGTTTCCATGTTTCACAGTGTGACAAACTTTAGTTGTGTTACAGATAGACACAAATAAGAAAAAAGAGATACAGAGAAAGAAGGAAGGAAGGATATAAGTAATGAAAACATTATTACCTGGTCCAAGCCTCATAATCTTGGGAAGCAGGCCTTTATACAAAGCTAACATGCTAGAACCGGAAGGGAAAGAGCAACATTCTTATTCTGAAAACAAAATGGAGTTGTCCCTCAGCTTTACTGAGATGCTGACCCAGCATTTACCCAAAAAAAGTCATTTGAAAAAAATTTTCAAATCCCAAAACAGACAGTATCGGGCTAAGTATTCTCTGCAGCAAATTGGATGAGAGGAAAGAATTAATTCTTTAATACCCAAGCCATGCTGATCTTGTCCCATCGCAAATAGGACTTTCATCAGCGAGATGGCTTTTGCTATCCAGACAGGCCTTACTTTCAAGACAGCTGTGTATATGGACAAAAGGACTCTTGTAATTGAGTTTAAAAGACCATAAACTCAGTCCTCACGGAAGGAAATACGATGCAGTTTAGATCAAAATAATAAAATATTACTTGCTTACTTGAGAATAAGACCTGCTGAGGAGGGATGAAGAGACAAAAATAAGACTTAAAAAAACAAAGAACCGTAGAAAAAGGCACATACTTTAAATTCTTAAAAGAGAACCACCTTCACAGAACTCTCATGTTTAATTCTCCCAGGAGAATATAATTAGGTGACATTTTGATTAGATGTATAGTCAGAAGACAATTACTCTCCTGCCCATGTGGGAACAGGGCATATTATATGCAATAGCATATTGTGCAAACTGACAAGCAAAAAGTTCACCTTGGCATTCTAGGACAAACATACAGTGTATTGAATGATCGTGGCTCATGTTTCTTGATGGCGTAAGAAGGTTTTGCCAACATCTCATTACTGTGTTATCTCACAAAGTTTCTCATCTATTCCCTAGAGCTTCTCAGACACACACCCAATTCAGGAGGGCTTAATGGCTCTCATCAAAATGGAAGTACAATATGGTTTTAGCAATGCTTTAGCCTTGCACATTTATTAAAATAAGAATGCGTTACCCTTCTTCCTGATAGACCGTGGCCATTGTTTTAAAACAGGTTCTGTACTTGATCTCTCCAGGAACTGGCTGAGGCCCTTGAATCCTACTTTTGGCAACATCAAAAGGGATGTTAATGACTGAGGCTATTGTGCCCGAGAGAAGACCAACCCCAAATTTTCTCAGAAACTCCAAGGTTGGATCCTAAAAGAAAAGAAGAATAAAATAACAGAAAGGGAAGCGGAAGCCCCTGAGTCGGTTAAACACTATAAAGCAATATGTATTTAAGCAGAGCATTGCACTCCCCGGCACCCTCCTGTTATTCCAGAGGAACACATTAGGATTTCCTAGGCTGGAACTTGTTTTCTTGACAATCCCATTGGCTATGTTTTTACACATGGTCTAAATTGCTGAAGTACACATTTCCTCACACAGGATTTATAAACACAGTTCATAAAGAAAGACTGGTATGGCATATGGGGATGATTTGTATAATTGGGCTTCACAATGTACTTAGTATTACTGTATCAAAACAGGAGAAATCCAAGCACACTATTAGCTAATTGGCCAGAATATTTTACAAATGACAGCAACTTCCACCATGAAGCCTACTAAAATGCTCATTTGTGTGTGGACCCCCAAATGTTAAATTAAATCAAGGCTACTCTCCGTCTGCTGCTATTCCCCTCCAGGTTTTTTGCATTTATTTTCACGTGTAGCTGATCCACTGTACTGAGAAGTGCTAGCTTCCTGTTATTAACAAACCAACTTGGGGAGGCTGCAAAACAGCCTGGGACATTCTGCGCATTATAAACAGTAGTAAGTCACTGGACTAATTGGCTGAAGAATTTTCAACCCATTGTTCCTGAATCTTATTTCTTCCTTCAGTGGCAAAGGAATAAAAGGGGAGAGAGATTCAGAGACAGAAGAGAGACAGGGAGAGAGACACGCACACAGAAAGGGAGGGAGAAAAAGAGAGAAAAATATTTCTTCTTTCCATTTGAATTTGGGTCCTTCACTTTGGTCTGATTTGATTTTCCACCCCTCCCTGCTCTGCTTCTGACATCAAAGTATTTAATTAGGTCTTATGTGGAAGTCACTTTCCTTTTGCCTATTTTTGTGCCTAGTGTGCTCACATTATGCTTTGTTATAATGAATTTGCTGGAAAGTTCTCATTTTGCTGTCAGCCTCAGTTCTTGCCCTGAAGAGAGGTCATCTCACAAACCGTAAGTTGCTGACGGAGACCTCCCCCATCCTTCCCCTGCCCTCTCTTTTGGTCAATACTTCAGAAGGATCTTCACAGAGGAACAATACAGGGTAGTGCCATGATGCTATTTTTATCCAGCAGGAGAAGTAAAAGGGGGAACCATTCTCTGCTTAATTAAAAAAAAAAATCAGGTCTGAGCATTGCATGCTTATAGGTTTGATGGAAGAAGAAAAATTCTGGAAGCTCTGAAATTTTCAACTGAACCAAGAGCCAGATACCATCACAGAAACTCCTATGTGGTTAAATATAAAAAGTGAGGGGTTCGGTAATAATTCTTGGATCTGGGCCATACAGGTGTCGGGTGGGTTTAAAGGGATTTAAAAACCAACAGGGTGTTTCAACAGGAGAAACAATGCAGTGATTGCAGTATGAGTGAGGTGTGTTTAAATAATCTCCCCTCCCCCCATTTTTTTCTCTTTTACAAGGAGAGAAAAATGCCTTTATGTTACCCTTCTCCATTCTGGCACAGAAGCAGAACTGGAGCTCGGGAGGATGGCAGATTCAGGGCCAGCTCTGGTTGTCTGACCTTGCACGAGTCACTGAATCCCATGGAGCCCAGTGTGTAGAAGGGATGTTTTTAACACCCACCTTAACTTTGTACTGCATGGTTTTTCTGAGAAATAAAAACAATAATAGTAGTAAAAGTGCTATGAATATTGTACAAGCCTGGCAGAAAATGGATAGTATTTTTATGTAACCTGTTTTCTAAAGTCTCAAAACACCTGTGATGAGACCCTCTCATGGTACTCCTGCGACACAGCCAAGGACAAGGGTGAAAGTGATGACTTGTATGCACAATGACCTTTTGGGAAGTTCACGGGACCCTGTCAATCACACAGCTTCTCCCACCTCCTGATGTGTTTGCTGAGGATTGGAGTTGGGGAGGGAGGAGCGGCTAAGACACTCAATGAAGGTCATTATGTTTGAGATGCTGTTGGGGACCAAATCCTAAGGTTTTCAAGCCATCATAGTGTTCACTAACACAAGCATACACTGAACCCGTGTTTTCTATACATTTCCCAGCTCAACAGTAAGATCCCACAGTAGTTCCCAAATCCAGTTGTGCATCAGAGTCACCTGGGAGCTTTACAACATATGGATGCCCAGCCCCACCTCAGACCCACCTTAGGTTCCCAGATCAGAATCACCTGGGAAAGTGCCTAAAAGTTGTTTTAAAATAAGCCCACGTACATATGGTCACCTTATCTTTGATAAAGGAGGCAAGAATATACAGTGGAGAAAAGACAGCCTCTTCAATAAGTGGTGCTGGGAAAACTGGACAGGTACATATAAAAGTATGAAATTAGAACACTCCCTAACACCATACACAAAAATAAACTCAAAATGGATTAAAAGGGCTTCCCTGGTGGCGCAGTGGTTGAGAATCTGCCTGCCAATGCAGGGGACACGGGTTCGAGCCCTGGTCTGGGAAGATCCCACATGCCGCGGAGCAAATGGGCCCGTGAGCCACAATTACTGAGCCTGCGCATCTGGAGCCTGTGCTCCACAACAAGAGAGGCCACGATAGTGAGAGGCCCGCGCACCGCGATGAAGAGTGGCCCCCACTTGCCACAACTAGAGGAAGCCCTCGCACAGAAATGAAGATCCAACACAGCCATAACTAACTAACTAACTAAATAAATAAATAAAATTAAAAAAAAAAAAGACTATTCTTAAAAAAAAAAAAAAATGGATTAAAAACCTAAATGTAAGGCCAGACACTATCAAACTCTTAGAGGAAAACATAGGCAGAACACTCTATGACATAAATCACAGCAAGATCCTTTTTGACCCAGCTCCTAGAGAAATGGAAATAAAAACAAAAATAAATGGGACCTAATGAAACTTAAAAGCTTTTGCACAGCAAAGGAAATCATAAACAAGACGAAAAGACAACCCTCAGAATGGGAGAAGATGTTTGCAAATGAAGCAACTGACAAAGGATTAATCTCCAAAATTTACAAGCAGCTCATGCAGCTCAATACCAAAAAAACAAACAACCCAATCCAAAAAGGGGTGGAAGACCTAAATAGACATTTCTCCAAAGAAGACATACAGTTTGCCAACAAACACATGAAAAGATGCTCAACATCACTAATCATTAGAGAAAAGCAAATCAAAACTACAATGAGGTATCACCTCACACCGGTCAGAATGGCCATCATCAAAAAATCTACAAATAATAAATGCTGGAGAGGGTGTGGAGAAAAGGGAACGCTCCTGCACTGTTGGTGGGAATGTAAATTGATACAGCCACTATGGGGAACAGTATGGAGGGTCCTTAAAAAACTAAAAATAGAACTACCATACGACCCAGCAATCCCACTACTGGGCGTATACCCTGAGAAAACCATAATTCAAAAAGAGTCATGTACCAAAATGTTCATTGCAGCTCTTTTTACAATAGCCAGGACATGGAAGCATCCTAAGTGTCCATCAACAGATGAATGGATAAAGAAGATGTGGCATATATATACAATGGAATATTACTCAGCTATAAAAAGAAACAAAATTGAGTTATTTGTAGTGAGGTGGATGGACTTAGAGTCTGTCATACAGAGTGAAGTAAGTCAGAAAGAGAAAAACAAATACCGTATGCTAACACATATATATGGAATCTAAGAAAAAATATAAAAAGGTCATGAACAAACTCGGGGCAGGACGGGAATAAAGACACAGACCTACTAGAGAATGGACTTGAGGATATGGGGAGGGGGAAGGGTAAGCTGTGACAAAGTGAGAGAGTGGCATGGACATATATACACTACCAAATGTAAAATAGATTGCTAGTGGGAAGCAGCCGCATAGCACAGGGAGATCAGCTCGGTGCTTTGTGACCACCTAGTGGGGTGGGATAGGGAGGGTGGGAGGGAGGGAGACGCAAGAGAGAAGAGATATGGGAACATATATGTATGTATAACTGATTCACTTTGTTATAAAGCAGAAACTAACACACCATTGTAAAGCAATTATACTCCAATAAAGATGTTAAAAAAAAAAAAAAAAAAAAAGAACTTCAGGACTTCTGACATTGCCAGGCTGAGGGCCCATGTCTGGGAATCACTGATTTTGATATTCCAGGCAGGCAAAGCAGATGGTCAATTGCTACCCCTCTGGGCATTCTAGGGAGGAGAAAAGTCTTTTGGGGATGGCCAAGAGCTACCCCTCACCACCTGGCCTCTGGGCCCCTTTCCAGCCACTTCCTCTGAGTCCATGGTCTGCTCTAGGCAGCAACCCAGACTGGGATCGGATGCGCCAAGGAGAGCCCTGCCAGCTCACCTCTGCTTTCTTTGCTGCATGTCATCAACCATCCTCGGATGAACGCAGCCCCTCAAATGCCCCTCCCCTTCGTCCCCCTCCGGCTGCTCTTTCTACTTCTCTGGCTTTAGCTCAGGTTCCCATTACTTTCACCAAGTCTTGCTTTCTTCTTGCTTCTATCATCTGTTCTTCACAGTGGCGCCAGGGATTTTTTTTTTTTTTTTTTGTAGAAACATATCTGCTTCTGGTGCCTCCCTACTCAAAGACCCTCAACCCTTTCCCACGGCACGGAGAGTGAAGCCAAAGCTCCTCATTGGCCTTTGGTTTGTTTCCCATGATATGCTTCCAACCTACCTTTCTAGCCTCAAATTCTACACCTCTACCCCCAAGCCAAACTACACTCATGCTGGTTAAATCGTAATCAGGCACATTTCTACTGAACACTTTTCTTAAGTCCACGTTTTTTTTCAAACAACTCCCACAACCTAGAATGTCATTCTCCATCATATTCACAGATAGCAGCCCCACTCTTTACGGTCCAGCTTAAATCCCACCTTGCCCAAGAGACTTCCGTGGACCCCCATCAAAATTGATTTCTCCCTCTTGGGCACTCCTGAAACACTGTCTGATCCGCGCTCATTGTCCTTGCTCTGGCTCTCTTTGTGTCTGGTTTATTTTTGTGTGTATCCATCTTCCCTGCTGGAATGTGAGCTGGCACAGAACAGGAGCATGTGTTATTCCTCTTTGTGTCACCTACTACACAGTGTGCACAGTAAGTGCTAAATAAATGTCTGCGGATTAGCCTATCACGGTAGTTTATCTTTGTAGAAACAATGAGAATCAGGCTTTGACCTTAAACACTATTTCTCAAAACTCAGTATCTTCTACCCTGTAAATGAACCCCTATTAGAACTTTACGTTTCTGTCTTTCTGCTAGGAGGTGTTAACATGGGGACATGACAAGGCATAGGACATTTGCAAAGTGGAGTATTTCCAGGCAAATGAATTGAGACTCTCAGGTCATAGAGCCAGGCCTGGGCTTGCCAGACCCCATTACTCAGGGACTCACAGAAAAAAACATGATATGGCATCCTGTGACCAGATTTTAGCAAAAGAATGCAGTGGGCACAGAGTAAAGTCTTGAAATATTACTCTTTGGGCTGGCTCTTCTTTCTTACACTTCCTGATCTTTCCCCTAGTAGGGAGAGGCATCCACTTGCCTCAGGAATGAGGATTGTTGTAGCAGGACTATAAAGAGAGAGCAAAAGGTAATATTTAGTGTTTCTGGCTTTCAAATTAGGCTCTTCAGTGTATTATATCAGTTAATCTTCACAGTCTTTGAGGTAAGAACTATTATTTTTATTCCTATTTTACAAATGAGTGAACTGAAAGCTTAGGTTTAAGAAGGGAATTTTTGTTACATCCAAGTGAACCCAAGACTTTGCCTTAGGGGACAGTTTTTCTACTGATACTCCTAAGGGTTGGTGGGTGGGCTGTTGCGGGAGGTGCCTGAGAACCTCCTGAAATTATAAGCAATGGTTCTGGGTATGTGCAGATGGGCTTTTCAAGAGAAAATATCTATAGATTTTATCAGGCTCATAGAAGCTTCAAAACAACTTCATCAAATCATTTCCCCTACCAATAAATTTATAAAGTAAAAAAAAAGGACAGTGCAGTGTTGAAAACATTGGGGCTGAAAACAGAAAGCCCTCATTTTCATGGGCGTTATCAGGCAATTCACCTTAGTGAAAAGATTTTTGCAAATATTTCCACTCTGGACTCAGGTTACTCATACCTCAACCATATCTATGAACTCAGTGGTTCTCAAAGTGTGGTCCCTGAACCACCATCATCAGTATCATGTGAGAACTTAGTAGAAATGAAGATTGGGGTTTTACCCCAGGCCTATGGAACCCAAAACTCGGGATGGAGCACAACAATCTGTCTAAACAAGTCTTCCAAATTATCCTGATGGATGCTTGTCTGAGAACCACTGCTTAACTGAAGCTTATGGTTCATCTTTTTGGATCCTTGGACTGGATAACTGATGCTCTAAAAGGATCTGGATGTGCTGGGAAGCATTTTAAAGCCTTCTTTGGTGGAAGCAGGGCTTTGTTTTTTAAGGCTGCAGAACTGAACACAATGCTATTAACTCTGTTCACCTTTTCCTACCCCAGGTCCATCCAAAGCAAGAATGCACATCTGTGAGGTTGTTGGGTCTGAGTGAAACCTATCACATAGTTTGAATGGGTCATTCTGTACTGGCAATCAGTGAATCATTCCAGCATTTCTGTCAATAACCATAATAACAAATAACAATAAAACTAATAGTAAAAGTAAAGAGAAGTAATAAAATAATGTACATGGTATGATATTTGTGCTATTTTTCATAACTTTCATTAAGAAAATTAATGGTACTGTTAATAATAGTTACTTATTGATAGACAATTTTATATGCAAAAAACATGTACAAAACCTATATATCATATAAGAACCCTATGAATTAAGTACATACAACATTTTACAGATAAGGACATGAAACTTAAAGAGTTAAGTCACTTGATCAAGATCACACTGCTTATAGGAGGTGGAGCTTGGATTTGAACTCAAGTTCTTCAGACTTCCAACCATTGTTATATTATATCCCATTCATTATGTTATATTCCTTCTCATTCACCATTCATTTGTCGTATATTCATCCAACATACATTTATTGTATGTCTACAAATGCCTGGTCCTACACTGGGTGCTAGAATTGAGTGTGAAGGTAAATGGTCCAGAGAGGGGATGGGGTGGCTTTATAATGAAGTATCATAGTACAATGTGATGAGTACTGAAATGGGGGTGTGAACAAAGTGCAGGGGTAAACATGCAGTAAAGAGAAGGGAGTTACTTCTGGACTTTCACTATCAAAGTTCAATGAGATAGTACCTAACTTCTGCCTCTTAAAAACTTAGTCACTTGTTGGGTTTTATGAACTCAACGGAAGACATCTCATTATTACAAGTCACCATGCATTAGCTGAATGGTTAGCCTTCTGGCTTGATTATCATATTACTTGGAATGTCATTTTGCCCTTTCCATTAGTTTATTTTAAAAACTGGAAAAAGATGATGATGATAATGATAAGACACGATGTGCTAGGCACTGTGCTAAGCACTTTCTGTATATTTAAGCCTCACAACATTGCTGAGGAGATGAGGTATCGGAAGCTTACAGAAACTGTCTACCTTACAAAGGAATATAATTTTATTTATTTATTTATTTATTTATTTATTTATTTATTTATAGTCTTATAAGTATAAAAGGGTTTTTTCGAATTTTATTTTATTATTTTATACAGCAGTTTCTTATTAGTTATCTATTTTATACATATTAGTGCATATATGTCAACCCCAATCTCTCACTTCATCCCACCACCACCACCACCCAACCCCATGCTTTCCCCCCTTGGTGTCCATACGTTTGTTCTCTACAACTGTGTCTCTATTTCTGCCTTGCAAACTGGTTCATCTGTGCCATTTTTCTAGATTCCACGCACATGCGTCAATATACGATATTTGTTGTTCTCTTTCTGACTTACTTCACTCTGTATGACAGTCTCTAGATCCATCCACGTCTCTACAAATGACCCAATTTAATTCCTTTTTATGGCTGAATAATATTCCATTGTATATATGTACCACATCTTCTTTATCCATTCGTCTGTCGATGGGCATTTAGGTTGCTTCCATGAACTGGCAATTGTAAACAGTGCTGCAATGAACATTGGGGTGCATGTGTCTTTTTGAATTATGGTTTTCCCTGGGTATATGCCCAGTAGTGGGGTTGCTGGGTCATATGGTAGTTCTATTTTTAGTTTTTTAAGGAACCTCCATACTGTTCTCCATAGTGGCTGTATCAATTTACATTCAGAACAACACTGCAAGAGGGTTCCCTTTTCTCCACACCCTCTCCAGAATTTGTTGTTTGTAGATTTTCTGATGATGCCCATTCTAACCAGGACAAGGTAATACCTCACTGTAGTTGTGATTTGCATTTCACTAATAATTAGTGATGTTGAGCAGCTTTTCATATGCCTCTTGGCCATCTGTGTGTCTTCTTTGGAGAAATGTCTATTTAGGTCTTCTGCCCATTTTTTGATTGGGTTGTTTTCTTAATATTGAGCTGCATGAGCTGTTTGTATATTTTGGAGATTAATCCTTTGTCCATTGATTAAATTGCAAATATTTTCTCACATTCTGAGGGTTGTCTTATTGTTTTGTTTATAGTTTCCTTTGCTGTGCAAAAGTTTTTAAGTTTCATTAGGTCCCATTTGTTCATTTTTGTTTTTATTCCCATTACTCTAGGAGGTGGGTCAAAAAAGATCTTGGTGTGATTTATGTGAAAGAGTGTTCTTCCTATGTTTTCCTCTAAGAGTTTTATAATGTCCGGTCTTACATTTAGGTCTTTAATCCATTTTGAGTTTATTTTTGTGTATGGTGTTAGGGAGTGTTCTGATTTCATTCTTTTACATGTAGCTGTCCAGTTTTCCCAGCACCACGTATTGAAGAGGCTGTCTTTTCTCCATTGTATATCCTTGCCTCCTTTGTCATAGATTAGTTGACTATAGGTGCGTGGGTTTATCTCTGGGCTTTCTATCCTGTTCCATTGATCTATATTTCTGTTTTTGTGCCAGTACCATATTGTCTTGATTACTGTAGCTTTGTAGTATAGTCTGAAGTCAGGGAGTCTGATTCCTCCAGCTCCATTTTCTCCCCTCAAGATTGCTTTGGCTATTTGGGGTCTTTTGTGTCTCCCTACAAATTTTAAGATTTTTTGTTCTAGTTCTGTAAAAAATGCCATTGGTAATTTGATAGGGGTTGCATTGAATCTGTAGATTGCTTTGGGTAGTACAGTCATTTTCACAATATTGATTCTTCCAATCCAAGAACATGGTATATCTCTCCAACTGTTTGTGTCATCTTTGATTTCTTTCGTCAGTGTCTTATAGTTTTCTGAGTACAGGTCTTTAACCTCCTTAGGTAGGTTTATTCCTAGGCATTTTATTCTTTTTGTTGCAGTGGTGAATGGGATTGTTTCCTTAATTTCTCTTTCTGATTTTTCATTGTTAGTGTATAGGAATGCAAGAGATTTCTGTGCATTAATTTTGTATCCTGCAACTTTACCAAATTCATTGATTAGTTCTAGTAGTTTTCTGGTGGCATCTTTAGGATTATTTATGTATAGTATCATGTCATCTGCAAACAGTGAGAGTTTAACTTCTTCTTTTCCAATTTGGATTCCTTTTATTTCTTTTTCTTTGACTGCAGTGGCTAGGAGTTCCAAAACTATGTTGAATAACAGTGGCGAGAGTAGACATCCTTGTCTTGTTCCTGATCTTAGAGGAAATGCTTTGATTTTCACCACTGAGAATGATGTTTGCTGTGGTTTTGTTGTACATGGCCTTTATTGTGTTGAGGTAAATTCCCTCTATGCCCACCTTCTGGAGAGTTATTTTATCATAAATTGGTATTGAATTTTGCCAAAAGCTTTTTCTGCATCTATTGAGATGATCATATGGTTTTTGTTCTTCAATTTGTTAATATGGTGTATCACATTGATTGATTTGTGTGCACTGAAGAATCCTGGCATCCCTGGGATAACTCCCACTTGATCATGGTGTATGATCCTTTTAATGTGTTGTTGGATTCTGTTTGCTAGTATTTTGTTGAGGACTTTTGCATCTATATTCATCAGTGATATTGGTCTGTAATTTTCTTTTTTTGTAGTATCTTTGTCTGGTTTTGGTATCAGGGTGATGGTGGCCTCATAGAATGAGTTTGGGAGTGTTCCTTCCTCTGCAATTTTTTGGAAGAGTTTGAGAGGATGGATGTTAGTTCTTCTCTAAATGTTTCATAGAATTCACCTGTGAAGCCATGTGGTCCTGGACTTTTGTTTGTCGGAAGATTTTTTAATCACAATTTCAATTTCATTACTTGTGATTGGTCTGTTCATATTTTTTCATGGTTCAGTCTTGGAAGGTTATACCTTTCTAAGAATTTGTCCAGTTCTTCCAGGTTGTCCATTTTGTTGGCATAGCGCTGCTTGTAGTAGTCTCTTATGATGCTTTGTATTTTTGTGGTGTCCGTTGTAGCTTCTCCTTTTTCATTTCTAATTTTGTTGATTTGAGTCCTCTTCCTCTTTTTCTTAATGAGTCTGGCTAAAGGTTTATCAATTTTGTTTATCCTCTCAAAGAACCAGCTTTTAGTTTTTTTGATCTTTGCTATTGTTTTCTTTGTTTCTATTTCATTTATTTCTGCTCTGATCTTTATGATTTCTTTCCTTCTACTAACATTGGGTTTTGTTTGTTCTTCCTTCTCTAGTTCTTTTACGTGTAAGGTTAGATTGTTCATTTGAGATTTTTCTTGTTTCTTGAGGTCGGATTTTATTGCTATAAACTTCCCTCTTAGAACTGCTTTTGCTTCATCCCATAGGTTTTGGATCATCGTGTTTTCATTGTCACTTGTTCCCTAGGTATTTTTTGATTTCCTCTTTGATTTCTTCAGTGATCTTTTGGTTATTTAGTAACGTATTGTTTAGCCTCCATGTGTTGCTGTTTTTTATGTTTTTTTCCCTGTAATGGATTTCTAATCTCATAGCATTGTGGTCGGAAAAGATGATTGATGTGATTTCAATTTTCTTAAATTTACTGAAGCTTGATTTGTGACCCAAGATATGATCTATCCTGGAGAATGTTCCATGTGCACTTGAGAAGAAAGTGTAATCTGCTCTTTTTGGATGGAATGTCCTATAAATATCAATGAAATCTATCTGGTCTATTGTGTCATGTAAAGCTTGTGTTTCCTTATTAATTTTCTGTCTGGATGATCTGTCCACTGGTGTTAGTGAGGTGTTAAACTCCCCCACTATTATTGTGTTACTGTCAATTTCCTCTTTTATAGCTGTTAGCAGTTGCCTTATGTATTGCTCCTGTGTTGGGTGCATATATATTTATAATGTTAAATCTTCTTCTTGGATTGATCCCTTGATCATTATGTAGTGTCCTTCATTGTCTCTTGTAATATTCTTTATTTTAAAGTCCATTTTATCTGTTATAAGTATTGCTACTCCAGCTTTCTTTTGATTTCCATTAGCATGGAATTTCTTTTTCCATCCTCTCACTGTCAGTCTGTTTGTGTCCCTAGGTCTGAAGTGGGTCTCTTGTAGACAGCATATGTATGGGCCTTGTTTTTGTATCCATTCAGCGAACCTGTGTCTTTTGGTTGGAGCATTTAATTCATTCACTTTTAAGGTAATTATTAGTATGTATGTTCCTATTACAATTTTCGTAATTGTTTTGGGTTTGTTTTTGTAGGTCCTTTTCTCTTCTTGTTTCCCACTTAGAGGAGTTTCTTTAGCATTTGTTGTAGAGCTGGTTTGGTGGTGCTGAATTCCCTTAGCTTTTACTTGTCTGTAAAGCTTTTGATTTCTCCATAGAATCTGAATGAGATCCTTGCTGGGTAGAGTAATCTTGGTTGTAGGTTCTTCCCTTTCATCACTTTAAATATATTGTGCTACTCCCTCCTGGCTTGTAGAGTTTCTGCTGAGAAATCAGCTGTTAACCTTATGGGAGTTCCCTTGTATGTTATTTGTCATTTTTCCCTTGTTTGTTTTAATAATTTTTCTTTGTCTTTAATTTTTGTCAATTTGATTACTATGTGTCTTGGTGTGTTTCTCTTGGGTTTATCCTGCCTGGGACTCTCTGCACTTCCTGGACTTGGGTGGCTATTTCCTTTCCCATGTTAGGGAAGTTTTCGACTATAATCTCTTCAAATATTTTCTTGGGTCTTCTCTCTCTCTTCTCCTTCTGGGACCTCTATAATGCGAATGTTCGTGTGTTTAATGTTGTCCCAGAGGTCTCTTAGGCTGTCTTCGTTTTTTTTCATTCTTTTTTCTTTATTCTGTTCTGCAGCAGTGAATTCCACCATTCTGTCTTCCAGGTCACTTATCCGTTCTCCTGCTTCAGTTATTCTGCTATTGATTCCTTCTAGTGTATTTTTCATTTCAGTTATTGTATTGTTCATCTCTGTTTGTTTGTTCTTTAATTCCTCTAGGTCTTTGTTAAACATTTCTTGCATCTTCTCGATCTTTGCCTCCATTCTTTTCCCGAGGTCCTGGCTCATCTTCACTATCATTATTCTGAATTCCTTTTCTGGAAGGTTGCCTATCTCCATTTCATTTAATTGTTTTTCTGGGGTTTTATCTTGTTCCTTCGTCTGGTATATAGCCCTCTGCCTTTTCATCTTGTCTATCTTTCTGTGAATGTGGTTTTCGTTCCACAAGCTGCAGGGCTGTAGTTCTTCTTGCTTCTGCTGTCTGCCCTCTGATGGATGAAGCTATCTAAGAGGCTTATGCAAGTTTCCTGATGGGAGACACTGGTGGTGGGTAGAGCTGGGTGTTGCTCTGGTGGGCAGAGCTCAGTAAAACTTTAATCCGCTTGTCTGCTGATAGGTGGGGCTGAGTTCCCTCCCTGTTGGTTGATTGGCCTGAGGTGACCCAGCACTGGAGGCTACAGGCTCTTTGGTGGGGCTAATGGCGGACTCCAGGAGAACTCATGCCAAGGAATACTACCCAGAACTTCTGCTGCCAGTGTCCTTGTCCCCATGGCGAGCCACAGCCACTCCCTACCTCTGCAGGAGACCCTCCAACACTAGCAGGTAGGTCTGGTTCAGTCTCCTGTGGGGTCACTGCTCCTTCCCCCAGGTCCTGATGTGCACACTACTTTGTGTGTGCCCTCTACGTGTGGAGTCTCTGTTTCCCCCAGTCCTGTTGAAGTCCTACAATCAAATCCTGCTTGGCTTCAAAGTCTGATTCTCTGGGAATCCCTCCTCCCATTGCTGGACCCCCAGGTTGGGAAGCCTGACATGGGGCTCAGAACCTTCACTCCAGTGGGTGGACGTCTGTGGTATAATTGTTCTCCAGTTTGTGAGTCACCCACCCAGTGGTTACAGGATTTGATTTTATGTGATTGCGCCCCTCCTACCGTCTTATCGCGGCTTCTCGTTTGTCTTTGGATGTGGAGTATCTTTTTTGTTGTGTTCCAGTGTCTCCCTGTCGATGACCGTTCAGCAGTTCGTTGTGATTCTGGTGCTCTCGCAAGAGGGAGTGAGCACACGACCTTCTACTCTGCCATCTTCAACCAATCTCCCCATCTTGAATCAATCTCCTATAATTTTAAATTAGCCAAAAGAGAGCCAAGATTCTATTATTTGGAAGTGAAGACACCAAAATACTGAGAAGCTCTGAGACTGTCAGATGTCACCCAGCAGAATTAGAGATATACACTTGCCTCTCAGGACTGTACTCCAATTCAACATTCAAGGAGATCACCTCTCAGTCCAAGCAAAGACTTAAATGGTAGAGAATAAAATCTTAGAATCACAAGACTGGAAGTGAACTCAGAATGTCCCCTAACCTAAAGAGTGACATCAGCAAGGTGGCAGAGTAGGAAGCCTTGGATCCTCCTTTCTCCCACAAATACAACAATTCATGGACAAATTTTCTGCATGAGAAATCTAGAAATTGGTTGAAAGTCTTCTGCACCCTGGGTGAACATTAAGAGACTTACAGAATTCTGTAGGGAGATTCAGCACAACCTCCCACCAGAGTCCCTGCCCCGAGTGTTTCACCATATAATCAGGAAGACTCCCTAGCTTCCAGCTTCTCCCAGGGTTGGGTGGGGGGAAGGAATTGGTTTGCATGTCCAACTTCTCTGGGGCTGCCCAAGGAACTGGTATCTTACTTGCCAGTCTTGGAGTTCCGATGGGTCCTGCAGAGTCTAGCCACCTGGGGGAGAACTGAGATGGAGGTATGGACTGGTAGAAGCCATATCTCTCCTCTTGCTCAGTATAGAGTGAGCAGAAAAAAATGACAGCTGCCTACTTTTCCCTGAGGAGGGAAAGAGTTGGTACAGGTCCCCAGAATCTCTAGTCAGACTGAATCATGGGTGTCTTCTCCTGCATAAGGCCAGTCCATGAAGAGTGCCTTGTCTAATGTACAGACACCAACACAGAGAGTCAAGGAAAATGAAGAATCAGGCAAAGATGTTCCAAACAAAGGAACAAGATGCAGCTCCAGAAACTGACTATAATGAAAGAGAATTACATGATTTACCTGATACAGAATTCAAAATAACTCTCGTAAAGATGCTCACTGAGGTCAAGGGAACAATGCATGAACAAAGTGAGAATTTCAATGAAGAGAATTTTAATGAAGAGATAGAAAATGTAAAAAATTACCAGACAGAAATCATGGAGCTGAAGAAATAATTGAACCAAAAAATTCACTAGAGGAATTAAGCAGCAGATTAGATCAAACAGAAGAAGGGGTCAGCATACCCAAAGACAGAGCACTGGAAATAATTCAGTCAGAGGAGCAAAAAGAAAAAGGAAGGAAAAAGAGTGAAGCTAGCCTAAGAGATTATTGGATACTACAAAGCTCCAAATAAGCATTATGGGAGTCCCATAAGGAGAAGAGAGAGAGAAATGACCAGAAAGCTTATTCAAAGAAATAATGGCTAATAACTTCCTAGATCTCAGGAAGAAAATGGACATCCAGATCCAAGAAGCCCAAGAGAAACCATGTAAGATGAACTCAAAGAAATCCACACTGAGACACATTACAATCAAATTGCCTAAAGTTAAAGAGAGGATTTTGAAAGCATCAAGAGAAAAGTGACTTGTCATACACATGGGAAACTCCAAAAATTATCAGCAAATTTTTCAGCAGAAACTTTGCAGGTTGGAAGTAAATGGGATAATATATTTAAAGTGCTGAAAGAAAAAAAAAGCTAACCAATAATACTATCCCCAGCAAAATGTTCCTTCAAAAATGAAGGCGAGATAAAGCCTTCCGAGATAAACAAAAGCTGAGGGAGTTCATTACCACTGGACCTGTGTTACAAGAAATGCTGAAAGGAGTTCTTCAACTTAAAAGGATGTTTGTTGACAGCAACATGATAGCATAAGAAAGTATGAAATTTACTGGTAAAGATAAACATATAGACAAATCAGAATACTGTATTACTGCAATGTGGTGGGTAAATCACTTTTAAATCTAGGATAAAAGTTAAAAAACAAAAATATTGAAACTATAACTAAAAAAGAGGTTAAAAGAGATACAATATGAATATATGTAAACTGTAACAACAATAACATAAAGTATGGGGGGAGAGAAGTTAATGTGTATACTTTTTGTATGCAATTAAACTTAAGTTTTTATCAGCTTAAGATAGACTGTTATAATTATAAGATATTTTATGTAAGCCCCCCTCCAACAAAAATACCTATAGAAGTTATACAAAAGAAAAAAATACAGGAATCAAAGTATATCAGTACAAAAAAAAAATCAACAAAATACAAAGGAAGACAGCAAGAGAGAAAAAAACAGAAAAAAAGATCTTCAAGCCTAACAAAGAACAATTAACAAAATGGCAAGAGTAAATTCTACCCTAATTACTTTAAGTATAAACTGACTCAATTTGCCAATCAAAAGACATACAGTGGCTGAACGAAAAAAAAGAAAAAGAAAGACCCAACTATACATTGTCTACAAGAAACTCACTTTAGATTTAAGGACATACATAGGTTGAAAGTGAAGGGATGGAAAAAGATATTCCATGCAAGTGGTAACTAAAAGAGAGCAGAGGCAGCTATACCTATTTCAGACAAAACAGACTTTAAGTCAAAAACTGTCACAAGGGACAAAGAAGGACATTATATAATGATAAAAGGGTCAATCAACCAAGGTAACAATTATATATGCTTTCAACATCAGAGCACCTAAATATACAATGCAAAGATTGACAGAACTAAAGGGAGCAATACAATCATAGGAGAATTTAATACCCTACTTTCAGTAATGAATAGAACAGCCAGACAGAACCAACAGGGATAGAGAGGACCTGAACAACACTATAGACCAAATGAACCTAAAAGACATATACAGAACAGTCCACCCCAAAGCATCAGATTACATATTCTTCTCAAGCATACATTGATTTTTCTCCGGGATAGATCACATGTTAGGTCACAAAACAAGTCTTAAGTTTAAGGTGACTGAAATCATTCCAAGTATCTTTCTAAACCACAATCGACTTAAACTAGAAATTAACAGCAGAAGGAAAATGGAAAACTTCACAAATATGTGGAAATTAAACAACACACTCTTGAATTACCATTGAGTCAACGAAGAAATAAAAAAGGAAATTAGAAAATACCTCAACATATATACACTAATATGTATAAAATGGATAACTCATAAGGACCTGCTGTATAAAAAATAAATAAGTAAATAAAAAGTAAAAAAAAAAAAGAAAATACCTCAAGTGAAAGGAAAAGAAAACACAACATACCCAAACTTATGGGATGCAGCACAAGGAGTACTAAGAGGGAGGTTCATAGTGATAAACACCTATACTAAAAAAGAAGAAAGATCTCAAATAAACAATTTAACTTTACAGCTCAAGGAGCTAGAAAAAGGAGAGCAAACTAAGCCCAAAGTTAGCAGGAGGAAGGAAATACTAAGATTAGAGCAGAAATAAATAAAATAGAGATGAGAAAAACAATGGAAAAAAAATGAAACTGAGTTGGGTTTTTAAAAAGATAAAACTGACAAACCCTTAGCAAGACTAATTAAGAAAAAAAAGAGAGAAGACTCAAATAAAATCAGAAATGAAAGAAGAGACATTATAACTGACATTATAACTGATGCCATAAAACTAAAAAGGATCATAAGGGGCTATTATGAACAATTATGTACAAACACACTGGATAATCTAGAAGAAATGGATAAATTCCTAGAAATAAACAACCTACCAAGACTAAATCACAAAGAAATAGAAAGTCTCAACAGACCTATAACTAGTATGGAGATTAAATCAACAATCAAAAACCTCCCAACAAAGGAAAGCCCAGGACCAGATAGTTTCACTGGTGAATTCTACCAAACATTTAAAGAAGAATTAACACCAATGCTTCTTAAATTCTTACAAAAAATTGAAGAGGAGAGAACACATCCAACTCGTTTTATGAGGCCAGCATTACCTTGATACCAAAGCCTGACAAAGACACCACAAGAAAAGAAAACTACAGGAAAAGATCCCTGATGAATATGGATGTAAAATTTCTCAAAAAACACTAGCATATCAAATCCAACAGCACTTTAAAAGGATCATACATTATGACGAAGTGGGATTTATCCCTGGGATAAAAGGATGGTTCGACATATGACAATCAATTAATGTGTTAGAGCACATTAAGAGAATGAAGGATAAAAAGAAAAATCACATGATTATCTCAATATTTGTAGAAAATGCATTTGACAAAATTCAACATGTTTTCATGATAAACACTCAGAAAGAAAGTACCTCAACATAATAAGGTCCATATAAGAAAAGCCCACAGCTAACATCATACTCACTGGTGAAAAACTGAAAGCTTTTTCTCGAAGATCTAACTAGCAAGTAACAAATAACTTGTCAAAGATGCCTACTCTCACCATAGTAACATAGTAACAGGAGTCCTAGTCAGAGCAATTATGCAAGAAAAAAAGAAAAGGCAACAAAGTCAGAAGAAATAGCACCTCAATACATAAGGCAAATGCTAACAGCCATAAAAGGGGAAAGCGACAGTAACACAATCATACTAGGGGACTTTAACACCCCACTTTCACCAAAGGAAAGATCTTCCAAAATGAAAATAAATAAGGAAACACAAGCTTTAAATGACACATTAAGCAAGATGGACTTAATTGATATTTATAGGACATTCCATCCAAAAACAACAGAATACACTTTCTTCTCAAGTGCTCATGGAACATTCCCCAGGATAGATCATATCTTGGGTCACAAATCAAGCCTTGGTAAATTTAAGAAAATTGAAATCATATCAAGTTTCTTTTCCGACCACAACGCTATGAGAGTAGATGTCAATTACAGGAAAAAATCTGTAAAACATGCTAACACATGGAGGCTAAACAATACATTACTTAATAACCAAGAGTTCACTGAAGAAATCAAAGAAATAAAAAAATAACTAGAAACAAATGACAATGAAAACATGATGA
Source organism: Eschrichtius robustus (assembly GCF_028021215.1). Classification (NCBI taxonomy): domain Eukaryota; kingdom Metazoa; phylum Chordata; class Mammalia; order Artiodactyla; family Eschrichtiidae; genus Eschrichtius; species Eschrichtius robustus. The sequence continues at coordinate 62,122,675 of NC_090824.1, read as the reverse complement.
CCCAAAACCTATGGGATGCAGCAAAGGCATTTCTAAGAGGGAAGTTTATAACAATACGATGCTACCTCACAAAACAAGAAACATCTCAAATAAACAACCTAACCTTACACCTAAAGCAATTAGAGAAAGAAGAACAAAAAAAAACCCCGAAGTTAGCAGAAGGAAAGAAATCAAAAAGGTCAGATCGGAAATAAATGAAAAAGAAATGAAGGAAACGATAGCAAAGATGAATAAAACTAAAAGCTGGTTCTTTGAGAAGATAAACAAAATTGATAAACCATTAGCCAGACTCATCAAGAAAAAAACGGAGAAGACTCAAATCAATAGAATTAGAAATGAAAAATGAGAAGTAACAACTGACACTGCAGAAATACAAAGGATCATGAGAGATTACTACAAGCAACTATATGCCAATAAAATGGACAACCTGGAAGAAATGGACACATTTTTAGAAAAGCACAACCTTCCGAGACTGAACCAGGAAGAAAGAGAAAATATAAACAGACCAATCACAAGCACTGAAGTTGAGACTCTGATTAAAAATCTTCCAACAAACAAAAGCCCAGGACCAGATGGCTTCACAGGCGAATTCTATCAAACATCTAGAGAAGAGCTAACACCTATCCTTCCCATCACCCTGATACCAAAACCAGACAAAGAGGTCACAAAGAAAGAAAACTACAGGCTAATATCACTGATGAACATAGATGCCAAAATCCTCAACAAAATACTAGCAAACAGAATCCAGCAGCACATTAAAAGGATCATACACCATGATCAAGTGGGGTTTATCCCAGGAATGCAAGGATTCTTCAATATACACAAATCAATCAATGTGATAAACCATATTAACAGATTGAAGGAGAAAAACCATATGATCATCTCAATAGATGCAGAGAAAGCTTTTGACAAAATTCAGCACCCATTTATGATAAAAACCCTTCATAAAGTAGGCATAGAGGGAACTTACCTCAACATAATAAAGGCCATATATGACAAACCCACAGCCAACATCATTCTCAATGGTGAAAAAATGCAACCATTTCCACTAAGATCAGGAACAAGACAAGGTTGTCCACTCTCACCACTATTATTCAACATAGTATTGGAAGTTTTAGCCACAGCAATCAGAGAAGAAAAAGAAATAAAAGGAATCCAAATCAGAAAAGAAGATGTAAAGGTGTCACTGTTTGCAGATGACATGATACTATACATAGAGAATCCTAAAGATGCTACCAGAAAACTACTAGAGCTAGTCAATGAATTTGGTAAAGTAGCAGGATACAAAATTAATGCACAGAGATCTCTTGCATTCCTATACACTAATGATGAAAAATCTGAAAGAGAAATTAAGGAAACACACCCATTTACCACTGCAACAAAAAGAATAAAATACCTAGGAATAAACCTACCTAAGGAGACAAAACACCTGTATGCAGAAAACTGTAAGACACTGATGAAAGAAATTAAAGATGATACAAACAGATGGAGAGATATAGCATGTTCTTGGATTGGAAGAATCAACATTGTGAAAATGACTATACTACCCAAAGCAAGCTACAGATTCAATGCAATGCCTATCAAACTACCAATGGCATTTTTCACAGAACTAGAACAAAAAAATTCACAATTTGTATAGAAACACAAAAGACCCCAAATAGCCAAAGCAATCTTAAGAAAGAAAGACAGAGCTGGAGGAATCAGGCTCCTGGACTTCAGACTATACTACAAAGCTACAGTAATCAAGACAGTATGGTAGTGGTACAAAAACAGAAATATAGATCAATGGAACAGGATAGAAAGCCCAGAGATAAACCCACGCTCATATGGTCACCTTATTTTTGATACAGGAGGCAAGAATATACAATGGAGAAAAGACAGTCTCTTCAATAAGTGGTGCTGGGAAAACTGGACAGCTACATGTAAAAGAATGAAATTAGAACACTCCCTAACACCATACACAAAAATAAACTCAAAATGGATTAAAGACCTAAACGTAAGGCTAGACACCATAAAACTCTTAGAGGAAAACAAGGCAGAACTCTCTATGACATAAATCACAGCAAGATCCTTTTTGACCCACCTCCTAGAGAAATGGAAATAAAAGCCAAAATAAACAAATGGGACCTAATGAAACTTAAAAGCTTTTGCACAGCAAAGGAAACCATAAACAAGATGAAAAGACAACCCTCAGAATGGGAGAAGATATTTGCAAATGAAGCAACTGACAAAGGATTAATCTCCAAAATATACAAGCAGCTCATGTAGCTCAGTATCAAAAAAACAAACCACCCAATCCAAAAATGGGCAGAAGACCTAAACAGACATTTCTCCAAAGAAGATATACAGATTGCCAACAAACACATGAAAGGATGCTCAACATCACTAATCATTAGAGAAATACAAATCAAAACTACAATGAGGTATCACCTCACACCGGTCAGAATGGCCATCATCAAAAAATCTACAAACAGTAAATGCTGGGGAGGGTGTGGAGAAAAGGGAACCCTTTTGCACTGTTGGTGGGAATGTAAATTGATACAGCCACTATGAAGAACAGTATGGAAGTTCCTTAAAAAACTAAAAATAGAACTATCATACGACCCAGCAATCCCACTACTGGGCATATACCCTGAGAAAAGCATAATTCAAAAAGAGTCATGTACCACAATGTTCACTGCAGCTCTATTTACAATACCTAGGACGTGGAAGCAACCTAAGTGTCCATCAACAGATGAATGGATAAAGAAGATGTGGCACATATATATAATGGAATATTACTCATCCATAAAAAGAAATGAAATTGAGTTATTTGTAGTGATTGGATGGACCTAGCGACTGTCATACAGAGTGAAGTAAGTCAGAAAGAGAAAAACAAATACCGTATGCTAACACAATATATGGAATCTAAAAAAGAAAAAAAAATGGTTCTGAAGAACCTAGGGGCAGGAGAAGAATAAAGACGCAGACGTAGAGAATGGACTTGAGGACACGGGGAGGGGGAAGGGTAAGCTGGGACGAAGTGAGAGAGTGGCATGGACTTATATATACTACCAAATGTAAAATAGATAGCTAGTGGGAAGCAGCCTCATAGCACAGGGACATCAGCTCGGTGCTTTGTGACCACCTAGAGGGGTGGGATAGGGAGGGTGGGAGGGAGATGCAAGAGGGAGGATATATGGGGATGTATGTATATGTATAGCTGATTCACTTTGTTATACAGCAGATACTAACACACCAATGTAAAGCAATTATACTTCAATAAAGATGTGAAAAAAAAACGTCAGAAGAAATAAAATTGTCCCTGTTATGTATGACATGGTCTTATATGTAGAAAAACCTAAAGACTCCATAACAAACCATTTAGAACTAATAAATTACTTTAGTAAAGCTGCAGGATACAAAATCGTCATATGAAAATCACTCGTGTTTCTACACAGTAACAGTGAACTATCTGAAAAGGAAATTAGGCAACGATCCCATTTACAATAGCACCAACAAAAATAAAAATACTTAGTAATAAACTGAACTAAGGAGGTGAAAGACTTGTATACTGAAAACCCCAAAACATTGGTGAAAAACTTTAAAAAGAGAAACAAACACAAAGACATTCCATGTTTATGTATTGGAAGACTTAGTATTGTTGAAATTTCCATACTACCCCAAATGATCTTCAGATTCAATGCAATCCTTGTAAAAATTTCAATAACATTTTTCATAGAAATTAAAAATATATATAATTCATATGGAATCACAAAAGACCACAAGTAGCCAAATCAACCCTGAGAAAGATGAATAAAGTTGGAGGCATCACACTTCTTGATTTCAAAATATATTACAAAATATATTACAAGGCTACAGTAAATAAAACAGTATGGTACTGACATCAAGCCAGACATACAGACCAATGGAACAGAACAGTAAGCCAAGAAATAAATCCAAGCATATATGGTCAATCAATCTTCAACAAAGGTACCAAAAACACACAATAGGGAAAGGACAGTCTTCAACAAATTGTGCTGGGAAAACTAGGTATCCACTTCCAAAGGAATGAAAATGAACCCTTATACCATACACAAAAATCAACTCAAAATGGATTAAAGACTTAAAATAAGACCTAAAACCATAAACCTCCTAGAAGAAAACATATGGGAAAAGTTTTATGTTATTGGTCTTAGCAGTGATTTCGTGGATATGACACCAAAAGCACAGGCAATAAAAACGAAAGTAAACATGTGGGACTATGTCAAACTAAAAAACTTCTGAACAGCAAAGGAAACAAAAGTGTAAAAAGGAAACTTATGGAGCGGGAGAAAATATTTGCAAACCATATATCGGATGTGGGGTTAATATTAAAATATATAAGGATCTCCTACAATTCAATACCAAGAAAACTAATAACTTGATTTTAAAATGGGCAAAGGACTTGAATAGACATTCTCCAAAGAAGACTTACAAACGGCCAACAGGTATATGAAAAAATGCTCAATGTCACTAATAACCTGGGAAATGTAAATCAAAACCACACAGAAATATCACTTCATATCTGTGAGGATGACTATTATTAAAAAAACCAAAAGACAAGTGTTGGCAAGGATGTGGAGAAATTGGAACCCTTGTACACTGTTGATAGGAATGCAAAATGGCGTAGGCTTTATGGGAAATAGTATAGAGGTTTCTTAAAGATTAAAAATAGAACTATTATATAGTCCAGCAATCTCACTTCTTAGTAGTTCTCCAAAAGACATGAAATCAGAATCTCAAAGTGATATTAGCACTCCTATATTCATCACACACTATTCACAACAGCCAAGATATGGAAACAACCTAAATGTACATTGACAGATGAATGGATAAGAAACGTGGTATATACATACAATGGAATACCATTCATCTTTACAAAGAAGGAAATTCTGCAATATGTAACAACATGGATGAACCTTGAGGACACATGTAAAGTGAAATAAGCCAGTCACAGAAGGATAAATACTGCATGATTGCACTTATATTGAGGTATATAAAACACTCAAATTCATAGAATCAAAGAGTGGAACAGTGGTTGCCAAGGGTTGGGGGAGGGGGAAATGAGTTACTAATCAACAGGCGTAACGTTTCAGCTAAGCAAGATGAATAAGCTCTAGAGATCTGATGTACAACACTGTACCTACGGACAACAATGATGTATTGTGCACTTAAAAATTTGTTGTGTGTAGATCTCATGTTATATGTTTTTACCACAATAAAATAAAAATTTTTTAAATTGATTGGTAAAAAAAGGTCACCCAGCCTAAGTAAAATACCTTTGATGGATCACACCTTAATTATGTAAATAGATATTAATGTTGATAAAAAATGTATTCTGTTATTAAACATTTCCAACTAACTTCCATAATTTGCTCCAACTGTCATCAATCAGGGAACTTCCTTTGTTCCTGACCCACATTCCTCATGCATATGCCTGAACTATTTTACTCCAGTTTTTTGCTCACTTGCAAGGGTAATCAACTGTCACCATTCATCATGATTTAAAAACCATTATTGCAATAATCTTTTCTTCCTCGTGCTTAAAAACCACAGTTCCTTTTAAATATTTATTTTGAGTAGTAGTGTGTATTAACTCCCTATCTACAGATGAGTTTTCTTCTTGTCCCCTAAATATTTTCTAATTTTTCTCATAAAATATGGGATTTTAAACTGGAGCTGAGTAGCTTTTAAGTGTTAGAGGCTATTACATGAATTGACCTTACTTTGCAATAGCAATACAAAGTCCAACATTCATAATTTTTAAAATTATTCAATTTTCCTGAAAACATTTTAAGGATGATGTTAGCATTTTCATTTCACAAATGAGAAAACTGAGACAGAGAGACAGGTATAATTTGTCAAAGAGGCATGGCTAACTAGTAAGTATCAGAATTGAGAATTAACATCAGATCTCTTATTAGAACTCTCCGGCTGTTTCTATCACACTGCAATCTTTGTGTGAGTGCAGAGGTAAAGAGGTGTGTTTACCAGCCCTTCTTTGGGAAGATCAATGAATTTCCCTGACAGGACATATTGTTTATAGACTCTACAACTTAACAAGAGACACTAATAAGTGATCCTAAAACACTGGTGGCAGTGATGTTCCACAACCTCTAAAAATTCAACAAAAGGCACCAAGTCCTCAGAAGCGGGAACATATGACTTAAAGTAGTTAACAATCAACACACTACATATTTGTAACTAATTTAAGCATCTAATCCAAACATTATATACAGCAGCTAAAGACTGCACCAATAATTTAAAGCGATGGCACTTAAGGAGTTAATATGCAGAGAGGCAAAATATCTTCATCAAAAGAAGCATGTGCCTCCCTTTTTACCTTCCCTGGCATGGACTCTGATGTCTTGGTTAGTGACTGGCCAGCTGGCTGCTAGCTTGATAAACAGAGAACCTTCGCCCATCTCACAGGCCTTTGTGATTAGGGTCTGGCATCTTTAAGAAGACATGCCACACAGAGGTATGCCAGAAGGAGGGGGTGAAGGAAGATGGGGAAAGCAGGATTTGTTAGCTAGTGAGAGGTAGGGGTGGTGAGGGAGACTGGCCAGGAAGCCTGCTGCTCCTCACAAGGTTAGGCTGAGCAAATTGCAGTGATGGGCTTCTCATTTAAGGGAGCTCAGCATGAATGTATACATTAAAGTCTACTCTTAGAATCTTCCTACCTCATGTCAACCCAAATCACATTTCTTTTGCTGCAATTCACTCATCCTTTAATTCCTCGTGGTACCACACCAAATCTGAGATCCTCTCTGATTTTAGCTTTGAGTCATTTTAACAGAGTTCTTAATGACCCAACTTGAAGTCAGTATATCCTGCTTCCTCAGACAACATTAAAATGAGCACACTGAGAGGACTGTTCAGGATTGTTCAGTCTCTGTTCGGGACTGGCCTTGGATGATTCTAGAGTGGATTTCATGTTCCTTGTCAAAAATTGCTAAAATGGGTTTGCCATTTGAAGAACTAAAATTATTGTTTAGAAGTGACTAAAAGAGACTGCCATAAAATGCTGCGGATAAGAAAATTAAAGACAATATGGTGGTCGTACAAGGAGTCACAAGATTTTCAGGGTATTGCAAAGTATTTCTTTGCAGAACTCTTCTTTTCAGCTCCCTCCCCCGCCCAGCGGGTAAGTAAATTGTTTGATAATGAGAATGTTATGTCCATAACAAGGGCGACTAAAAAAGAATCGAACATTTTAACAAATCAATTAATTAGTAATTAGATGATACATAAACATGTGGTCAAAACCTGTTTTAATAGGATCTATCACAGTTATTTCCATAATTTTACAAATGGTCAGTTTGGGCTATGAGCACACATCAATTCTATACTTAATCCATTCCATCCCTTTTGTAGCACGTCATCATCAATAGTTGAAGGGGTGGTCATGATGCAGTCCTTCATTTCTCAAGGCTGCAAGTAAGAGGTGATACAAGCATAAAGTTCATGATTATCCCCACGTGATGAAATTGCAGAAAACCCAGTCTAGTAATAAATGTCACCCCAAAGCCCAGAGCCTTTTAAAGGAAGGGGCTGTGCCATGTCACATTCATCTTTGTAGGTATACCGGTCCTGACATATCACAGGTGTTTAATAAATGCTGTATCTCTCCTTTATAAAGACATAATACACAAAGAACCAAGGTCTAAGAAGCAAATTGCAAAGGAGGTAAATACACACATTGGTTAAGCACCTGGTGGCAACCGCAAGGCAAATAATGCAGCTTAGCATTGCCTTCCCCACAGCTGACCATGCTTGTCATGAAAATGATGTGGTGTGCTGAAATTATAGTTGCCTCCCAGTAACTGAACAAAGAGGCAGCTTGAGGTGAGAGTGAACTGCCTTTTTGTTTTTTAAAGAAGAAATTTGCATTTTAGATATTGTTAGTTTTAGTGGATCCAAGTCAACTAGGAGTAAATTCAGCTCTCAGTGTGCACCTTTCATTTTCTCTAATCTTGGCTCTCTTTTGTTGTTTTGATCATAAACTTTGACAAAAACATTTTTTCCCCTAACGTTATGGTATCATGCTGTCTTGTTCCCCAATGATAATACCTTCTATTGGAGCTTAATTAAAAGTTAAATTGTTTCCACTTCAGAGCTATCAGAAGAATCTATTACAGTGTTTGTTTTTTCTTCATGTGAGATAATTTGGGGAAATGCTAGCTCCTCACTCCACAGAAGGTCACTAACTAAAATGAGCCGGTTTAGTTGATAAGCATTCCTTCAGGAATGTGGAGTATTCCCAAGATCCTATCCTTGTAGGGCTCTGGGCTCTGGAATGAAATCAAAGTCTTGTTAAAAGCTCAGCATCTAAATGTAGCCATTCAGAAAATAGGCATGAGAATTCCTTTCCCCTTCTAAGATATCTGTTCTTTAAAGGGTTGTGAAATATAAAATAATTTTAAAGGTCTTACCCACTTAGCTCAAATTATAAAATACATACAATGTCAAAATGGGCTAGGATTTAAGCATAACAGTTATCACTTGATTATTTCATATATGTATATATATATATACACACACCCCTCTCTATATCTATTATTTGTAAGCATCTCTCTACAAGTAAATAAATAAATATAGATAGATAGGTAGATAATATCTTCTGAGAGTCACTTATATCACTGAGTATTATCAGACAAAATGCAGGAAAGTATTAATATATTTTCTTGGGAACCCAGTAGGATTTTTCTGTTTTTGTGTACTCTATTCCTTGCCTTAATAAAGGCACTGACCCCAAGGAAAACTAACAAACCAGGATCCCAGAACAAAATCCTAAATGTTGAGAAGTCAGGACAAGGACACACTGAGATGCTTTGATGTGGGGGTCGGCAGATGATCAAGAAGAAGTCTTTGAAGCATGTTTATTTCATGAGATTCCACCTCTGGACTTCTATAAATGAACCTTTCCCATGCCCGTTTAGTTCCACTTATGTGATACGTTTGTTGGACATGCCCCTCAGTTAAATCATTTAAGGGGAATCAACTGCCTTAAACATGCCTAAAACCTTCTGGCCCAGCTACCCCCTGCAGCCTCCACTGCCTCCTGTCTCCCCCGGTTCACCGTACACCAGCTACCCTCGTTCTTTATCTTCTCCGAGGTTCCCCAAGCCTCCTTCTGCTTCTGTGCCCTCACACATCCTGTTCTCTCTGGTGTCTGCTCATCCTCTTCATCTTGGCCTGGCTAAGCCTCACCCTTGAGCTCCAGCCTAAACATCTTTTTTAAAGGAAAGCCTTTCCTATATCCCCATCATGCCCTGCTGTGGGTCTAATTAGGGCCTTTGGTTAAAACTTCCCACAGCTTCACAGTTTTCTTTCATGGCACTTATCACAATTGCCATGATTCAGTTCCCTGTGTAATGACTTGTTTATTGTCTGTCTCCTCGACTAGACTGTAAACCCCATTAAGGCAGGAGCGGTGCTGACACTTAGCGAGATGGTGCCCGACCTATGATAGATGTGCCATGAACACTTCTGGAATGAATAAATAGAAGGCACCCACTAAGAATCTAAAGCCACTTGCACTTCATTTCCATCCACTTGGGTGGTACCTGACTGGAAAGTTTTGGCCTGAAGTTTATTTAAGAAAGTGCCTGAACCCCTGTCCTGCTTCCCTCTGCCCTCCCCCATGCCCTCCTCTCCTGAAACACACACACACACACACCCCAGGGAGTCTGTGAAAACTGCCAGTGAAAGATACCACTTTTTACCACAGAATCTTGTCACATGTCCCGGAATTTTATAGATAATATATACTTGTTGTTTTACCCCAGTGGTTACCAGAAAGGAGACTTGTTCTTAATGAAACTTTAATGCTCTCGCCCTTCCTATTACCGGATGATTGGTAAGACTAATGATCAAGTAAGAGAGAATCAGAAAAATAAATGGTCATAAATTAAATCCTACTATGATCTAATTCTACTGAGATTCTTCTTTTCAAAATATAAACAGCTCTGTCTAAGTTCTCCACTGGAACCCAAAGGTGCATTTTTCATTCAGCCCAGTGCACACCTTAGGGAAGGATAGAGCTCTAAATCATGAAACTAACATATTTCCACATTTCTTCTGATAAACTGAAGTGCATCTGGCACCACCCTCAGACTTTCTACAGAATTTACAAAACAAAGATAATATTAAAAGTCAAAAGTAAAAGAAAAACATTTGCGTTTCTAAAAGGCAATCTTTTATGGATATTACCTTAGGAGAAAATAAAATGTTTGACTTAATCCTGTCTGTAGTAAAATGACCACAGGGACAGGTCTAAATGGTTTATTAAGTAAGAAGGATTGAACCTATGAAAAATTGTTCTCTCCTAGAATATTTCTAACCCACACATGTGATTTATATCATGGCAGAATTCAACACAAAAGGGCTATTGTTTTTGGCAAAATAACCTGCAAACATGCTTAATTAGGATGCAAAGTGAAAGCACAGTTTAATACTGTTGACAGCCATGAACTTTAGACATCAATTTCTACTATTATTATTTTACTTATGGAAATATAGGAAAAGCAGTAAATATGGAACTAGAAGACAAAGTTATCAAAGAGATGTAACATTTAAATCTTACCATTCTCATTTGTGTGTCAACATCACAAATAAAATGCTCTGAACACCCTACCTTGGAATGGAAATGAAAGAAATCAGTTTTGCAATCGAAGCTTACCTTCATCAATATTTGAAAAAGATGTCAGCATTTAAGTTAATCAATACCTATTTCTAGAAGGCTTTACTTTAAGAAGTGATGGCCTCTTTCTGGGGAGAAGGGATAATTCTTTATACTGACATTCCATTCCATTTACTGCAAGATGAAAATGAATGCCACCATTAAATGAATTCCATGGTCAGTTAATATTCAAAGCAAACTTTTCTATTGTAACCACTTATTCACCATTCTATAGGAATATTTAGATTCTAAAAATAAGTCTGCAAGAATATAACACAGCACCATTTTCAAACTGGTAATGCCCAGCTCTTCCAGGGTCATGTTTCATAACTGTTTGTGTCTATGGATCAGAGACTAAGGATGTGAAAAGGGAAGACCAGTTTCCAGGTCTGAATGAGGCAAAAGCAGAATCTGGCTACACTGTCTGGATATTGTAGCCAGTTCACTTATTTAAACTTTAGTAATCATTTTAAAGTGACAATTTATGTGTGACAAAAGACAAGGTAAGATATAGAGTTAAAGCATTACATGGTATAGCAGAAACAGTTCTGGCCTCTGGTTCTTTCCTTCCCCCTGCTGTATACCTTCAGATAAATTATGTCAGTAACTTTCAGCTCTGGGCCTTTACTTCTTGTTTTTCTTTCCTTATCTGAAAATGACAGTTATTGTGACAAGGATCAGGCAAAATCATGAAGTCTACAAAAATGGTTTTAATAGTACAAAATGGCACAGAAGGTCAGGATATTTCTGTGAAGCTTGAAAAATGTATCTACCAGAGATCACCAATCTGAAGAGTTAAAGTTAAAAACTTCAGGGTGGGTATCTGACCTGAGTTATCTGAACTTACTGTTTCAAGTTCTTATTTTACCTCTGTAGACATAGTCTTAGAGTTAAGTGTTAAAAAGTTAACTAGGTACTCTATTTTATAAGATTCTATTAAAATTTTCACAGATTTATTTCCTATTATAAAATTAATACATGCTTCTTGTAGAAGCTTCCAATAGCTCAGAATGCTGTAAAGAAAAAGTACTTTCCCTCCACTGCTCCTTGCTTTTTCCTGCTCTCCCCACTGCTCCACACAAACACACATGCATGGGACTCTCTATTTCCACTCCTCAGACATGATCATTATGGACAGTTTCTTGTAAAATTAAATACTTTGAAAATGGAAAACACTGGTAGACAATTTATCAATTTAAAAAATGTTAAATTAAAGAAAAATCTAGAATTATCCCATGCCAGTCAGAGTTGGTGAAATCTCAAATTCCCTTGGGACAACAGAATGACCAATTGCTGGGTGAGGGAATTGAAACAATAACCCTGTAAACAAACTGTCTGGAGTGTATGGCTAGAGCCAGCCTAGAGCAAAGATGGAAAAAAGCCTTCAAGGAACACCACCTCCTCCTCGTGGTTAACAACTTGATGACGTTCTTCAACATGTTTTAATGATTATCATATCTTCCTCTTCACAAAGGACTGATTTATTATGGTTTAAATTTAAAGAATACTGGTTTCCCAGTTTTGAATCAGGCTTAGATTACAGAACACATAAGATCAATGACTTTGTTCTAGGCAAAAAACCCCTGAAAGCAAAACCCACAACTAACCCCACAGCGTTCATTTAAGTGCAGAAGGAACCGTCCTGGGGAAAAGTTCTTCACACAGCTCTAGACGCTAACCGCTTCCACCACCCTCCTTGCCATCTCCACTCCTCCTCCCATCCCTGTCATCAGCACCTCCACACTTAACACTTCCACAGCACCTTAAATGCACAAACAACTTCACGTATTATTTACCTTAATCCTCAAAACCATTTTGTCAGGTAGAAAGGACAATCTTAGCTTTTCAATTTACAGATTAAAAAAACTGAAGCTCAGAGCAGTAAAATGATTGGCCCATGATCATTCCCCAGTTAAAGTAAGTTCGCCCGGGTATACTACTGCTGTCTAGATGTCTATCTGCATTTCGGAGCTCTCCTCTCAAGATCCCACGTGCAATCACTGATTCAACATCTGCACTTCAGAGTCCAAATGTGGTTAAACTCAGTTTTCCAGGCTCAGCCCATAATATTCTCCCCAAAACTTGTTCATTCTCAACGAATGGTACCATTATCCTTTCAGTTGTTCAAGCCCCAAACCTAGGCACCATCCCTCCCCACTACCCCTTTTATCAACATGCACGTAGACTCGATCACCACATACTATAGATTTTGCCTTCTAAACATTTCTCAAATCTGTCCACTTCCCCTTGTCTTCACCACGAACACTGCAGTCCAAGACTCCAGCATTGCACATAACAATCATTTCCATGTTACACTCTGTCTTTTGCGCACCACCCCCATTCCACCCATTCTCCACGCTGCAGCCAGAGTGATCAGGTAATTCCTCGGCTTAAAATCTTTTGTTGGCTTCCCAGGGCTCTTCAGATAAACAGAAGAATCCTTAGTGTGGCCTATAAGGGCCAATATAATTTGACCCTTGTAAGCTGGCAAGATAAAGCTCTTTCCATAATTTCAGAATACTATGATGTCTTTTAAGTAATAAATAAATATTTAAGCTTCTGTTTTTTTCATAATGCATAACATTTAAAACTTAAGTGTATTGACTAATTGTAGAATGAAGTTTGCATTCGTGGATTTTTTTAAGCATTAGTAACACGATCATATATAAATCTTATTGATCTTTCTGAAATTCTTCTTTAAATATGACCAAGTTCATATTATTGTAATAACATATGCATTAAAATACATACACAAATATATATAATAAAATATATATTATTTATATAATACTTGTAAATTATATCATTCATTTCATTGTGTGTAATTTCTATCTGCTGCAAGCCTTTGGATAGCTGGAGAAATAGAGGCATGGACATTTCTCCCATGTTGTATGAATCACTCATCTCAGAGTTTAAAAAACATCAGCTTCATGGGTGTGTGACTTGTGCAGTTGCCCAGAGCCTGCACTTAGAGGAGCCCCATGCTTGGTTTATTGCTCTACAGTTGCTGTCTTGAAATTCTTCATTTTTGAACATTTTCATTTCGCCCAGGGCTCCAAAGATTATTAATCTGTTCCTGCTAAAAACATTTTTTTAATGTATGTAGAGTTGAACTCTCTCATGTCATCCACGACCAAAGTGTTTATTTGCACTCTACTTCTGTATTTCAAGAACTCAACAGGAGAAGATCTCTGAGGACCACCAGAGTCAGAATTGTCAGTCAGTGGGGGGATCTATATATTCTGTGGTCATTCACAGATCTCAGACCAACAAAACATGAGGTTATACTCAAAAAGTAAGGTTTCTAAATAGAGTGAAGCCTGGTTAACAATTTTGGCAAGTGAGGCAATGTCAACAGATGGTTAACGGGGAACATGCCTTGGATTTAGCTGTTACCTGAGATAAGTACTGGCCTAGATTACAGGGGATAGCTGGAAAAAGGCAACTGTAACCAACATTACCTTATAGAATCAGGTGATAGCCATATTAGAAATATTTTTATTCTTTATAAAAAGTTCTTCAATACTTTTGTACTAAGCAAAATGAAGAACTGAACCCCTGTGGGAAACTGCCTGCATGTGAAAAATGTTTCCCCAGCTGGTGCTTTCAGAATTGCAATTTTGATTGCAGGCAAGCAGTATGACGGTGGGAGAAAATTCTGTGATGCTCTAGTAAAAGATGCTCATTTTAAAACACATCATGTGTTACTTTTATCTTGTCAAAGTTGAAAGGCTGCTGACATCTGTAAGTTACCATTAAAAATTATTATTATTATTTTATATCAAAAGTGAATGATCCTAGACGAGTTGATTTACTACTTATCCTAATTAACTTACGTGAATTTAAAAATTACTATCTAGGTAAAATTTAAATTTTAGGCTGATAATTTTCCCTCATTAACTCAACATTTATTTACACTATGAAAATTTCAACTTTCTTGAGAAAGTTATGCTTCTGAGATAAAAATTAAGTAATAACAGTTTCTACAAATTCCTATTAGTGATAAATGTGAAGCATTCAGGTGTAATGGTGCATTCTTCAAGAAGATGAGTTTTGGTGTCAGACTTGGGTTCAAGGCTCTGCTTTGCTCTTTATTATGTGACTCTGAGCAATTTACTTGATCTTCCTAAGCCTTTGTTTCTGAATTCAAAATAGGGATCACAACACTCAATGAACAAGGCTGATGTGGGCATCAACTTAGATAACAGACATAAGAGTTCAGCACAGTGACTTGGAAGGATAAATACTCTACAAATGCAGCTATCATCATTGATAGGATTTTTCCTCCAGTATTTTAATCTATTAAACAGTTACCTTATTGACAGGAATAATGTTTTTGACATTGTAGTAGAAGCCGAAATAAACCATGTTGAAAACTCCGTGACGTCCCAAAGTTGCTGTAAATCCTTTGTTGAGGCCCTGGAGTCCCAAGCCTTCCTTCTTAATGATGTGTCTTGCATAACTCACGGTGGATGGTTGCTGCACGAGAGAGGAGAAAGGTCATCTTCGGGGCCGTGAAACAGAATAAATTACTGTTTTAACTTCCCTTCAAGCCCAAAATTATTAGGGACTTATTTTTCCCCAAAGATGAATAATCATGAATAATCATGCCTAGATTCATGCTTTTTAAAATTAGGAAACCCCAAAAGTAAACAAAATTGCATGCATAACAACAGGCCTTAAAGGGAAGATTGTTGGCAAAGAAAAAATATCTTTGATGGAATTAGTGAAACTAATGTCATATAATAACTAACATCATTTTCAACATGTCAATAGTTGCATCCAGTTCTGGATCATCCACACTAATAGAGGGGATTAACCATATAGATAAACTAGTAATCCATACTGGTAATCCATAACTGTGCATAATCCAAAAGGAATGTATATTTGGCTCCTGAATCCAGCATATTTACCTTTCTAATTACGTTTTTCTAAAGCGAATGTTACAATTAGTCCTGATTCCATTGCCTCAATAGTTTAAACTGGCGTTAGGTTAGAAATCGGCTGTGGATAAATAGCAGTTGATTGTAGACTTCCTCAAGAAAGTGGGCAATCAGTGTGTGTAACACTTGCTGTGATAAATGATAAATCAATGGTGTTGAGAGTACTGGGTTACCTTTAATTTACTTCTTTCCAGCCCTTTGATTGATTACCCAAGGTTGAAATACCTTGACTGCTGGAATCCAGTCAGTGCTACTTTTGGAACTTGCTAAAGAAATCACTGTAGTTTGCCCTGAGTTTTATAATTCATTACAATACAATTACAAGTCACGTGGGTTTTTAAATAAGGTTGAGTGACTGTTTCCTTTTTGGAGGTACAGCACAAAGGCTCTCTCACCCTCTTAAATTTTGAATACTGAATAGTAAATAAGGGGAAACGTTCAGCATTTAATTTTTTTCCCATAAGGCAAGCACTGACATGACACTCGTTTGAAATTTCACTGGAGCAGGTTGCTGGAGTGGTCATGGCAGTCTGATGCACTTACTGACTAAAAGTGTTTTCTTATCATGTGCAGTTAAGGCTGTTTCAGCAGAACAGAACAGAACAAATCCAATCAAGGCTTTTCATCCAACTTTGTAGCTATGTAATTAACCTGATACATTTAAATAAGCTTGTTTAGAGAGTAAACCCTATAGCTTTTACTGATAAGTGTTTTAAAAACTCTAGCTACAATTCTACACTCAAATTCATCTTTTCATTTAAGAGGATTAATTACAATAAATTACATTAATCCCAAGAAAACCCTTTTTTTGTGACATGAAAAAAACACATGAGAACGTACCTTAAAACAATAAAAGACATTTCATATAGGAAAACCAAAAATTCTCAGAAGGTTAAAGTTCACTCTCTCTGCTACAAAATGGGATTTTTTTGTTTGTGTTATGGCACATTGACTATCAACCCCAGTTATTTATTTTGGTTTTCAAAAGAGACTTGAGGACAAGTTGAGCAGAAGTTCATTTCTGTTGGAAAGACTCTGAAAGTGCTGAGCAAACTCCTAGGCACTGCTCTCTTGCTGTGAGAAAGGCAGTCTAGAGGGCAGAGGCAAGGAAAGGAGGCAGCTCTCCCGGGGATGAAAGAAACTAGGCAGAAGTAAGGCTGCCTGGGTCCAGACTGACCAACACCAGTCCTCCCTGCTTCTAGCCCAAGCTTTCTCTCCATCCTCACCCACTCTGAAGCCCCGAGGGCAGGAGAGATGGGGAGGTCAGAGGCCATCTAGATTCTTCAGCAACAGAGGAACCAATGGCTTTGAATGAAAGTGCAGATTAACATGGCTTTCCCTAAATAAAACAGGTATAAAGATGTGTCTATCATTTAAAAATCTAGGGTGCTAAGTCATCAAAATTTAAAGAGAGGACTTCTATTAGATCTTTTTTTAAATTAATTTTTATTGGAGTACAGTTGATTTACAATGTCGTGTTAGTTTCCGCTGTACAGCGAAGTGCATCAGTTATACATATACATATATCCCCTCTTTTTTAGATTCTTTTCCCATATAGGTCATTACAGAGTATTGAGTAGAGTTCCCTGTGCTAACAGTAGGTTCTTATTAGTTATCTGTTTTATATATAGTAGTGTGTATACGTCAATCCAAATAACATTTACTGATGGCCTATTGCCTGATTTCTACCAGCTTGGATGTTAGGTAGGTACGAAGAAATGTAACACATGGATTTTGACTCAAGTGCCTTGTTGAGTTTGAACTCAGCTGTGAATAATTAAGCAAATCAGGGGGTAGTACAGTAGTTAGAAATAGGGGGTCAGAGCCAGACAGTCCCAAGCTTTGAATCCCAGCAATATCACTTGCTAGCTTAAGCGGGTATTTTATCCTCTGATTTATCCTCACTTTACTCATCTGTAGAATAAGGATAATAATAGAATCTTCCTCATAGGATTGTTGTTGTGATGATAAATAAGTCAATGAACTTTGCCCTATGTAAGCATTTACTATACATTAGCTGTTAGTAATAATGGCAATTATGACGATAATAAAACTAGTTATAATAGTAAAATAACAGGTAATTTCTTTGGTAGTTGAAGGCAATGACAATCAAAAGGTGGAGGCTGATTTGAGGGGGAGGAAGGACATGCATAACTAGCCTCTTCCTGCTCATTCCTTTTGGCTGTGGTTTCCTTTTCCCAGAGCCCTGGACCCTTGTGACATGATCCTTCCTACAGAAATGCATCCAGAGTGCAAGATCATAGGTCTGCTTTTTCTGGGAGCCAACCATATCCAACTCCTGGGCTAGAGATCTCCTAGGTCATCACCCCAGGGCTTTCCTCTCGGGAGCAGGAGATCCTGTAAAATGGTCTCTTCGCTACCGCTTGGTAAACATCCTCGGTAAGAACTCTTCACTTGACAGGTCTATGGACTATAGAAGCAAGGCCACCATGCGGGAGCAAAGGTTGGGAAAGGAAAAGCATGCTAACCAGGCCTCCACCTGACACAGTTTATTTATACCCTAGAGAGCATATACATGCATGTTACCAGGTACCTGGAACACAGGAAGTGCTCATCGATGTTAGTCATGATCATAGATACTATGATACTATGTACTATACTACAAGCTATTTTGTATAAAGTAAATAAGCTACAAGGATATATTGTACAACACAGGGAATATAGTCAACATTTTATACTTTACATATATCATCTTACTTAATCCTCTGAACAAGTGTGTGGGATGAGTATTATCTTTATCCCCATTTGACAGATGAGGAAACTAAAGTTAAGTTACTTGCTCAATATCACAGAGTTAGTGGAAGGTCCAGAGCTCAAACTGAGGCCCCTCAGACTCCAAGTTCATACTTTTATACTCTGCATTGTTCTGCCATCCTATCATATCTGATTGCCTCTCTCAACAACCTGTAATGTGGACAGCAGGTGCATTATCCTCATTTTACAGGTGAGGAAACCAAGGATTAAGTAATATTCCTAAGGGAAAAGTACTGGAAAATGGCTTAAGCAGAATTCTACATCTCATCCAGTGGTGCTCTCATGCTTGTTGACTCATTCTTGTTATACACATGCTGTAAGATTTTCAGAGTTTGATAATTCAACTGATACAGGTAACAGATAAATACAAATGTAGTTTTCTGGCAACTTGGGGCCTTGAGACAAAGAAAAACCTAAACTCTAATTCCTGTAAGAATTAGAAGTGACCTTTTTGCTTCATTCAGAGACATTGTATCACACACATGTAAGCAAATATGTAATTAGAAAGGCAAAACATGACTTCCACTAGGAAAATATAGAATCATTTTGACTAGATCTTTGTAAACACAAGTTTTACTAAACTTATTTGATTACTGGGCTTCCATTTCAAAACGAAATGGTGACTGATTAGCATCATCAGCCAAATGATTCCAATACTACCCAACCCAGCAGGTCACCCACAAATTCAGTTTCCTTTCAATATTTAGATCCACTCCAATTTTCATATTTAGTTACCAGCTGTGGGCCAAATTGCATTCTAACTTTCCTAGATATACCTTTCATTGATTGCACCAGAGCTGCAAGCATGGAAGAATAAGTGGGTCGGAACGTAGCTAATATTGCGATATCACACTGCTCTCCACGTTGATTTAGAAAAATCTTCAGTTCACTGGTACCTGCCGGAAGTATTTCCATTGGAAGGAACTCAAAGTCTACTTTAACTCTGATGTCAGCTATTGCCAATTGTTAATTCTGGGAACTCCATGTTCTTTTATGCATTCATTTATTCAACAAACACCTATTGAGCCCTACTAGGTGCCATGCACTGTGTTAACTATCTAGTACGGTACTTTGTTCATATTTGAGAAGCATAAAAATATTTTTGCTTTGCTTTTTATTTGGAGAGATATACTGAAAAATTTTATATCTACCCATGAGAATATTCTATAATGATTATGAAACATGAAATCGAATTTCTGTAATTGATGAAGCCACTATGGAAAACAGTATGGATGTTTCTCAAAAAACTAAAAATAGAACTACCATATGACCCAGCAATTCCACTCCTGGGCATATATCCAAAAAAAATTTAAAAGATACATGCACTCTAATGTTCATAGCAGCACTATTTATAATAGCCAAGATATGGAAGCAATCCGTGTCCATCAACAGACTAATGGATAAAGAAGATGTGGTATACAATGAGAAATCACCTCACGCCTGTCAGAATGGCTAACATCAAAAAACACCACAAATAACAAATGTTGGAGAGGATGTGGAGAAAAAGGAACACTCATAAACTGTTGGTGGGAATATAAATTGGTGCAGCCACTATGGAAAACAATATGGATGTTTCTCAAAAAACTAAAAATTGAACTACCATATGACCTAGCAATTCCACAGCTGGGTATATATCTGAGAAAAACAAAAACACTAATTCGAACAGATACATGCACCCCATGTACATAGCAGCATTACTTAGAATTGCCAAGATATGGAAGCAACCTAAGTGTCCATCAACAGATGAATGCATAAAGAAGATGTGGTGTTTATACACAATGGAATAATACTCATCCATAAAAAAGAATGAAAACTGATATCACTTATATGTGAAATCTAAAAAATAAAGCAAAATAGTGAATATAGCAAAAAAGAAACAGACTTGTACAGAGAACAATCTAGTGGTTACCAGTGGGGAGAGGGAAGGGGGGAGGGGCAAGATAGAGGTAGGGGATTAAGAAGTACAAGCTATTTTGTATAAAGTAAATAAGCTACAAGGATATATTGTACAACACAGGGAATATAGTCAACATTTTATAATAATTATAAATGGAGTATAACCTTTAAAAATTGTGAATCATTATGTTGTATACCTGTAATTTATATTGTATATCAACTATACCTCAATTAAAAAAAAAATGATGTGCTATATATACACAATGGAATATTACTCAGCCATAAAAAAGAATGACATTTTGCCATTTGCAGCAACGTGGATGGACCTAGAAATTATCATGCTTAGTGAAATAAGTCAGACAGAGAAAGACAAATACTGTATGATATGACTTGTATGTGGAATTTAAAAGATAATACAAATGCATGTGTATAACAAAACAGAAACAGATTCACAGATATAGGAAACAAACAAGTGGGTACCAGTGGGGAGAGGGAAGAGGGAGGGGTGCGTTAGGGGTATGGGATTAAGAGATACAAACTACTGTGTATAAAATACATAAGCAGCAAGGATATATTGTACAGTACAGGGAATTATAGCCATTATCTTGTAATAACTTTTAATGGAATATAAACTGTAAAAATACTAAATCTCTATGCTGCCTACCTAAAATATAATATTATAAATCAACACACTTCAATAAAAAATTCTTTTAAAAATTAAAATCCTTAAGGGGCTTAAATAAAAGCAAAGATCCATTGCCTACACAATGCTCCCAGGAACCACTCTGGGACACTGATTCCTTACTCTCTGAGAGCCCAGAATTACCAACAAATCACCGAGATGACTTATGGCAGCCTCAGCTATTTTTTCTGGAGTTCTTCCATCCAACCACTGACCATAGCTGGCTCTGATTACCTTGTGAGATCATGGACAGAGGTTTTAGGCATTGTTCCTTGGGTAAATAGCTATCAGAGCATGGCCAGTAGGCACAAGCGTGGGGTGTGTGTCAGTGGATTTCCTCCCTCTCTAAAGCGAGAGAAAAGCTCTAGGCACACCGTGTCCAAAGACAACACGCTCCACATGCATCCCTTTACTTGCTTCCCATGGCAAGGGGAACTCGGGTGCGTTTTAGAGCCAATGGAATAAGGTGTTGCACTGGATTTCATCACATAGCTGGAAAGTAAACCAATGAGACCTTTATACAGTGAAGTGAGTGTCCATATCTGGGCCTTAAGAAAAATACTGCTTTGTTAAGAGGATATCCAGTTGCTACACTTAGGTAGGAAAATACCCTTGCTCATTAGGAGATAGATCACTTAAGCTCTTCATTCCTCGAAGTCTTGAAGCATTTTCATAAATCTGAAAAGAGAAGAAAACTCTTCCTTTTATTTGAGAACAAAATGTAAGTGAAAGAAGAGGAATCGGGCTCAAAATTCCACAGTTACACATCTCTTTTAGCTTAGGTATTTCACTAATTTGTTGTTGCAGTTTATTTTACTAGGGCATGATTAGGGAGAAAAAGACATCCAAAATATAATTATATTCTTTCTAGAATTTACATTTGATGAGCAGGCCTATTTTTAAACAATCTGTGAGTGGAAGATAATTTGCTTTAAACAAACTCTTCCAGATGCTGAGCCACAAAGCTATGTCAACACCAAGCTGCTGTCCAATAACCGCCTGGAGGAACACGGGGCCTCGGGGTGACGGGACGAGACGCTGACCCTGTGCTTTGCCCCGGCACTGCTGGCAGAGCAGGAGGGAAGGTGACTCCGCTGCGGACACAGGGGTGACTACTCAGGGGGGACTGGCAACATGGAAGGAGCCTTTGCTTCTTCATGGTTCCAGAAACACTTAACGATTTTCCCTTAAACGTCTTCATTACCCACTTTTCTTTATCCCAGTGAAAACAGTGTGGTTTCTAGAAAGAGACCTCTATGTTAATGCTCAGTTCCTTAGAGCTAATAACTGCGTTAGGTTTTATTTCCCCTATCCATAACATAGAGATAGAGCCACTGACCTTATAGGGATAATGGGAGGATTAGGTATCAGGTGCGTGTGAGCACTGTAAAAGGTGGAAGGAGACAGAGCAGTTAGTTACCAGAGCGATGCGATTGCAGGGCGGTAGTGGCAGCAATCACCAATTATTTGTTCTTTACATAGCCTTGTATTACCTGATTTGTGAAAACAATTACTTTTGTAATTTACAAAAATTATATAACTTTAAAAAATCAAATAAAGGAAAAAACATGTAAGGCATCTTGCACAGTATCTGGCCTATAGTGGATGTTCTGTAAATGGTAGCTATTATCATTACTTCAAAGTCTCAATTCTGAAAGCAAAAATCTAGGGTTTCTGGCACAGCTGAGTGGAAGACTGAAGTCTATTTTCTGTAAATGATAATAGAGAGGCAACTTGGCTGCGGCCTTAGGTACTGTTGAAAGTTAACTATAGGAATGGATTCATACACATAATTCACTTTTCTGCCTACAAGAATCATAGACTGGAAAGAAATAATTTATGTACTGAACAGCTTCCAGGCAGGATTTCACATGGTAATGCAGGAAAAATTTGAACTTAACTCAATACGTCATCATGAATGTTGACATGCCCTTGAAGCTAGCTTCTCACACGTTCTGAAAACAGAGCCACACATTCACTCTCTATATAACTCAACTTCTCTCTTTCTGGAAAGAGAGGATCGCAAAGTACAGTCCTATTCACTTTGTGTTGTCTCTACATAATATGACTAAGTTTAAGCATTTGTTAATTGCCTATGGAGAAAATAATCACTAAGCTTTGTGATACTGTACATGATCTACCTGGTCTCTATTAGATTATTAAGCTCCCAGGATAGAGTGTGTAGAGCTATATTTAGTGGTGTTATCCAAAACAAGAATCAAACCCTGAAGTAATTTTTTAAAAATCCCTATCTTTAAAGATTCTACCATCGATGATACACTTGCTATCAGTTCATTGATCCTTAAGTTTTAATCATAGAGCATAGGTGGAAGACTATTCCCTTCTTGGGCTGAACATCTTTAAAGACTAAATAGAGGTGAAACAGGCTTTTGCAATTTCCTAAAGGTTTAGTTTCATATTTGGGGGTGAGAATGATTATGTTCATACGTAACATAGATAAAAATGACAGAGTAGAAGGATAACCTGTGCCCCATCCACACATCAGAGGCAAATCCTATAGACCTCAAGGGAAGGAAAACATAACCCGTTAGCCAAATAATAACTCTGAAGTAGATTTCAAAGTGGAGAGAAAAACTGGGAAACAATTCATACAAGATTTTGCTCCTGGGGAGAAATTCACTTTTCCAGGCTAGCAGAGATCATGCCAGCAAAACATCACTTGGTTTAGCATGATTGATAGGGGACTTCTCATTCTTATAAGTGTACAGAAAAAAACGATGCACCTAGTTAGAAGGGAGCAGGGTCTTACAAGGACAACAAGCTACAAAGTCACACTTTTGGCAGGACTGGGTATACACACCATCTCCAATGGAGAAATCCCTGGGCAAGCCTAGTCCTAAGCCAAAAAGACTACAAACCAGAGCAACACTTTGCTTGGGTTTAGTTTGAAGGATGGGGGGAAATTTGGATCTATCCTGATTTTATCTGAACATGTTTTTATACCCACTGAACCAAACCAGAGCATGACAAAGCTGTGATTACTTTGCTCCCCACAGAAGGTCAAGCGTATTTAAATTAGAGACCGGTTTTCTTTATTCACTGTGAATTTTAAGATGCTGGCCAAGATTCTGGTATTGGAATTGAAGGAAGTGTGGCAGGGATTATAGTCTTTGACTGATATGGTGGTAATTTTAAAAGTGGAGGCAAGACAAGTACACCTATTGAAATACTTTATACAGAAGCTGGAAGGATATAAGGGAAGTATCAATAACCAAATTAACCACAATTTCCTTTACATTTCTAGCATAGTTTAGGGCTAACTGGGAGGGAAGGCATATTTTATGGATAACATACCTCTGATTGGCTAGAAAATCAGTCGTAGACCACAGAGGGGAGAACACAGGCAGCTGGAGCCAGCCGCGTACCTGCCATTCCTGGGAAATCCTGTCAGGAATTTCAGAGGGCCCCAAGAATATAGCACACAGAGCCTCTGCTCTCAGCCAGTACTGCCCTTGGACCCCCAGCTAGAGGGGCGCCTTTCCTGGACCCCATGCTTCAGAGGGCCCCATTCTGGCCCGTTGCCAGCCATTCCCTCCCCACAGGGCCAAATGGACATCTACCTCCATTCCACAACCTCCTTCTAGACCATGCTCTGTGCACCTGGGACCATGGCAGTCCTTTTGTTCCATCTTTATCACTCTACCATCGCCTCCAAGACTTTAAGTGTGATATTAAGAGTCATATTGACTACTGTTACCCTAGGCTGTCTTCCACTACAGATAACTTCCTGGGAAATTTTCATGTTTAAAGGACCAGCAGACTCATCTCCTCAGGCTGACGAAATAGGAAAACCCACAATTACTGTGTACGAATCCATGGTGGTTCAGATCTAAGGCAGGAAGGTAGAAAGGCTGAGCCACAGACCTGTGGCCTGAGAAACTCCTACTATTGGCGGAGCAGCAAGAGTTATCTCCCTGCAAAATAAGCCTCCGGGGAAACTGCTCTGCTTTTCGTAAAGGTGTTGTCAAGCCATCTGGCCATTCTGCATGCAGCCCATCTAGTTAGTGTTTCACCACAGCTGGCAGCTGTAATTGACTGAAAAGGCTGAAAATGAGCTTCGTTCACAGCCTCCAGGTGAAGTGGCCGCGAAGACTTGATCAAGAATCCACGTTCAATTTATATGACTATTCTGGAGGAAGAATATCTTGATTGTGGTAGAACTCTTTCCAAAGCGGCTTCAAATGTTTTTAGTTTCCTCTTGAACTTCTGCTGCTATATGCAAGTTATTTATAGCAAACAGGTGCCCAACTACTATTGTTTATGATAACAGACCTGCATCTAAGTTTAAAGATCTTGTCAATAGGCACCGTAACTAGGCTGCCAGCCCTTAAGCCCTGATAAAGAATTCAGGCTGAATGGATTGCATTGGCAGTTGGGAATGACCTAAGGCGAACCATTGTTCAGTAAGCTGTTTTTGAGCCCACAACTGGGAGTCGGGTGTGACTGTTCATTGCAGCAATATCTCAAGATAGATCTGTCTCTAGTTAACCTTAAGGATGTATAAGATCAATTTGCATCTAGAAATAGTTACCATTGGTTGAGTGCCTATCATGTACCAGGCTCTGTGTTAAGACGTTTGGGTATACTATCACATTTAAATTCTCATAAAAAGCAGGTCGTAATAATAACTACTAACACTTATTAAACCACCACTACATGACAGACTGTATTGACAGCTTTATATGCATGTCTCAACTAACCCTATTACACCATTTGATGTGGCCATTACTATTATTTTTCCCTAACAAAAGAGGAAACTGGGCTATGGTCAGACTAGGAAGCAGGGGGCTGTCACAAAGTCAGTAACTTAGATGGCCCTGCGGGGCTTGTGTTTCTATCTCCTTATAGAAATACCTTGTTGTAACGTAGTTGGACTGATCACCATCATTTTACCACAGAGGGAACTGCAAGTAACTTGTTCAAGGCCATACTGTTAGGAAATGGTAAAGAGCTTGATGGGTACATCTCTCCGCAAACCCTTATGGGTTTTTGCTCCCCAAACCAATTACCTTTCTGTTCTAGACAGCTTTGTTTATATATGTTCTTCGATAATTTGCACATAAGGTTTAAACTCTTTAAGAAATTATAGAGCAGGAAAAAACGGGCGTTCCTGCTACTATAAATGAAGTACTAGAACCGGAATTACGCAAGGTTGAGTCCTAAGATGGGTCAGCAAGTCATTCCCACCTGAATTAGCTGAAAAGATTCTCCCTGAAGTGGGTTTGACCCGGCAGAGCCATTAGAACATTTCTTTTGGATTACTTACTTTTCTTTATACGGTTCTGTATTTTCTAAATGTTCTACAGTGAGCGAGTGTTACCTTCTAATGTAAATGTTCACAGATAATACTGGATACATTCTCATGTTAAACATTCAAATGCACCAAGCTCTTCCCTTAAACTCTTATCTTCCTCTCCTCCTTCCTGTCTCCTTTCCAGAGGCAGCCACAGTGAGAAGTTTGTATGAATTCCTACAGACCTGCACTGTCTTCTAAGGACATCACCATCCACATGAGGCTACCGAGCGCTTGAAATGTCCTAGTTTAAACTGGAACGTGCTTGTAAGCGTAAAATACACACTAGATTTGAATATCCAGTATGAAAAAAGAGTGTAAAATATCTCATATAATTTGTATATTGATTACATTTTGAAATGATAATATTTTGGATATACTGGGTTAAATAATATATAATTTAATTTCATGTATCTTTTTACCTTTTTACATATAGGTGGCACATGTTATATTTCTATTTTTGGACAGCACTGCTTGAGAGTCTAGACCATTTTTAGTACATCTGTACACTTATATGTACATACAGAAATATATAGTTTTTTTGGTGTCTCCTAACATAAATATGCATTATCTATACATAATTAAAACTTTATACCAGAATTAAAACTTTTTTTCTTAAAAAAGGAAGCATAATCTTTGCATGCTTTAGGCATTAAATTAATTCCTAAAACAAAAAAAATAAATAAATTCCTTTCTTCCTCCCTTTCTCTTCCTCTTCCTCTCCCCGCCACCCCCCCCCCCATAGTTCTTGACAACCTACAAAGCCTCAGAGTGAAGAAAGTAATAATTATTCTTTGCCACACAAATGCTGAAGTGAGCACACCTAACATTTTTTTAGATTAATTCAACACAGGTACAGATTAACAAAAGGGTATCCCTTGTTGGATAAAAGGACGTGCTAGTCAATAGATGAAGGCTTTGGAGTTAATGAGTCCTTGACAAAAGACAGAGGAAACAGCTGCTCTTGCCCAAAATGACTGGTAGGTATTTTTAAATGTCTAGATCTGAAATTTGCTATTCTTTTTTTTTTAAAACATCTTTATTGGAGTATAATTGCTTTACAGTGGTGTGTTAGTTTCTGCTTTATAACAAAGTGAATCAGCTATACATATACATATATCCCCATATTGCCTCCCTCTTGCATCTCCCTCCCACCCTCCCTATCCCACCCCTCTAGGTGGTCACAAACCTGATCTCCCTGTGCTACGCAGCTGCTTCCTACTAGCTAGCTATTTTACGTTTGGTAGTGTATATATGTCCATGCCACTCTCTCACTTCGTCCCAGCTTACCCTTACCCCTCCCTGTGTCCTCAAGTCCATTCTCTATGTCTGCGTCTTTATTCCTGTCCTGCCCCTAGGTTCTTCAGAACCTTTTTTTTTTTTTTTAGATTCCATATATATGTGTTAGCATACGGTATGTGTTTTTCTCTTTTTGACTTACTTCACTCTGTACGACAGTCTCTAGGTCCATCCACCTCACTAAAAATAACTCAATTTCATTTCTTTTTATGGCTGAGTAATACTCCATTGTATATATGTGCCACATCTTCTTTATCCATTCATCTGCTGATGGACACTTAGGTTGCTTCCATGTCCTGGCTACTGTAAATAGAGCTGCAATGAATATTGTGGCACATGACTCTTTTTGAATTATTTTTCAGGGTATTTTCAGGGTATACGCCCAGTAGTGGGATTGCTGGGTCATATGGTAGTTCTAATTTTAGTTTTTTGAGGAACCTCCATACTGTTCTCCATAGTGGCTTCATCAATTTACATTCCCACCAACAGCGCAAGAGGGTTCCCTTTTCTCCACACCCTCTCCAGCATTTATTGTTTGTAGATTTTTTGATGATGGCCATTCTGACTGGTGTGAGGTGATACCTCATTGTAGTTTTGATTTGCATTTCTCTAATGATTAGTGATGTTGAGCATCCTTTCATGTGTTTGTTGGCAATCTGTATGGCTTTGGAGAAATGTGTATTTAGGTCTTCTGCCCATTTTTGGATTGGGTTGTTTGTTTTTTTGATATTGAGCTGCATGAGCTGCTTGTATATTTTGGAGATTAATCCTTTGTCAGTTTGAAATTTGCTATTCTTATCAATCATGTCATTCCTTTCACTCAGATTTTTTTGTAATAGGCATAGTCCCATGACCTTATGTTGGGTGACTGACTATGCACTAACTTCTTTTCAATTTGATCAATATCGGCACCTTTGACCAATAAAGTGTCACCTCTGATCAGCTACTGAATCCTGATAGTTGCTGGAAACAAAATGCTGACGTGTGTGACCTATGTGATCCCTGTTTTATCAAGTTCTGACTAGTTGAAGTAATATGACAAATATTTTATAGGGTGCCTAATAGATTTTATTTTGTCTAAGTAAATATCTGACAACGAATCCAGTTCAGTGGACTCTGCAAAAGAAACGACCTCAAACAAGTTCCCCATCCTCCCCCACTTAAAAAAATGGCCGTATATACATAAACAATTTACACAGACCACACTCGTGTCAATGAACTAGGAGCACGTGCACATGTAGCATTCTTGTGTTGGGCTGGAAGGGTGTTTACCATGTTCTAGCAAGGCCTCAGCATGTGCAAAACATTAGCAGCTCTTACATGGCCTCAGTGTAGAACCTCCCTGAGGGCAGAGGAGAGAAAAAGCACATTAGGCATGAGCAGGGGTGCTGTGATACTTCGTTATTTTCATTCCTGTGAGTGCTTCTTGGTGCTCTGTCCCATGTGTGTTCCTCTGCTCACATGCTGTCTTGATAAAGGACTGCAGTTTGAAGGCCTGTGTATTCTTTTGCTAACACCTTGCTGCCCCGAGACAAGCTTCCCAATGGGTAAAAATGGGACACTGAATGGGGAGCCCCAAGTTTTCTTCTAGCTGGTAATTCTCCCAGCCAAATTTTCCTTGAGCAGATTCCATGGGGGCTGTCTTTAATGCTCCATATTGATAGGACATTTGAAAAGTGTTTCTTTTTATTTCTTCCTGGTCCTTGCCATCTTTTCCCATCATTCAAGGAAGAATAGAGAAAAAGCAAAACAGAAACAGAGGCTAGGGCAATACAGGAATTTTCAACCTTTTCTGAAGTGCTATATATCTCTGTAATTAAGACAATCTTTTGAAACTTAAAACAAAAAAATCTACCTTAATTAAGATTGACATCCTCTGAGTAGATACCATCTGCTGTAGCAGCCCAACCCTGTCCTCCGCAGCTCTTGGCAGGTACAGGTGAGTAGGGGCCCCCTCTCCGTTCCCACACCCCTGCTCAAGAAGCTGCCAGGGAGCTCTCAGGCAGTAGCAGCAGGCAGGAAGTGGGGTGGGAGTGAGGGGGGTCTCCACCCATTAGCAGATGCTTAAGTAGTAGGCAGGGGAACTTTTCTATGGAGAAATTCAGGTTAGCAGATACTCCAAACCAATTTATACCATGTGCTACCCAGTTGTGGAAGTAAATTCAAATGCTAAGAAAGGACCTGGACTGCCAATCCCCTTATCTTTTCCCTACCTTGGGCTTGGTACCCAAAAGAATAAAACAAGAACGGTTGGACTTGGTGGTTTAAAGGGAATTATTCGGCAACTTCAAGGAAGTGAAGGCAGCACAAACCAAGGCAAGCTGTCTTCATGGAACATCATGTACCAGTGACTAAATGTCAAGACCCATCATTGTCCAAGTGGTGACGTCTACACAGGTTTAGTAATATGCTCATTCAGATTTAACCAAAAGACAAGCTTGACAGATTATCAGAATCTTTGGGGGAGGGCAGTGTGTGGAGTCGGGAAAAGCGTGAGGTAATTTTACAAATGACTTCATAATTTTTTTTTTAAAAGCACAGCCATATTATCACCCTAGTGGTTTTTGCTATAGTCTATTCTAGTAAAATGTGAAATAGAAGTTCTGCCAAAAGTACAGAACACATTTCCAAACAAGTCATTATAGATTATATTACAACTCTAAAATAAAAATGTCTAAACATGTGTTTGTCCATTAGACTTTTTTAAAATTAATTTTTATTGGAGTATGGTTGCTTTACGGTGTCCATCAGACTTTAGTGCATTTTTGTTAACGCTTTCCTTGTGGAAGAAATTTTACTTTTTCTTATGCTACTTCCTTAACAATAAGTTACTATGGCTTTAACAAGTGGCTATGGGCTGGGTTCATAATTTGACGTTATATTCTGAAAAATAATTTTTACATTCCATCAACAACAGGAAAACATTAAATGATTACCTCTGTAAATTTGTTCCGATTGGCTTGCAAGCCAACTTTTACTACCTCAAAAGGGTTGACCACAATGGCTTCTGTTAGTCCAGATCCCAATCCAGCAATGGCAAAGGTCTAGAAAAATTAAGTCAATCAATATTTTAAAACAAGTCATCATGTGTATGGGGTTAAACATCCTATTCATTACACTATGCAGCTGAATGTTATAATGAAAATGGAGAAACTCACATAAATGCACCATATACCATTACTAAACAGCTTTAGATCTTGATTAGATGCTGACAATTCATGAAGAAGAAATTACAGAAGCCACAAACCACATCCTAACAATTCAAAATAAAATGTCAAAGCCCCATCAACAATGACTTTGTCCTTTAATGAAAAGAAAGGTTGTTTTACTTATTTAAGGTGGATACTAAAACATCTGCACATGTAACAACTAAAAGAGAGTTTGACTCATAAAAGGAGAGCTTCATTTTTGAACATGTACTTAAATACATTTATTGAGCATATAAGAAATTCAAGGAGGAGAACCACAAATAAAATGCTTATAAAAAGCTAAATTTCAGGTAACCAAGCAGTATAGCCAAAAACATTTAAATGTCTAGCCATATTCTTAGAGTCATTATTCTAGGAAATTAAGAAACAAAAAAAAAACAGTTTAAAATTAATCCTTTATCTGTCTTTTTAAACTGATAATTGCCCTATTCTTCTAGACCTAGAAGCTGAGGAATAAAAGTTGAGGTCAGAGATAAATAGGTTGTCTTGAAGGGCTCAGATAAAATCTAGAACATTTATCAAAAGGTGGCTGTGTATCAGGTTCTTATCTGTTATCTGTTAAGAACTTCTGCAGTAGGAAAGAACAACTTTCTAGAATTTTCCACTGAGTAGAATGCTTAAAGGATTTTCAGAAACTTTGTATCAAAAATAACCACAACTATTAAAACACACACACACACACACACAAATACACACAGCAGGAAAACAAAATGAAACAAAGCCTCAAACCTTCAAAACAGATGCTGGAAAAAATAATTCTTGGGTGCTGAAGCTCTAATTCCAGGGGAAGAGGTAATACTGTATACAACTAGGAGAAGAAAAAAAGTCAATGAAGAGTAAAGAAGAGAAGCTCTTATCCGGAGTCTCTAATTTCTTCAAAGTAGGAGACTAAAAGAGAAAAGGGAGAAAGGAATGTTCTATAACCTTAGAAGGGGAGGCAAGGTGGAACCAGGGCAGGATCCAGAGCCAGGAGGTCTGGGTTTAGGTTCTGGTTTTGCCACTTTATTGGCTGTGTGACCAGAGACGCCATGTACAGTAGTCTGGGCACAAAGGTGCGTGTGGAGGCTGAAATCAGCCTGCACCCTACTTGCCAAGCCAGAAAGGCATCAGTCAGGAGAAAGGGGCACCTTTTCATAATTCACACAAAAACGCCGTGTGTGTTAGCTGCAGCTCTGTGTTTAAATCACTGAGTCTTTTTAAAGAAGATGTGGTACATATATTCAATGGAATATTACTCAGACATTAAAAAGAATGAAATAATGTCATTTGCAGCAACATGGATGGACATGGAGATGATCATACTAAGTGAAGTAAGTCGGACAGAGAAAGACAAAAATCATTTGATATCACTTACACACGGAATCTTAAATAAATGATACAAATGACCTTATTTACAAAACAGAAACAGACTCACAGACTTAGAGAACGAATTTATGGTTATGCGGGGGGAAGGTTAGGGGCGGGGGATAGATTGGGAGTTTGGGATTGACATGTACACACTGCTATATTTAAAATAAAATGCCTTTCCATGAAAAAGAAAATCACTGAATCTTTTATAAGCCACTGTTTTCGCATCTGTAAAATGGAGACAACAATATCTAATCTTTGATTTAATAAGGTTATTATGAGGGTCAAAATAATGTGTGAAAGCCTTTTGTAAAGTGCTGTACAAAACCATTGTTACAGTTGCACCACGAGGAAGAATGGGAATGGATACAGATTCTAGGAGAGAGGGAATAACTAATGATGTTTTCCTTTCATGCCCCTTTATTACAATTTTAAACATATTTGTATAGGGTAACAGACAAAATATTTTATTGATTTACCTCAGACTTCCATCATGGAATCCAAAGGCAGAAAAAAAAAAAAAAAAGTGCTAGTCCCAAACTCTTCTGACTGAAAAAGCTAAAATCCAGATGTCCAGGTTTTTATTACTATATGCAATCTTCCAAGTAATTCACTTTTTTGTTCCTCTATAAAACTCAGCTACATTTGCTGTCAGAACTAGTGTTCAGCAGTCCCTTGTCAAAAGAATTGATCAGC
This sequence comes from Eschrichtius robustus, assembly GCF_028021215.1. NCBI lineage: Eukaryota > Metazoa > Chordata > Mammalia > Artiodactyla > Eschrichtiidae > Eschrichtius > Eschrichtius robustus. The sequence continues at coordinate 62,089,809 of NC_090824.1, read as the reverse complement.
TATCAGCAGGTCATGTTACTCAGATTGTTCTAGAGACCAGTGGTAACTGTTGGGTTCCCAGCCTCCCAGGCTTTTCATGTGAGAGCACCAGGGGACATTTAATGGCTGTTTAAGTGTCTAGCTGTATCAAAAAGAAACGGTAATAAATGAGTTCAAGAAAAGAGAAAAACTGTATACAGTTTGCATGAATTCGGTGAGAGGAGCTGAAGTAGCCAAATGCTTTTCTGCTTGAATTCTCAAGACAGAAGTGCAGTCTCTCACATGGTACCAATGCTCGACACAGGATCAGCCACGGCCCTCTGGAAACGGTATTTTACTGTCCTTTGCTAGGAAGTTTTTAATCCTCTCTTTAACAAGATGTTTTCAAAGTAAAGGGAGACAGTCAGGGAAGACACTGAGGAATTAAAAAACAATCTCAGCTAATTTCAGGACTCATGCTACCACTTCCCCTTCCATGAGAGGCTGATTCACAGCCCCCTTGTTTAAGCAGGAGGCTGGACCAGAGGTTTCTTTGTCACAAAACAAAGCGACACTATTAGGTTTCTTAATTGGATCCTTCCTAGAAAGGGAGTATGTATGATTTTTTAAATAGCAGCTACTTCTCCTTAATGAATCTTTAGAAATAAAGTAATGAAGGAGTTGAAGCTCAGAACTCTGCCCCTCTGGCTGAGTTCTAAGGTGCATTCCAGCAGGTAAACTGGTGGATTTTCCTGGAGGTTGGAAGGCACATTGCCAATTGGAGGGCCACTGCAGATTTAGTTTAGTTTTGTTTTGTTTTGCTTTGCAGGTTCGGGGGAGAAATTAGTGCATTGGCTCTCTCTGGGGCTCTCGCTGCACGCATATTGATAGAACCTATTTGGTCAATATAATTTAACTTGTTTTGTGAAAAGCAGCGGAATCACGAAGAAGGAAAGGAGTGGCATCGGCCAATGTTCAAATCACCAAAATGTCTTTCATGTAATAGTTGAGATGTGTCATTGTAAGATCACTATTCTCCCCAACTATAAAAGGCCCCTCAGCCTGCATCTGACCACAGAGTGACCTGAAGTCCTATACTTAATACAGCTTGAGCAAAAGCTGGAAAAGTGACCTGTTAGGAGATAATTTTAGGTACAGTGACTTTCACATAAATGGATATGTGCAGTATGTATGTAAACATATGCATGTTTTGGCTTCAAAAGAGTCTTTGACAAATGTACTCTTTATATTCTTGACCATATCTCATATGGGCCTTTCCACACATATCATTATTATCATAAATTCATCACTGGGAGCTATAAAATAGCCAAATTGTGAGTTATTAGGAAGATGGCTTTCAACAAGTAGCTGAACATTGAATAACTCGAATTCATATTTTAGTAGCTGAGCTTGGGGAATCAAAAGGGTTTTTGTTTCCAGATTTTGCTGTATGAAATAACACACACGCTTAAGTATAATAAATACTCTCACTTACCAATGCTGGTGACAGTGACACACAGCCTAGCAATTTCTTGTACTGCTCAAAGGTGAAAAACTGTGAAACAAAACCAAACCCAGAGATTTATAACAATTTCCTGCAACAAACCTCTTAATTGACTCAGATTTCTTTAGTAAGTCATTATATTCACCAGCATTCTAAAAAATGATAAACCATCAAACACAGTTTTTAATCCAGTCTTGGGTAGTTGCTATTGAATCTTACTTGAACATTCACATTTTCAAATGCAGCTATAATAACCTACAGAAGAGCTGATGGAATCCTTTATAGCAGTAAATGAACCATACAGCTTCCATTTACCATGACCATTTTCAGTTTCCCCAGACATCAATAGACTCCTTTTTTATGGCAGTGATTCAAAATTATAGGCATGGAGACCTGAAATCTCTGGTCTCCTATGTTTTCTCTATGGCCTGCTTGCCCAGTGAATGCCCAATTTTTTAACCCTTGTAAAAGACATCCACTTCTCAGCTTTAACTCGCATTTCTACTGCTGTGTATCTCTACTGTTCCATGGGATTTCTAAACACTCAATGATGATGGAGATGCCATGATAAACTAGGGAAGGACCCAACAAGGACATCTAGTCCATCCCCTGCCTGAAAGTAAGACTGTCTTCAACCTCAGTGAAGAAAGAGAGCTGCTTATTCCTCCCTTAAAAATCTGATGATGATGAAGATTTTGTTGGTTCCTTCAGTAGATGATGTTTAATATAATTTTCTCTGTAAATGGATTTTTAAGGAGGCAAATCTAATCAATCACTTTGTATAATATGTTCCAAATAAAGTTTTCTCCTCTCTTTCTATATTATACATTTTGGACAACGATCTGCTTGAACATGATGGTTTGCTCCTGGGGTACTCTTGTTAGGAAGCTACCAACATCACTGATAAAACACACTCTTAGGTCCTGCTGGGGTCTGATTCTCAAGACCTCAGAAATGGCCTGGGTATTTTATGGTCTTATATGTCTTCAACTCTATTACTTTATAACCCAGTACTATGGGGCAAGAAATAAATATAGACTTGAGAGCCAAATAATATTCTGTTGTTAGAAAGAGGTAGTTCCATGTAAACATGGCTCTCATGAGTCTTTGGGCAGTTCCAGAGTCATTGCATCACCAGATAGATTGATTCTCTTAAAGACTCAGGAACTATTTTTGTGCTATGTTCCTTTAGATCAACTATGGATGTAGATTTCTGTAGAACAGGAATTCATTCATTCACTCATTCAACAAATATTCCTTGGTTCTACGCACTGGGGATGCAGCAGTAAACAAAGAGAAACCCCTGCCTTCGTGGTCTAACATTCCAGTGGATGGTGATAACCCTGAAACTATCCTAGTGTTCAAATAATACCACCAGGAGCCACAACAGGTTTGATGAGAGATGCACTAGAAACGATTAAAAGGAAAAGGGTTGCGATCTTGGGTTTAAAAAAATAATTTATTTTTTCCTCCTTTTCATGGTCATCATGGTAACTATTCTTTGATAATCACCCTGCGTGGAATTTGACACAAGCAGTCCTAGGTTTGAATCCTGACTTAGCTATGGAAGCATAGCTTGACCTTTCTAACACTCAAGAACACAAAACTTCTAGAGTAGTCCTTAAATAAGAGAACTTGAGTAAGATTTCTTGACATGCCTGGCACATAGGAGACTTTCAGAAAATCTCAGTTTCCATTTCCTTTCTTCACTTTGGATACTAAAGGAACCATAGATCCCTTATTTACATCTATCATTCATGAGAGCCCGCTGTGGTCTAGGAAACATGCTAAGGCCTTTGGATGTGCTACTGCATTTAATCCATACAACATCACCAGGTAACAGGTTAGAGTACAACCATGATTCCCACTTGTAGATACTTGTCCTGCAGCTAGTGAATGGAAGGAGTGAGATTTCTCCCTAAGTCTAACTCCAAAACCGGGGTATGCTCTTAACCACTACACTGTACTGCTCACTGCTGAGCCATGATTTTTAGTGGTTTGGGAAGAGGTTCTCTGTGCTACAGTTTTCTTTCTGCTGAGGTCTTCTTGCCTTCCCTGACCCTGGAAGCTGAGTCCCTTAAGGCAGAAGATTTCAAACTTTTCTGACCACATTCTATTATTTACCATATTTACCATAATCTATTTACCCAGCACAGGTGCACATGCACATGTAGTACACACTCATATTTATAACTGAAACAAAACATTGCTGTAAAACAATGTTTAGCTCTTCACTATGCGTATTGCATTCTGTTTCTACTCTATTTCATCAAAAAATTTTCTGGTGAACCACTACATCTAGTGACCCATAAAATTGATTTCAGGACTCACAGGTCATGACCCATACTTTGGAAACACTGCTCTAAGGGGTCTATGTGGGTTCGGGAAAGTTCTGGGAGATGATGGACCTCACAGAATGCCTCACTACCTTGTTCCCTTCCAGTGTGAGGATGCATTTATTTTTCCTTCTGACTTTCTGTCATGACAAAGAATTAAGGAACAAACTGAGATCTCAGAGGAGAAGTGTGGGGACATAGACTTGACCTGTCACTCCAAGCAATTCTCACAGGCAATTCCAAGTCTACACTTTGGGGCAATTCTAGGCTTTTCATTTCCCCATCTCTAAAACTGTTTAAAAAAAACTACCACCAGCTGGTTGGTACTCATCAGCAGTCTGGCTGGAAGATTCTGGTGAATGGCTAGGATGAAGTGATTCAGGTTCCTGGGAATAAAGAAGCCTCACAGATCAGAGATAAGTTGTTAATGTATTAAATTCAAAAGTAATGAACAGGGACTCCCCTGGTGGCGCAGTGGATAAGACTCCGCGGTCCCAGTGCAGGGGGCCTGGGTTCGATCCCTGGTCCGGGAGCTAGATCCCACACGCATGCCACAACTAGGAGTTCGCATGCCACAACTGAGGAGCCCGTGAGGTGCAACTAAGGAGCCCGCCTGCTGCAACTAACACCCAGCGCAACCAAATAAATAAACAAATATTAAAGAAAAGTAGTGAATAATATATATTACATATTCTAATAAGCAAATAGTGCTTCAAACTAAAAATAAAAAATCTTGTTTTAATTTCTACCTTTGCAACCAAAGTCTAATTTACTGAATATAAAATAAAATAGTATCTCAAGAAAGGAAATATTAAAATCTTTTAAAATGGATTTGCAATAATAGTAAATAACATAATGTCATTATAGTTTGAAACCAATATTAAATAAAAATATTCATTCATTCAACAAATATTTACTGGATGCCTCCCATGTGCAAAGCTTAGAAGACATTATACTACAACTATATTCTTAAGAACTAGTAGATTAGTTGTTACTTTAATTCCTTTCTATACAGCACTACTCTTTCACTGCCTTCATGATATTTCTTAATATTTCTCATCCACAACATTAGTTAGTGCAGAGATGTGATAAAGGTACCCTATCACATAAGACATGAGGTTACACTCTAAGGATGAAATTAGGAGGGTCAACGTGTAATAATGTTACCTACCCAGAGTCATGCAAATGTGTGACTAAAGAGTTTTGAAAACATTCGTAGTCAGTCAAGGCTTTGGGAACCTTGAATATAAAATCTTGAATCCAAATTAATATGTTATATATAACCTATAAAGTGGAACCTTGAAATTGGTAGTCTGGTTGGATTTATCCCAGGAAGAGGGGCTGGACCTCAGGGACAGGCCATGTGGTCCCTGGAGAAGTGTCAAGTTGTGCTTCGGAAGGAGAGATGGGTACAGTTTGCCTGGGCGACCCAACCCTCCGGACGGCACTTTCCCCTTTGCTTTCATCCACGCTCACTAAGCAGTCTGATCACTAAGCTGACCTCCCAGATCGTCTATTCTGGGAGGCAGTTAAATTACGTGGAAAAAGTTTGATCCAGTTGGGTCTACTTTTATCAAGTGGGACCTGAGCATTGCTCAGACTAGGGCTAACTACTCTCCAATACAGAGGCAAACCCCTTCTAGGTACCCCTCTCAATACCCTGTGCATTTTTTTTTTTTTTTTGCATTACAATTTTTTTTTTAAACATCTTTATTGGAGTATAATTGCTTTACAATGGTGTGTTAGTTTCTGCTTTATAACAAAGTGAATCAGTTATACGTATACATATATCCCCATATCCCCTCCCTCTTGCGTCTCCTTCCCACCCGTCCTATCCCACACCTATAGGTGGTCACAAAGCACTGAGCTGATCTCCCTGTGCTATGTGGCTGCTTCCCACTAGCTATCTAGTTTACATTTGGTAGTATATATAAGTCCATGCCACTCTCTCACTTCATCCCAGCTTCCCCTTCCCCTTCCCTGTGTCCTCAAGTCCATTCTCTACGTCTGCATCTTTATCCCTGTCCTGCCCCTAGGTTCTTCATAACCTTTTTTTTTTTTTTTGAGATTCCATATATATGTATTAGCATACGGTATTTGTTTTTCTCTTTCTGACTTACTTCACTCTGTATGACAGACTCTAGGTCCATCTATCTCACTACAAATAACTCAATTTCGTTTCTTTTTATGGCTGAGTAATATTCCATTGTATATATGTGCCACATCTTCTTTAGCCATTCATCTGTTGATGGACACTTAGGTTGCTTCCATGTCCTGGCTATTGTAAATAGTGCTGCAGTGAACATTGTGGTACATGACTCTTTTTGAATTATGGTTTTCTCAGGGTATATGCCCAGTAGTGGGATTGTTGGGTCATATGGTAGTTCTATTTTTAGTTTTTTAAGGACCCTCCATACTGTTCCCCATAGTGGCTGTATCAATTTACATTCCCACCAACAGTGCAAGAGGGTTCCCTTTTCTCCACACCCTCTCCAGTATTTATTGTTTGTAGATTTTTTGATGATGGCCATTCTGACCGGTGTGAGGTGATACCTCACTGTAGTTTTGATTTGCATTTCTCTAATGATTAATGATGTTGAGCATTCTTTCATGTGTTTGTTGGCAATCTGTATATCTTCTTTGGAGAAATGTGTATTTAGGTCTTCTGCCCATTTTTGGATTGGGTTGTTTGTTTTTTTGATATTGAGCTGCATGAGCTGCTTGTATATTTTGGAGATTAATCCTTTGTCAGTTGCTTCATTTGCAAATATCTTCTCCGATTCTGAGGGTTGTCTTTTCATCTTGTTCATGGTTTCCTTTGCTGTGCAAAAGCTTTTAAGTTTCATTAGGTCCCATTTATTTATTTTTGTTTTTATTTCCATTTCTATAGGAGGTGGGTCAAAAAGGATCTTCCTGTGATGTATGTCATAGAGAGTTCTGCCTATGTTTTCCTCTAAGAGTTTTATACTGTCTAGCCTTACATTTAGGTCTTTAATCCATTTTGAGTTTATTTTTGTGTATGGTGTTAGGGAGTGTTCTAATTTCATTCTTTTACATGTAGCTGTCCAGTTTTCCCAGCATCACTTATTGAAGAGGCTGTCTTTTCTCCATTGTATAGTCTTGCCTCCTTTATCAAAAATAAGGTGACCATATGTGTGTGGGTTTATCTCTGGGCTTTCTATCCTGTTCCATTGATCTATATTTCTGTTTTTGTGCCAGTACCATACTGTCTTGATTACTGAAGCTTTGTAGTATAGTCTGAAGTCAGGGAGCCTGATTCCTCTAGCTCAGTTTTTCTTTCTCAAGATTGCTTTGGCTATTCGGGATCTTTTGTGTTTCCATAGAAATTGTGAAATTTTTTGTTCTAGTTCTGTGAAAAATGCCATTGGTAGTTTGATAGGGATTGCATTGAATCTGTAGATTGCTTTGGGTAGTACAGTCATTTGCACAATGTTGACTCTTCCAATCCAAGAACATGGTCTATTTCTCCATCTGCTTGTATCATCTTTAATATCTTTCATCAGTGTTATAGTTTTCTGCATGCAGGTCTTTTGTCTCCTTAGGTAGGTTTATTCCTAGATATTTTATTCTTTTTCTTGCAATGGTGAATGGGAGTGTTTCCTTAATTTCTTCTTCAGATTTTTCATCATTAGTGTATAGGAATGCAAGAGATCTCTGTGCATTAATTTTGTATCCTGCTGCTTTACCAAATTTATTGATTAGCTCTGGTAGTTTTCTGGTGGCATCTTTAGGATTATTTATGTATAGTATCATGTCATCTGCAAACAGTGACAGCTTTACTTATTCTTTTCTGATTTGGATTCCTTTTATTTCTTTTTCTTCTCTGATTGCTGTGGCTAAAACTTCCAAAACTAGGTTGAATAATAGCAGTGAGAGTGGGCAACCTTGTCTTCTTCCTGACCGTAGTGGAAATGGTTTCAGTTTTTCACCACTGAGAATGATGTTGGCTGTGGCTTTTTCATATATGGCCTTTATTATGTTGAGGTAAGTTCCCTCTATGCCTACTGTCTGGGTTTTTTTTTTATCATAAATGGGTGTTGAATTTTGTCGAAAGCTTTTTCTGCATCTATTGAGACGATCATATGGTTTTTCTCCTTCAATTTGTTAATATGGTTTATCACATTGCTTGATTTGCATATATTGAAGAATCCTTGCATTCCTGGGATAAACCCCGCTTGATCATGGTGTGTGATCCTTTTAATGTGCTGTTGGATTCTGTTTGCTAGTATTTTGTAGAGGATTTTCGCACCTATGTTCATCAGTGATATTGGCCTGTAGTTTTTTCTTTGTGACATCTTTGTCTGGTTTTGGTATCAGGGTGATGGTGGCCTCGTAGAATGAGTTTGGGAGTGTTCCCTCCTCTGCTATATTTTGGAAGAGTTTGAGAAGGATAGGTGTTAGCTCTTCTCTAAATGTTTGATAGAATTCGCCTGTGAAGCCATCTGGTCCTGGGCTTTTGTTTGTTGGAAGATTTTTAATCAGAGTCTCAATTTCAGTGCTTGGGATTGGTCTGTTTATATTTTCTATTTCTTCCTGGTTCAGTCTCGGAAGGTTGTGCTTTTCTGAGAATTTGTCCATTTCTTCCAGGTTGTCCATTTTATTGGCATATAGTTGCTTGTAGTAACCTCTCATGATCCTTTGTATTTCTGCAGTGTCAGTTGTTACTTCTCCTTTCTCGTTTCTAATTCTACTGATCTGAGTCTTCTCCATTTTTTTCTTGATGAGTCTGGCTAACGGTTTATCAATTGTGATTATCTTCTCAAAGAACCAGCTTTTAGTTTTACTGATCTTTGCTATCGTTTCCTTCATTTCTTTTTCATTTATTTCTGATCTGATATTTATGATTTCTTTCCTTCTGCTAACTTTGGGGTCTTTGTTCTTCTTTCTTTAATTGCTTTAGGTGTAATGTTAGGTTGTTTATCTGAGATGTTTCTTGTTTCTTGAGGTAGGATTGTATTGCTATAAACTTCCCTCTTAAAACTGCTTTTGCTACATCCCATAGGTTTTGGGTTGTTGTGTTTTCATTGTCATTTGTTTCTAGGTATTTTTTGATTTGCTCTTTGATTTCTTCAGTGATCTCTTGGTTATAAAGTAGTGTATTGTTTAGCCTCCATGTGTTTGTATTTTTTACACATTTTTTCCTGTAATTGAAATCTAGTTTCATAGCGTTGTGGTCAGAAAAGATACTTGATACAATTTCAATTTTTCTGAAATTTACCAAGGCTTAATTTATGACCCAAGATATGATCTATCCTGGAGAATGTTCCATGAGCACTTGAGAAGAAAGTGTATTCTGTGGTTTTTGGATGGAATGTCCTATAAATATCAATTAAGTCCATCTTGTTTAATGTATCATTTAAAGCTTGTGTTTCCGTATTTATTTTCATTTTGGATGATCTGTCCATTGGTGAAAGTGGGGTGTTAAAGTCCCCTACTATGATTGTGTTATTGTCGATTTCCCCTTTTATGGCTGTTAGCATTTGCCTTATATATTGAGGTGTTCCTATGTTGGGTGTATAAATATTTACAATTGTTATATCTTCTTCTTGAATTGATCCCTTGATCATTATGTAGTGTCCTTCTTTGTCTCTTGTAATAGTCTTTATTTTAAGGTCTATTTTGCCTGATATGAGAATTGCTATTCCAGCTTTCTTTTGATTTCCATTTGCATGGAATATCTTTTTCCATCCCCTCACTTTCAGTCTGTATGTGTCCCTAGGTCTGAAGTGGGTCTCTTGCAGACAGCATATGTATGGGTCTTGTTTCTGTATCCATTCAGCCACTCTATGTCTTTTGGTTGGAGCATTTAATCCATTTACATTTAAGGTAAATATCAATATGTATGTTTCTATTACCATTTTCTTAATTTTTGGGTTTGCTTTTGGGTTTTGGGTTTGCTATTTTGGGTTTTGGGTTTGCTATTGTAGGTCTTTTCCTTCTCTTGTGTTTCCGGCATAGAGAAGTTACTTTAGCATTTGTTGTAAAGCTGGTTTGGTGGTGCTGAATTTCTTAGCTTCTGCTTGTCTGTAAAGGTTTTAATTTCTCCATCGAATCTGAATGAGATCCTTGCTGGGTAGAGTAATCTTGGTTGTAGGTTTTTCCCTTTCATCACTTTAAACATGTCCTGCCACTCCCTTCTGCCTTGCAGAGTTTCTGCTGAAAGATCAGCTGTTAACCTTATGGGGATTCCCTTGTATGTTATTTGTTGTTTTTCCCTCGCTGCTTTTAATATTTTTCCTTTGTATTTAATTTTTGATAGTTTGATTAATATGTGTCTTGGCATGTTTCTCCTTGGATTTATCCTGTATGGGACTCTCTGCGTTTCCTGGACCTGATTAACTATTTCCTTTCCCATATTAGGGAAGTTTTCAACTGTAATCTCTTCAAATATTTTCTCAGTCCCTTTCTTTTTCTCTTCTTCTTCTGGGGCCCCTATAATTCGAATGTTGGTGCATTTAATGTTGTCCCAGAGGTCTCTGAGACTGTCCTCAATTCTTTTCATTCTTTTTTCTTTATTCTGCTCTGTGGTAATTATTTCCACTATTTTATCTTCCAGGTCACTGACCCTTTCTTCTGCCTCAGTTATTCTGCTATTGATTCCTTCTAGAGAATTTTTAATTTCATTTATTGTGTTGTTCATCATTGTTTGTTTGCTCTTTAGTTCTTCTAGGTCCTTGGTAAACGTTTCTCGTACTTTCTCCATTCTATTTCCAAGATTTTGGATCATCTTTACTATCATTACTCTGAATTCTTTTTCAGGTAGACTGCCTATTTCCTCTTCGTTTGTTTGGTCTGGTGGGTTTTTACCTTGCTCCTTCATCTGCTGTGTGTCTCTCTGTCTTCTCATTTTGCTTATCTTACTGTGTTTGGGGTCTCCTTTTCACAGGCTGCACGCTTGTAGTTCCCATTGTTTTTGGTGTCTGCCCCCAGTGGCTAAGGTTGGTTCAGTGGGTTGTGTAGGCTTTCTGGTGGTGGGGACTAGTGCCTGTGTTCTGGTGGATGAGGCTGGATCTTGTCTTTTTGGTGGGCAGGACTGTGTCCAGTGGTGTGTTTTGGGATGTCTGTGACCTTATTATTATTTTAGGCCACCTCTCTGCTAATGGGTGGGGTTGTGTTCCTGTGTTGCTAGTTGTTTGGCATAGGGTGTCCTGCACTGTAGCTTGCTGGTCGTTGAGTGGAGCTGGGTCTTAGCGTTGAGATGGAGATCTCTGGGAGAGCTTTTGCTGTTTGATATTACGTGGAGCCAGGTGGTCTCTGGTGAACCAATGTCCTGAACTCGGCTCCCCCACCTCAGAGGCACAGGCCTGACACCCGGCTGGAGCACCAAGACCCTGTCAGCCACATAGCTCAGAAGAAAAAAAGAAAGAAAGAAAGAAAAAATAAAATAAAGTCATTAAAATAAAAAATAATTATTAAAAATAAAAAAGTTAAAAAGCAATAAGAAAAGAAAGAAAGAAGAGAGCAACCAAACCAAAAAACAAATCCACCAATGATAACAAGCACTAAAAACTATACCAAAAAAAAAAAAAAAAAACACGTACAGACAGAACCCTAGGACAAATGGCAAAAGCAAAGCTATAAAGACAAAACCACACAACGAAGCATACACATACACACTCACAAAAAGACAAAAAGGAAGAAAACATATATATTGTTGCTCCCAAAGTCCACTGCCTCAGTTTTGGGATGATTCGTTGTCTATTCAGGTATTCCAGATATGCAGCGTACATCAAGTTGATTGTGGAGATTTAATCCGCTGCTCCTGAGGCTGCATGGAGAGATTTCCCTTTCTCTTCTTTATTTGCAAAGCTCCTGGGGTTCAGCTTTGGATTGGCTCCGCCTATGCGTGTAGGTCGCCTGAGGGCGTCTGTTCCTGCCCAGACAGGATGGGGTTAAGTAGCAGCTGCTTCGGGGGATCGGCTCATTCAGGCCAGGGGGAGGCAGGGGTACGGAATGCGCAGCGAGCCTGCGGTGGCAGAGGCCGGCATGACGTTGCACCAGCCTGAGGCACGCCATGCGTTCTCCCGGGGAAGTTGTCCCTGGATCACGGGACCCTGGCAGTGGCGGTCTGCACAGGCTCCCGGGAGGGGAGATGTGGATAGTGACCTGTGCTTGCACACAGGCTTCTTGGTGGCTGCAGCAGCAGCCTTAGCGTCTCATGCCCGTCTCTGGTGTCCGTGCTGATAGCCACAGCCTGCGCCCATCTCTGGAGCTCGTTTAGGCCCTGTTCTGAATCCCCTCTCCTTGCGCACCCTAAAACAATGATCTCTTGCCTCTTAGGCAAGTCTAGATTTTTCCCAGACTCCCTCCCAGCTAGCCATGGCGCACTAGCCCCCTTCAGGACGTGTTCATGCAGCCAACCCCAGTCCTCTCCCTGGGATCTGACCTCCGAAGCCTGAGCCTCAGCTCCCAGCCCCCGCCCGCCCCGGCGGGTGAGCAGACAAGCCTCTCGGGCTGGCGAGTGCTGGTCGGCACTGATCCTCTGTGCGGGAATCTCTCCGCTTTGCCCTCTGCACCCCTGTTGCTGCGCTCTCCTCTGTGGCTCCGAAGCTTTCCCCCTTGCCACTCCCCGTCTCCGCCAGTGAAGGGGCTTCCTGGTGTGTGGAAACCTTTCCTCCTTCACAGCTCCCTCCCCGAGGTGCAGGTCCCATCTCTCATCTTTTGTCTGTGTTTTTTCTTTTTTCTTTTGCCCTACCCAGGTACGTGCAGAGTTTCTTGCCTTTTGGGAAGTCTGAGGTCTTCTGCCAGCGTTCAGTAGGTGTTCTACAGGAGTTGTTCCACATGTAGATGTATTTCTGATGTATTTGCGGGGAGGAAGGTGATCTCCGCATCTTACTCTTCCGCCATCTTGAAGGTCTCTTCCACCCTGTGCGTTTTGAGGCCTCCCAGTTTGGCTGGTGGGAGCAGACACTGTTCCCAGCCCCGCATGACTGCCCAGCGCTGATCCCTCGAATCCTTCGGACGGCTGTTTCCAGGCCTTGCTAGTTTCCTCATATGTGCTCAGGTCAGCTGAATACTTGAGGCGTCCCTCTGCAGATCTTCGGTGTCTCTCTCTGTGCAGCTCTCTCCTTCTCTGGTGCTACGACCTGTGAACTCTAGGTGCCTTGCCCTCCCTGGCCTCTCAGCTCCTTCTCAACCCAGGGAGCCCACTGGTTGAGGGAGTCCACTGGATTTCTCCTGTGTGTCCCTGGAAACTCTCTCAAGCCAGTGAGCTGGGGCAATCCATAGGGCTCATCTCATTTGCTTTCCATCTCAGGTATGACTCTCCCTCCTTGTCTTATGTCCAGTGTCTTAAAAATTGTGGTTTCAAATATGTTGTTCATTTTCTGTTCTTGCTGTTTCAGGCAGGAGAGTAAATCTGGTCCCTGTGACTTCATCTTGGCTGGAAATACAGTGGTGAACAAATAGACTTCACAGTATATCAATATAATCTTTCATGAGTTTGGTTAGCATTAAGCAGTCCTTGAGAATCTGTCCATGGAATAATGGTGTTTCTGAACCTGTGACGCTCAAGACTAGATCCTGGAACCTGGCACGTTGTTCCTGCCATCCCTGAGTGAACAGCTGATCTCTTTCTGAGGTCTTCATTTCCTTTTGCTAACTACAATACTAATTCTGTCTTCATTTGTGAAAGGGGAAGTTTCATTTATTTAGCATCAGTGACTCTTATTATTTTAATGATGAATCTCATTTCAAAGAATAAAGTACAGAAAAAACAACATTATCTGTTTCTAGACATTGTCTGTTTCTATACACACACACACATAATATTCAGAGAGCATATATATGTATGTATGTGTGTGTATATATCTATGGTCTCTGAATATTTTTTCAAAGTAAACTTTGATGACATACAATGAAGCAGTTTATGATGTATGAAACTGTTGCAATCAGATGATCATTTTCCTCACAAATCCTAAGATAAAGTATCTATAAAATGAGTGTTTTCATAAATTGTGTTGAAAAACTAGTGCTATCCATCTGGCAAAGATACACTAAACTCGAAGTTATACTTAAAAAGCCAACGTACTTACCATATGTCTCAATAATTTTAAGGTAAAATCTACTTGAAACAAGATGTCTGGGACACATACACCATATCCAGTTGCCCAAAAGTTCATCTGTTAACCATTGTTCTGGCAGGGAGCATTGCTTTTTTTAAGTAGAGACTAATTCAGTTTTGTAAAGCTCAAGTTTTTTTTTCTTCCGTAAAAGACTGTTCAACATTGATAAACCTTAATCCGCTTAACGTTTAAATTGTCTCCAACACACAGTATTAAGCAAAAATATTCCATGAAAAACTAATTATAGTTTACTTTATTTATACACGTAAAACTCTGAACAAATGAATATATTATTCCATGGAGACAAAGTGACTTTCCTTTTGAACAGGAACTATGCTCTGTTTGTTTACTTGGGCAATCTTTTATCAAGTGAAGCCATTTCATAATTCAATTCAGCCCTCTTGTGTACTTTGGTGAACTTTTTCCAGATTCTCTATTGCGATTCAGATCCTCTGCTTTTTTTTTTTTTTTTTTTTTTGATTCATATCCTTATAATGAAATTTGTATTGAAGTAATCATATAAAATCACAAAAACTATGGCAATGAAGAGGATGAATTTACAGAGGAAGCATGTTTTAAAGCTTTGCTTTCTGAATTCTAGACCTGAATTAAATCCTATTAAATCACCATTTTCACAGGATGTAAAAGTTTGGTGTCTGTGTAAATATGTTGGGGTTTTTTTAATCATAATTTTTAACTCAGTCACCCTCTTAATTAACTGATATAAGTATATAAGCTGTTTTTCTTACCTTTCAGGAATGTTGGGAATACAAATTGAGTAATGTATGTGAAAAAAGCTTTATGTCATTAGCTGGAAAGGAAGTCTTTCAGTCTAAGTTTATGTTATCCCTATTATGGAAAGACAAAGCCATATTTGGTGATGTCAGTGGTGTGGGGGGAGGGGCAATGCCCGTCAGAGCCACTGGGATCAGGACTTTTGTCCGAAAGAACTTATAAAAGCGCGATCAGATTTAGTTCTTTCTCCCCGGAGGTCCTGCTAGATCTCCATGTTCTTATCCAGATACTGAACCAGCAGGTAGTACGTAAACGTCCATAGTTATATGATTAGGCAGAAGCCGCATAGCACAGGGAGATCAGCTCGGTGACCACCTAGAGGGGTGGGATAGGGAGGGTGGGAGGGAGACGCAAGAGGGAGGAGATATGGGGATATATGTGTACGTATTGCTGATTCACTTTGTTATACAGCAGAAACTAACACACCATTGTAAAGCAATTATACTCCAATAAAGATGTTTAAAAAAAAAAAAAAAGAATGGAAATCAGTGTAGTGGAAGTAATGATTTTGTGCAAACCAGAATACAGAATTTTAACAGAGGAGACCAGGGGGGGAAATGAAGTTAGCACACCTAATAAATGCGCTATATGAGAATCATACACAAAGAAATATAATGTCTTAGTGTGCTCTGTTCATAAAATGAGACTGATTTAAGGAGAAAGGCTTTTCTACCTCGCCTCTCCTCTCCTCTCCCTCTCTCTTTCTTTAATAATTATTGCTCCAAAGGCAAAGTTATGAACTGCCTTGAGAAAAAGTCCAAGCTCTTTTGTGGCTGCTGTGGTTTGATTACATGAATTTCATTCACCACTGTGCTTTTTGTATAATTTCCCCATTAGAAGGGAATGCCTTTACCTGGAAAAAAAAAAATCCACAAATCAATATAGCAATATTTGAGAGACTGACTAAGTCTAATTATGATAAAAATTGTTACAATTTAAAAAATTTAAGATTTTTAAAAATTTAAAAATTTTTAAAGTTTTAGTGTTTTATGTTTAATTTCCATTAATGTCCCATAGTTTATGGTGGGATGTGTTGATGCTGAAGCTCTTACTACAGTCTATTTTCAGTTGGTGGGAAGGCGTACAATGTTTACCTTCACTGCTCTTTTTGGTGTTTCAGCCAAGATGGGTGGCAGAATTCCCTTGTAAAAACCGAACAACCTATTGGAGAAATAAAAAGATTTATATAAGTAAGGGAATTAGGAAACAGGTGATTTTGCCATTGTTTACGGATAAAGCAACTAATCTTAAAGTATTCCCAATTATTCAATGTAGCACATCAGTCATGAAATCTTCCTTTGTTTTAATTCTAAAGTGAAGAGATTATGAATTCTACATCTATGTCTACTATGACATTCAGAAGAGGAATAAATGATACTGAGACTGGAACCCCTTAGGTAAGTTGCTAAACATAATCATGAGTTGTACCTTAAAGATAAAGTCAACCCTCCTTAATCTAAGGAATCTTGAACTTATTTTCCCAGTTGTGTGGTTGGTAGTAACCTCAAGCTGTCTACTGTCTTGCATCTCCTCCCTGTGGTCACCAAATGAGGTTAGTGCTATACCTAAGCCCCCTAGACTGAAACTTCTGAGGCTAACCAGGTGATGAGAACCTCAATTTTAGGTTTACTAACACAGGGGAACTAACAAACTCTATGGCTGTGGAACTAGGGCTCCCAGCTCTGTCCTGAATTAGTCATAATTTTTTTAACTTCCTTGATGGAGATGGAAGGAGGTCAGGGAGGGCTAATTACAGGGACATACGTTGCTGACAGAAGAAATGTCAAACTTCCCTGCTGATATGCAATCTCACAGGGCATGGGAGAGCTATTGTTGCCAATATTGAGGGACTCATGGTTACATATTCAGACATTTTTAGGAAAAAAAAAGAATGAGTGTCATATGCTTAATGATAAGTTTTATAAAAAGTCACCACTTATTTCTCATTAAAATTTAAGATTCAAAATTTTAAATTTGTCTGTCCTGGAATCTTTACATATATATATGCTATACCCTCATTTAAACCTGAAAATATTTCAACAGAAGAGAATATTCTGCATCATTTTCTGAGATAATCAGTTTCCCTGGTGAACCCGTAAGTGGCTACAGATAAAGGCAGGACTCAATGTGTTCCTATTTTAGGATATACATTTAATATCCTAGAGAAAGCTGGAGCTTCTCTGATTGACCCATCAAACATCACTCCAGCTCCCTTATTTGGGTTCTGCTTCTAGCTGAACTTCTGGAACAATAACGTTAAGAATTTATTCAGATTAACCCACTGTGCCACCCAATCCAACATGGTGATCTCTTGCTCTTCCTCGATTCACTGGCTTACACAGCACCCTTCAGTGTGGGGAGCAAAAGGCTTTTCTTACAGCTTCTAATTGTTAGTTCCTTGAGGGCTAGGTGTGCACTACAGTGCTTATCCCAGAGTGTTTGTGTGTGTGTGTGTGCGTGCATGTGTTTGTAACCAGGACCCAAATATTTGTTAAGATTATGGATTTTATGAAGAGGAAGAAAGGGATCAAATGATCCCCTGATGTGGGCTTATTTTGCCCACTATTTTCAACCTAATGAATAGTACTAGCATTTGTATATAGGAAGTAAAGCAGAATCTGCTTTGAAGAACTATGGGAATTCATGAATTCCCCCCACCTCCTTTCCATTCCAACTACTGATGCCTGAAATTCACTTGTAAAACTGAAATACTCTTGTCATTTAAATTTCATTATAAATTAATTATTATATAATTTTCAGCATGAGAGTGACTAAGCATAGGTTTGGTCTTCCTAAAAGATAAATGTGATTTTCCTGAATAGAAGTTCTATATATATAATAAAAGACATTATTAGTTCTGTTCTTCTTGGGCTGATTTTTTCACATCTGGAAGATTATGTCTGGTTATAGGGGGGAAACAAAGAAGAACATTTAAGTAAGTAAAGCTTTTAGGACAGAGTGTCCTGGTTAACAGAGGTACTTGAAATCCCATACAACGGAGAACAGATATAGGACGAACAGTTGCTCAGCCTGGAGAAGAAACAGCTTAGGGACAAACATGATGAACATGATGGATCTTTTGAAAAATGAGCATGTAGGAAAGAGATTAGACTTTTCTGTTTGTTTCCAGGTGGTAGAACTAGGACCAACAGGTTCAAGCAGCAAGGAAAGACACATTTTTGGCTCAGTGGGAGCTTAATACAAGGAAGTACTTCTAATAATCAGAACTATCTGAAGATAGAATGGACTCTCTTGAAAAGTATGAGTTCCTTTTGGTGTGTGGTCAAGCAGTCCGGATGGCCACTCATCATGGATGCCTGAAATGGACATACACAGCAATGGAAGGATTTGAGGGACCTCAAGGTTGGTTTACTCCAATCCTCAGATTTTGGTATTCTAAGAAAAAGAACAAGAAGACATGGGAAAGCACTTTTCTGAAGAGGCAGACTCTGCATTACTTTAAACTTTCGCCTAACATGGAGCACTGCTTCTCTGGAGGACAGAAGTCTTATAAGCAACACAGAAGGTCTTCATTTTAAAAATGATGAGAGAAAATATTAAAAAGAGGTGTAAGGCAGGAGGGAAGAAAGGCAGCTGGGAGAACCATAAGGATTTAATCTGAAAAGAGCTGGGAGGTCCAGAGCCCTCTGCTTCATGTTGGCGATGCTTCCTTGATGCGTCCTCTTTCTCCTCTCTCTGCTCTGCTCCTTTCATGTGCAATCATCTTCCCCTCCCCCACCAGCTCCAGCCATCCCACCATCCTGAACTCTCTAATGAGGAATGAAGAGCTTTAAAGGGAGATTCTCAAGGACCATGGGCAGCGTTTGCTGGCAAATGGGAAGCTAGAACTATGTACTTCCTTGCATTATTTTTAAAGTATATCCATGCAGTAGTGGGCAACTATGGAATAGCCAGGCTGGCACCTCTTCTGCTGAGAATTGCCCCACCCAATTTTTTTTAAACCACTGGAACCAACGTATTAGTACAATATGATACTGCTTGTAGGCAGTGGTTGACTGGGCATCTCGTCAAATGGATCCAAGTGGTATTCTGCCTCTGTGCCCCAGTTAATCTGACCCAAGCAGTGCTTTTCTCCAGGATTTTGGAATTGGAATTGAAAAGGTCAGCCTCACTCTGTGTGGTTGAAGCTCTAAGATATAAAGCTAGAATATCAACAGCTGTCATGTTTTCTGTCAATCTGTAGTGATAAGAAAGAAGGAAACCATCGTTCAGGGAAACAAAGAAGCAAGATAGAGAAGTTCTGGTACTGTGAGTGTGATCCTGCTGCCAGGATTTCTTTAAGCCTAGTTACACCTTGACCCTTCTTAAATACTGACATTTCCCTTTGCTTTTGATCCTTTGAGACACCCAGTAACATTTATAATAAATTCCTTTATTTACTTACAACCCAAAGTCCCGGATCGGGAAATTGGCCCCTACAGCCAAAGTGGCTGCTGCTGTACCTCTGTACCACGCCCTCTCCCATGAAAAGCCTTTGGTCAGGTAAGAGTGCACTTGGGCCAATCCAAAGAGTCACACCCAAAATGTGAGCAAGAATGCAAATCAAAACTACAATGAGGTACCACCTCACACCAGTCAGAATGGACATAATTTAAAAGTCTACAAATAATAAATGTTGGAGAGGGTGTGAAGAAAAGGGAACCCTCTTACACTGTTGGTGGGAATGTAAATTGGTGCAGTTATTATGGAAAACGGTATGGAGGTTCCTCAAAAAACTAAAAATAGAGTTGCCATATGATCCAGCAATCCCACTCCTGGGCGTATACCCAGACAAAGCTATAATTCGAAAAGATACATGCACCCCCTATGTTCGTAGCATCACTATTTATAATAGCCAAGGCAAGGAAACAACCTAAATGTCCATCGGCAGATGAATGGATAAAGAAGATGTGGTATATATGTACAATGGAGTACTACTCAGCTATAAAAAAGAATGAAATAATGCTATTTTCAGCTACATGTATGGACCTAGAGATTATCATACTAAGCGAAGTAAGTCAGAAAGAGAAAGACAAATACCATATATCACTCATATGTGGAATCTAAAATATGACATGAACATATCTATGAAACAGAAACAGACTCATAGGCAGAGAACGGACTTGTGGTTGCCAAGGGGGAGAGGGGGTGAGGGAGGGAAGAATTGGGAGCTTGCGATTAGCAAACTACTATATATAGGATGGATAAAAAACAAGGTGCTACTGTATAGCAAAGGGAACTATATTCAATATCCTGTGATAAACCAGAATGGAAAAGAATATGAAAACAAGTATATATTGATATATGCATAACTGAATCACTATGCTGTATGGCAGAAATTAATACAACATTGTAAATGTAAATCAACTATACTTCAAAAAAATTTTTTTTAAAATGTGAGCAAGAGAATGTGGGTAAGGCCTCAAGCTGATGACATATTTTTCTGACTTGATTAGATAATTACTGGAAGTTTTCCTAATGTAAAGTATGATATACAGATTCTAAAAAACCAAAAGGACTTGTAATGTTTTATGAAGAAGATACTTTTTTTTTTGGCTAAAGAACTGATGTTTTTACTCACATGCACTGTTCATTCTGCCAATTTTTTCTGTGTTCATGTATTTTGGCTTGAAATACAGAGCATATAGCTTACCAGGACAATAAGCAGGGAAGTTAAGAGATTTGTGACACCCATATCAACATGCTTTATCCTGCTTACTTCCCAGGACATTCAGTCGACTCCCTGAATGAATGGAAACTGAGATTCTAATGTCGACTGGAAAGACAGTAAAACCACCACAGTGGTCTTAAGTTTTGACCCACATCAAGCCAACTGGAGAACTCTTTGGAAGAGACACAAGAACCAATGCAAGACCTCCCATAAAACTGTTGTATGAACTGTATGGAAGCCCTCACATATCGTTTCTCAGATTTGTTTCTTCTAAAAGTTGTGAGTTCGATTTTAACTATCCTGTGTAGGAAAATGTTAACTTGGATGTGTATAGACTTTTGTTGACATTGTTATGAGTAAAAATAGTCACATTTGTTGAATGCTTAATATGGACTAGCCACTCTGTTAAGAATAAATATATGAAGGCATATGGACATATTTAATCTCATCTAACTCTCACAACAATCCTTTGAAGTAGCAATAATTATTTTCTTCATTTTGCAGGTGAAGCCTGTGAGCCTATCACTACCGAACAGGGGACGGCGACTCAAATCAAGTTCCACTGTCCTCACAGTCTCTTTCCTTGACCACTGAGCTGTAAGGGTATTGTAGTTTTTCTTAAAATAAAATCATTTTTACAAACACCTTTGAAAAGTCAAGTTATTTCTGTTGCAAAAATATTTTGTCATTTCTTATTTTAGGAGGAAGCAGAAGAAGCAATTAAAAATCAGGTTTCTAGTCCATTTCCCTTCAATTCTCTTTTAAAGTAATATACCACACTACCTGCATAACTGATAGATCTGGGCTGAGATGAACAGGATCATTTTCTGGGAAAACTTTTGGGCTGTTTATTAAATATTTTCTATTGGATCAGATGAGAAAAAAAAAAAAGTAGGTCCTAGGATCAAATTTTTTTCCCCATAGGATAAAGTTTTGCCCTTAAGAGAGACACCAGGATAATTCTGTCAGTGTGGGAAAAAGTCAATGCATAGTTCAGTAATATAATAAAACACAGAAATATTAATACTAAATATTAAAATAAAAACAGTTGTTATCCAAAAAGTCAGTGGGGAGCACCTTTGGCTGTTGACTTAACAGATACCCTCCTCACCCCTCCTTGTTCCTTGAGGTGCAGGTATTCAATGTCCCCTTCTCCAGTCCAGGGGGTGAAGCAGAGTTCTTCAAACCTATCATGGTGGTCCCATTCCCTTACTAGTGAGTGGGTTGAGTATGGATATACGACCCAAGCCTAGCCCACTGTACCAGCAAAGAGGGAGGGATGCATGCTGCAAGTCTTGGATTTCTAGCCTAAGGAAAAGAGCACATAGGAAGAAAAGCCCCTCTTTTACACTAGATGTTGTCCTCACTGCATGAGATCCCTGTGTACCGCGGCCAAGTGAGACATCATTGCCCACAAGCTGAGCATGGCCATCAAAGGCAAATAGGACCTGGACCTTGATGACATCACTGGGCTGCTCAATGAACCAATCCTGGCATCCTACCTCCAGATTTCTGGTTATGTGAAATTAAAAATAAACCTTTACTATTTGAGCTGCTTTCAGTTACATCTTCTGTTAACCTACAGCTAAAAGCATTCTGATACAAACAGCTTTAACACCACCATTTCTGAAAAAGTCTTAAATTGTAATTCTTAAATCATAATCATAGTGTAGATAGTTGTTAAATGTTAAGCAAAGCACTTAGAAGGAGACTGTGAAAACCATTTTGAAAATGTTTTTACATTATTTCTTTCAGGAGCCTGTCACACGTTAAAACGCTACCCCATTAGGATGATTACTTGTGAAAGAGCCCCTACCCTGCAGACGGAATGTGGAGAAGTTCACAGGCAAAAATGAGGACGGAGCTCCAGGTCTCCAAAGCCATTCGATCATGATGGTTCCCATACTGATTGAGAGTTGTTATTCAGGAATATCGGTGACAAAGTATTACAATACTGGAT